>NW_004524722.1:2533031-2559837 GCF_000260255.1 Octodon degus | reverse complement strand
GGTCCCTGTGCTTTGCCAAGCCCTTTCTAAGTAGGTGCTTTAGACCACTGAGCCATCTCACCAGCCCAGGCATTACCTCTGATGAGGACATTTTTATAGCTGAGAAGGTTCGTGTTATACATTTTTTATAGATATCCTTGCAGGACTGATTAACTGTGCCATAAATATCAGGACTGTCCTAGATGAGTTCATCTCCCTAAACAGCCCCGCCAGTAATGCAAGTGGTTATCAAGCTCTGTCAATTAGTTTAATAATAGCTTCCAAATCTACTCCTCCTCTCCCACCCACTCTAATCATCTCCAAGGAAACTGATAGGCATGTTCTATGGTGTGGATGGAGCCTGGAACTCCAGACACTATAATCACTATGGGTGGGTTTAAGCTAAGATGCACTGAACTCCCCTGACTCCTCATCCCTCCCTCTCTGTGCCCTGGCCTACCAGCTAGTGATGTAAGTTATGAAGACATGGTGCATAACACCAAAGAATGTAACAGTGCCATAGTAGTAAAAGAAATGACCCATACAAACACTGGAACTAGGTATATGACAAGATTGGCTTCACCAATCACAGGGAAAAATGTAAGTCAGTGTATTAGTTACTCTTCTCTCGTTGCTGCAACAAATACCCGACACTCAAAATGAGGGAAGAAAAGGTTTATTTAGCTCACAGTTACTGGAGGTTTCAAGACACTGGAGGAGAGGCTGGGGTGCTGCTGCGTCCAGGATGACCCTGTCCATACCTCTGAGAAAGCACAGGCTAGCCAGTTTAATGGTTCACGCCTCTCTGGTCCCACCCCTCAAACCACTCTTTGCTCCTCCCGCTGTGCCTCTGCCCCATAACTGACACGAGGCTTTGGAGGGACAACTAGACACAAACCATAACAGTCAGTTAATGCAGTTAGGGCAACTAGCTAACACATGGGAGAATGGGATCACTCTGCTGCACCTGTTAAACAAAATTCACGGGAGGCCAACCATTGTTTTTGGATTAAGCTTCTGTACTAAGGCCCGCAGAACAGAACCAACCAGAATGGAGTCACTGTTACTAGGAGCCAGGTAGTCAAAGAGAACTTTGTAAACAAACAATTTTACAAAAAATAGGAGATTCATAGCAGCCAATCAGAAGGGACCCAGCTTACCGACCTGTCATAATGAGTGTTACGGTTTAGATCTAGAATGGTCTCTAAAAGCACATGTACAGAAGAAGGCTTAGTCTTCCACTGGTGGTGCTGATGGGAAATGGTGGGAACTTCAAGAGGTGTGGCCTAGTGGAAGACAGTAGGTCACTGAGAATGTATCTTTGAAGGGTCCATTTTGGTTCCTATCTGGAGACTAGTCATTTCTCTGTCTGTCTGTCTGTCTGTCTGTCTGTCTGTCTGTCTGTCTATCTATCTGTCTGTCAGTCAGTTTCTCCCTCCCCCCCCACGCTCTCTCCCCCTCCTCCCCTCAACTTCCTGACCTCCATGAGGTGAGCTGTCTGTTCCACCACAGTGACATTCTGCCTCATCATAGGCCCAGAAGCAATTGAGCCACTTGAGTGTGAACTGAAACTTCAGAAATTAGGAGTCAAAATAAAGCTTTCTTCCTAAGCCGATTTTCTCAGATATTTTGTTACAGCAACTAAATATTGACAACAGTAAAAAAGTGCCTGATGTTTTAACCCTATAAGAAAAATGACTTTGAAAAGATCAGTTTACTTTTGGTTATTTCTGCTTTCTTTGGCCCTTTTCTCCCTATAAAGTTAACTCTCTCACCTCACCTGATCAGGACATCCATTCTATTTTAAGAATAAATGTCTGATTCTACAGTTGCTATTAAAAGCCAATTAGATTGAAACTGTACATCCGATTTGATTTGAAACTGTCTCATTGCTGTTTATCAATAAAATATTGAAAAAATAAAAAAATAAAAGCCAATTAGACATTTTAAGTGATTTTTTTTGTTTTAATCCACTACACATGAAAATATTTTTCCCAAAATTAAAGACCTAAATGTGAAAAATAAACCTCTAAGACTATTATAAAAAGTGTGGGAGTTAGAGCCCTTGTCTAGCATGTGCAAGGCCCTGGGTTCAATCTGCAGCACACTCCCCCCTCCACACACACAGTGAGAGAATATTAAACATCAGAGCAGGAAAGGGAAAATAAAGTTTCTTTCTCACAACTAGGAGAGGCCTCTGCAGGGCTCTGCTCAGAGTCACGTGGAGATATAGGAGGCTGGAGGCTCCATCACTGAATTTTCTTTCATAGCTACCAAGGCAGGAAAAGGAAAGTGTGATTGGACCCTTGGATCCTAACTGACATAAGTGGCATCACTACTTTTGCTTATATTTCCTTCATCAAAGCAAATCACCTAACTATAGTCAACTTTTAAATGGGCTTCCCAGGCAGGGGAGATGGCTCAGTAGAATAAGCACTTCCCCAGCAAATGCAAGCATCTGAGTTCAATCCCTGGTTCCGGGGTGAGGGGTGGGGAAGAGGGCTTCCCAGGTACCTGAAAGGAAAGAGAAGAGTTTGTAATAAAAGCCATCATTTGGAGAAATATTTCTTAAGACTGAAAAGTGACAGCCACAAGGAAAATCATAAGTAAATTTGACATAGTAACAACAATACAAATAACTAAAATTTATTGGTGCTTACTGTGTATTAGACACTGGTTTGAAGCACTTTCCACATTTACTGTAATTTTTCACAGTAACCTCATGAGGTAAATTCTGTTATTCCCAAATTTCACAATTGAGGCACTGAGAGGTTATGTTACTATCAGCAAATAAAATAGAGCTACTAACAAAGGAAGGGAAGGTCAGGACTTTTTAAGTGTTAGGAGAGGCTATGCTAATTAAACTGTAAAAAGGAGCATTCCAAATTGGGTGGATTGGGTTCACAAGCCTGCACATAATTAGCTAAAAGAAATCCTATTGTTCTTCAGTAAGGAAAGAGTCTCTAGTTACTATTTGGTACAAGGGGTCATTAAAAGTTCATGATTATTTATCAACTTCAGCAGGAAATGAACAGTTGTGACGAAATAAAGTGTCCAACTGGGGCATGCCTGATTTAGGCCATTGCTTCTGTAAGTTAAAAAATTTTCCTTTTACACAGTGAATAAATTAAGTCAGAATCAAGCATTTAAACTTGTGATTGGCAAAAGACACCACAAATACAATACGGCCTGATTACACCAAAACAAACAAAACAAATACAATACAGAAGCAGATGAGCAAAAGATCTTTGCAAGATTTATAACACAAAGAATGTGTATAAATCAAATGTTTTTGAGACAGGGTGTTGCGATGAAGTTTACACTGGCCTTGAACTCACTGTATAGCTCAGGCTGGCCTCTAACTTGCAGCTGTCTGCCTGCCTCAGCCTCCGTGCCTGGCTCAATCTTTAAACAAATAGAAAATTTTGAAACACAAACAGGCAACTTATTGATGAAAAATAAAACATACTTTATTTACAATGCTTACATTGCAAGTTACAATAGCAATACAAACTGAAACAATGGGGATATCAAGGATTCCTTTTTTCTTTCTTTTTTTTATTTTAGGGAAGGGTCTACAGGGTGTTCAGGGTCTCACTACTAGATCAGGCTGGTAGAGATCCGCCTGTTTACAGCCTCCCAAGAGCTGAGATTCCAGGCACGCACCACCATGCCCAGTCTCAATTGCCATCTCAGTGTGCCTCAGGGGCGGGGCCGGCATGGCAGGCCCGGGAATCAAACCCCAGGCCCCTGCACCAGCTTGCAGGCACTTTATCCCCTGAGCTATTTGGCCTGCCCTGGATTTCTTATTTCACCAGTAACACTGGCCAATGAGGACATAACTGCAGGCAGTGCACCTCCCTAGCATGCAGGAGACCCAGGCTTCAGTTCCCAGCTCTGAATAAAAATTAATTGAGGCTATAGAATTTATTAATTTGTTGCTATTTAAACATGGTATCCTAGCTTTTGTTAAACCAAAATTCTTGAGAATAGAAGGATCTCTGAGATAAATAAGTCTATTGAGCCATTATAGATGCTAACTAGAAAATAAGACCAGGTTCTGGGACAAAACTGCATTGGAAAGTGGAAAGAACAACAGGATAAGTGTGTTCAAAGTAGAGGGATGTATTCTGGGAGGGGGAGTTATAGACAATACATTTTTACTGTAATTTTTTTAAAATGTGCATATTCACCATATTTTTCAATTGTACTTTGTTTCACAAGCACTGAGAATAACATCTGGTATCTTGTAGGAGCTGAGAATGTCATTACTGAATAAATAAATTGTGATAAGAAAAAAATAAATTGTGATAAGAACTCCTCTGAAATTGTCTTTCACCACCTCTTTTTCCCTTACATATTCCTAATTCTTTGTTTGAAGAAAGCCTCGCAGATCAGAGATGCTGAACCTTTTAGAGAATGAGAGCCACACTGCAACCTAAAATCCACTTGTTCGTCTCAAAACCCCAATACTGAGGTTTTAGCTTAGAGAAACAGTTCTACATTAACATCTTTTGTCTTCAAATAAAAATACAGCAACACGTGTGCCGTAGCCTGCTGCCACTGCCCTACGTGTCTCTGTGGTAAACAGTAGCTATTGTGTGATCCACTAACGCAAGCTTATGAATTAACTTGCCGAAGAGTAAGGTGTCTGTCCTAAAAGAAAATCCAGGAGCTGGCCCCAGAAGGTCAAAGTCCATTGTGATGTCTTGTGGAGAAGACACACGCCCCAGCTGAGAAAAAAACCTGCTCAGCCCGCATCCTCACTGCTTTCCTCTTCCCATTAAAACTCTTCATGCCTTTAGTTCCTTAAACAGAGCTTTTAAGAGCTAGCCCCTCTATCTTCTTCAGGCCCAGCTTTGTTTTTTTTGTTTTGTTTTTTTTTTTTTTTTTTTTTGTATTTTTTTAGGGAAGGGTCTACAGGATGTTCAAAGTCTCACTACTAGATTGGACTCCTAGTGACCCACTTCTTTACAGCCTCCCTAGAGCTGGGATTACAGGCACACGCCACCATGCCCATCTCAATCGCTGTCTCAGCATGCCCCAGAATCAGCACCTGCCCCTGCTTGCAGGTGCTTTAACACCTGAGCTATTTGGCCGGCCCTTAGGCCCCAGTTTTGAGTTAACCTGATATGTTTCTATCAACTCCTATCTCCTGAATTTTGGTTTTCTTCAAGCAGCAGGCAGCTCAGACATGTATATGATTCTCATAGCAGTTTTGGTGAGGCAGCCAGGACAAAAGAGATGCCTCTCAGATCCTACCAGGAGGAGTACTAGTTGCCTGGGAAGGAACAATTTAGTTGATCATGGAGAGAAGAATCTGTGGTCAGAGCTCCAAGGTCTTCCTAGCAGGTGACTACAAGCGGTGGGCAGCCTACACATCTGGCTCTGGTAATATTGGCCCCTTTCCATGTATAAGAAAGCTCAGGGTGGGCCTGTCAGATAGCTCAGTGGATTAAAGTTCCTGCTTAGGTAGACTCAGGAACCAGGGGTTCGATCCCTGACGTGCCATGCCAGCCCTGCCCCTGGAGCATGCTGAGAGGGCACTGAGATGGGACATGGTGGCACACACCTGTAATCCCAGTACTTAGGAGGCTGAAAATAGAAGGATCACTATGAGTCCGATCCATGTAGTGAGACCCTGTAGACCCTGTACTAAATACATTAAAAAAAAAAAAAAAAAAAGAAAGAAGAAAGAAAGCTCAGGGTTTAAAGAAGATGTTTCTTCAAGGTGCCAGCCAAAAAGAGGTAGCTTTGGACTAACTCAGGGCAATGATGGTTGAGGATTTGATTGCATTATTTTAAAAAAATGTTTTACTAAGGTGTAGTATGCACAGAGACACATGTATAAATCATACATACACCACTTACTGGATTCTTCACAAATTGATCACATGTGTTTAGCCAACACCTTGAAAAAGAAACCAAATATTACTAGTGAATCTAGGAACCCCTGTGCCCCTCCCACTCATCATTAGTTCCCTCCGAGACAGCCACTATTCTGATTTCCACCACCATGCACAGACTGATTTTCCTTAACTTAGAATTTTATTGAACTGGAGTTGTACGGACTGTATCCTGTGTCTTAGGTCACTCACTCAAAATTACATTTAAAAGTCTCATTTATATTGTTACATTGCTTATATATAGCTGTATTTTTTTCATTTAATTGCTCTTTATTGTCCTTATAAAAATGTGATAATTTCCCCTTCTACTGTTGGAGGACAGTTTTCCCTCCTTAAAGTTTGGCTATTTGGGGGCCGGGGAGATGGCTCAGTGGAATAAGTGCTTCTCTGGCAAGTGCAGGGGCCTGAGTTCATTCCCCGGTTCCGCCAAAAAAAAAAAAAAAAATTTTTTTTTTTTTTGGCTATTAGGCATAATATTGCTATGAACATTGGTATATATACTGAACACACGTACTTATCACTCATTTTATAAATATATATGTAGGAGTGGGGTTGCTGAGGACATGTTATTTATACAGTCATCCCTTGGAATCTGGAAACTGGTTCCAGGACATCCTCCCACACTGGTTCCAAGACATCCTCCCACACAACCCCTGGGGATACGAAACTCTTCAGAAGCTCAAGTCTTGCGTAGAGGACAGCGCAGTACGACTGTGCAGAAGGTCTACAGCTCCTGCTGTGTGCTAAATGATCTTTAGTTATGATAATCTTATAAGTAAATGTTCTCTCTCTCTCTCTCTCTCTCTCTCTCTCTCTCTCTCTCTCTTTCTCTCTTTCTTTCCTTTTCTGTATTTAGGGCAGGGCCTACAGGGTCCCACTACACAGATTGGACTTGTAGTCATTCTCCTGTTTTCAGCCTCCCAAGCGCTGGGTTTACAGGCGTGCGTGCCACCACACCCAGTCTCAATCGCCATTTCAGCATGCCCTGGGGGAAGGGTGGGCACAGCACACCAGGGATTGAACCCTGGCTGCTGTGCTCTGCCAAAGGAGGCACCTTAGTCCGCTGTGCTATCTGGCCAGCCCACAAGTAAATATTCTTTATTTATAATACCTAATTCAATTCAATAAAAATATGGTGTGGGTGTGAATAGTTGTTATGCTGTATTATTAGGACATACTGGCAAGAAAAAGAGTCTTCATGTTTATTGCAGGCATTTTTCTTTCTGAATACTTAATTAATTGGCACAGGGTCTCGCTATGCAGCTCAGACTCATAGTGATCCTCCTGTTTCAGCCTCCCTAGCACTGGGATTACAAGCATGTGGCACCTGGCCGTTTTGGTGGCCAGCATGGCATGTGGTACTGGGGATAGAACCCAGGTCCTTGTGTTTACCAGGCAGGTGCTTAGACCACTGAGACACCTCCCCAGCCCCTTTTTGAATACTTTCAACCTGCTATTGGTTGAACTAATGCATGCAGAGTCCATACATATACAGAGGGGATACATAATGTTCAACTTTAGAAGAACCTGCCAAATAAGTCCTCCAAATGGCTCTTTTAATCTCCATTCCCATCAGAAGCACACAGAGTTCCCATTTCCCCATTTGACCATCAATACTTACAATTGCTGATCTTTTTAATTTGATCTTTCTGGTGGATAACACACTGGATGGGCATTTAACTCACATTTTCCCAATGTCCATTAAGTTTGATTGCTTTTTCATATCTGTCTCAGTTCTTCTCTCATTGCTGGAACAAATACCTGACACTCAAAATGAAGGAAGGAAAAGTGTATTTAGCTCACAGTTACTGGAAGTTTCAGCATACTTGGCTGGCTCCAAGGCAGAGTGACATGGGACAGAGAGCAACTTTTGAGAGTGGCAGCAAAGAGCAAGAGAAAAGGGAGTGACAGCAGCTCAGGCAGCTAGCAAGCCCCTCTCCCCTCCTTACATTGTAATGCAAATTGCAGGACCCACACCCACAATAATCAATCAAAAACTCCAGGAACCACCCCATGACTGCATGAGGCTTTGGGGGGACACCTAGACACAAACCATAACATTCCTCAGAAGGTGGCCTGGGAGGCTGAGCAGTGTGCCCCTGAGAGGGCAATGTGTAAAGCTATGAGTGAGAAGCCTATTCAGTGGAAAGCCCAGAAGACTGGAAGAGCCAGAAATGTGGATCGTCTTAAGAGAAGCTGCAAGAGAGTAAAGCAAGCCTGAGAGAGAAGCCATGGGAGCTACCACCAGAAGTACCCTAGGGGTGGAGCCACATGGAGCTCACAATTTGCCACAGATTGCTTTGAATGTTCCACGTGGAACTATAGGACTTCATGTTCACCCTTCTGGATTTTGTACTTACTTTGGTCCCAATGCTTGGTATCCTGCTGTGTGTACCTTTTACAATGGTAATGTTTATCTTGTGCTATTGAATGTTGGAAGTGTTTAACCTTTCATTTGTACAGAGGCTCACAGATAAGAGTTTGCCTTAGATCTTAGAAGAGACTTGGGACTTGGACTTTTCAGCAATGCTAAAACTGTTAGGACTTTGGCAACTGTTGGAGATGGACTAAAATGTCTTTTGCATAAAGGGATGAGTATGAGTCTTTGGGGGCTCAGGGGCGGAATGTTATGGTTTGTGTCTAGGTGTCCCCCCAAAGCCTCTTGCAGTCATGGGGTGGTTCTTGGAGTTTGTGATTGATTATCACCCTTCTTCACTTTATCTTAATGGCATGTTTTAATTAAAAGAGAAATGATTAAATTTAATCTAGAGGGCCGGCCAAATAGCTCAGCAGATTAAAACGCCTGCAAGCAGACACAGAGGCTAAGTGTTCAATCCCCTGGACTGCTGTGCCAGCCCCAACCCTGGGGTGCACTGAGAAGGCAATTTAGACTAGGCATAGTGGCGCATGCCTGTAATCCCAGCTCTTGGGAGGCTATAAACAGGTAGATCACTACTAGTCCGATCTAGTAGTGAGAACCTGAAACCCTGTAGACCGTTCACTAAATAAATAAATAAATAAATAAATAAATAAATAAATAAATTTAATCTAGTTTAGTTTAGTGTTTTCCTTCTGTGGTTGTTTATTGTATACCATTTCAAGTTTTTTTTTTCTAGGGATGGGGAGATAGCTCAGTAGAATAAGCACTTACCTGGCAAGCGCAAGGTCCTGAGTTCAATCCCCAGTACCGAAAAAAAAAAAAAATTCTATACCGACTCAAGAATTTATCTGATATTATCCTTTACAAGCCTTATAGGGTTTCTTTTTGTTTGTTCGTTTGTTTGTTTTGTTTTGTTTTGTTTTCTGGAACTGGGGATTTGAACTCAGGCCCTTGCGCTTGCCAGGGAAGCCCTTATTCTACTGAGCCATCTTCCTGGCCCCAGCCTTACAGGTTTTTAAACTTATTTTTTATTAGTACATGTTTACAATAATAATACATTCATCCTCAGGAATTGGTTCATGTATATATTTTATCTTGATCTTTTTTATGTTTTATTATATATAGATCATCAATCTCCCTGGAATTGGTTTGGAAATACAGTTGTTGAAGGAATCAAATTGCACTGTTTTTACTATAGACATTCAAATAACCTGTAAGTCAGTGTAGTGGAAGACCAATGTGCTGCTCTATAACACAGTTAGGAGTTTCTTGGAAGCTGTCACACTCTCTATACCTCAAGAGAAAAGTAAGCCACTGACCCCAGTATTTTAAAGAAAAACAGGGGCATTAAACAAGATGCTAAATAGATAGGGTATGCTTTCTTACAATGAAAATGTAACACAGGCTCTAAGATTGAAAGTTTTGGCAATAGTGTAATGATTAATCTCACACATCAGCTTGACTGGCCTAAAGGGTCTCATGATAACTGGTAAAGCATTAGTTCTTGGCTTATCTGTGAGGGTTTTTCTTGAGGAGATTAGCCCTGGAATCAACAGATGAGTATAAATAAAGCCTGTCTTCACCATTTTAGGCTGACTCTCTCTTTCTCTTTGAGCAGGGACACCCATGTCCTTTGTTGGACAAGAAAACTCCTCTTTTTCTGTACTTCAGACTCAGGGGCTTCCACTACTCCCCATTCCCCTCATATTCCCCTTTCTAGGTTCTCGGGCCTTTGTCCACACACTGGCAGTTACACTATCAGCTGCCTTCATTCTCAGACCTCCCAACTTGAACTGAATTATACCGCCAGCTCTTTCAGCTCTCCAGGTTGCAGACGGCAGACTGCAGGACTTCTCGGCCTCTCTAATTGAGTGAGCCAATTTCCTGATAAATGCATTGATTTTGTCCTCTTGAGAACGAGCCACTTAGTATATGTGCTGCCCAAGCAGGCACCTGTCAGCCATTTTAGTACCCGGCAAGTCTTGCTAAGGGCTTTCCACTGAAATGTTAGTAATAGGTCCCTTTGACAAATATGTGGTATCAATCGACAGCTTTGATTATTGATGTGAATGGAAGACAGTAGGTTGTGCTCAGAATAGAATGCCTTAATATACATTGATAGTTTTTGAAATGATGGCTCTGATATCTGTCCTATAAATGCTTTACCAGGGTGTAACCATGGGAGAGCAACTAGAAATAGCATAGGCCTCCCCAGGATACACCATGTAGGAAAAGTCTTGGTTTTCAGCTTGAAGTGGATATGATATTCGTAAGAGCCATGGGGAGGGCAGCTGGCCACACTAGGTCAGTTTCTGCTTCAAACCTAGTGAGATTATCTATTTTAGGATTCCATTTGAAATTTCATTACCACTTCTGGTTCCATATGATGTGAGCTATAAAGACACATATGAATCAATAAAGCCTTACAGCTATCAATGGATAAGAGTAATTCAAACTTCTTTGGAAAACTTTTAGAACTCTGCTGAAAGAGTATCACCACTTGTACTGGTGCATGCTTTAAATGTGTACATACATTGTGACAAATGAGATTAATTTTGCCAACTTGGTTGGCTTTGGGATCTGCATAGGGGTTGGTGGAGCATCCTGTGGGTGGGCCAAGGTGGGTCATGAAGTTGTGGACTTGGGGTCTCTATTGGATCCTTATCTCTGGCACTGTTTCCCTGCTCTGCTTCCAAGAGCCAAGAACTGAGCAATATTGCCTCATACCTGTGACAGTTCTGCCTTGGAGTGAACTGACTATAGAATGAACCACCTTAAAATGTGAGCTGAATATGCAAATTAGCAAGCTTTCCCATTTAAATTGTGGGTATTGGGTATTGTATCCAGCAATGTGAGAGCTTGTTTTTTTTCCAAACCAAGTTGATAGGACAGATTCAATGATTAACACATTGCATACATTCTTCCTAGTGGTTAATTACTGTACAAGATGCGGACATGATATCCTATTTACAAACACTATTAGAACAAATCCCTCTATTCATTAAGAGGATGTAACTATATATCTATCCTAACCATTTTGAATACACAGATACAAAATGGTCATTCATCTGTATCCTCTTTTTTTTTTGTTAAGTTCCGTTATTTGAATATTATAGGTGTGTTAACTCAGCAAAATATTCTAAAAGAGTCCAGTAGCCCATAATAGTATTGGGTCTTCCACTTGACTGGCAATGTCAGAAATTGTTGACCTGAGTCCCCTACAGCTCAACATAACAGCATGGCTTTACTTCTTATACTTCATTTTTATACTTTTCTGCTGGATGGTTAAGACCAAGGTAAAGCAGGACCTGTGCAACAAGAGTTGTAGCTTTTGGGTCTGATAAGTTCAGTGAAATGCCCTCAGGATTTATCCTGAGATCCTGTACCTCAGAGTGTAGAACCTTTGTCAGTGTCAGCCATGTGGATGAGTCACGGCCATTGCTTGGCCAATGTGCTCTCTGTGAAAGCCTGAGAGAATGATTTCTCTCCATGTGACTCTCCTTAGGCACACTCTACATCATTGATCACTTTCCTCTTTGGTCCCCAAAACCTCCTTGATCTGAAAATTTGGGACACTACCGAGGTAAATGATGTTACAGTCCAAGTTTTCATATGTCCTGAGTCTTAATTGACCTTGGAAGGTTAGGGCCAAAATGTTGGCTTTCCTTGAGGACCTCCTTTTTCTCTAATTTTGGTCTGCAAACTTAGGTTGTTAACCCTCCAGAAGAGAAGTTTATTGTTATTACCATACAACCTAGGCTGTTAAGCTTAACCTCACTATCTGTCTGAATATCAAACATCTTAGGCATAACATGGAACAGGTATTTTTCATCAAGTATTGATATATTGAACTTTAAGTCCCTACAGAATAGGATGAAAAAACATTTAAAAATTAGAATATATTTTAAAAAATAGGCATAAAGAATTATATACTTCTTATGTTTACACATAAGCCCAAAAATCTAACCATATACAACCTTGAAGGAGGACAGTCCCACAATATTTCTTTTCCTATCTCTTGCCTTCATTCACCACCTCCTTCTTTTTGAATAATCATCTACCCAAGAGACAGCACAGCAGCAACTGGCATGTCATGACAAGCAGCCCGTATTCAGAAGACCAGAATGACAGGCACTACAGAGAGCTTGTTAATATGCACATTAAAATATAATCATTTGGGGGCCGGGGAGGTGGCTCAGTGGAATAAGCGCTTCCCTGGCAAGCGCAATAGTCTGAGTTCAATCTCTGGCTCCACCAAAAAAAAAATCATTTGACCAACACTTTACTGTATGAAAGTAACAATAATAATATGTATAAAGTTATCCTCTCCAGCCAGGAGAGGGTTATTTTCCTTGTCTAAGTAAGTTCTCCCAGACTGTAGTCTTAAATAGCATTTATTTCTTATAATACTGCAGCTAATTCCTGAAAATGCTAGAACATTTTGCTTCATCTTTCCTGGAAGTCCTTCTGTTTCTGTGTGTACAGAACTGTGGTTTACCTGAACAAAATGAGAAAGAAAACCCTTGCTGCTACCCCCCAACCTTATTGAGAGTACCAAAGATGGTCTCAGTGAAAACCCATCCTGGTCAGTCCCCAAAGGCTCTGGACAAAGGGCCTAACCTTGGAGTTGGGGAACATCCGAGAGATGCTGAAAGATATTCACTGATAGGCATAGCAAAAGATAACATAAGGAAATTTTAATTCCTTCATTTCTCCTTAATCCATGCAGGCTGCTGTAAGAAAATACTATAACCTGGGTAGCTTATAAGCAACAGAAATGCGTTGCCCAGGTCTGGAGACTAGGAAGTCTAAGATCAAGGTGCCATGACAGTCAGTTCCTGAAGAAGGCCTGCTGGAAGTCTTATCTGTGGCCTTCATTTTGCTGTGTCCTCATGTGGCAGAAGGGGCAAAGGGCAATAAGGCTCTATCCTCAAGACCTAATCAGCTACTTGAGGCAAGCTGCCCAGTCCCATGGCATCTAGGGTTAGGGTTAGAACATAAGAATTTGAGAAGACATAGTTTCACCTATAGAAATTAGCAAAAAGAATATTAGATATTTCCTTTATTTTTTTTCTTTACAATTTTCTACAGTCATAAAGAATTCAAAAGCATAGTGAGAACTGATGCAAATGCAAGCAGGATTTTGAGAAGAGTGCATGCAGATTGAGGGAAGGCAATAAGTTTTGCTAACACAAGTGGAAAATACAGAAAAATTTTATTACCTCATATTGAAAGTGGAGAGTGCAGCCAAACACACAGCCAAAAACCACACCTGTGGCTTTTTATTTTTTAATACATATTTTATTAGTACATGTTTGCAACCGACCTGTGGTTTTTAAAATCATTAACTTTAATGAGCCTCAATATGCAAGCCTGCACTTTGTTTCAAATATCTTATGTTCAACAGTATCTCTCAGCCCCACCTACCATTCCCAACCCAGCACCAGTGAGAGTCCCAAGCTAGCTCCGTTGACACACCTCTCCTCAGGTGGCACTGCCACCTGCTCCTGTCTCTCTCGAGGCTCCTTTCATACAGAGGCATAGGACGCCAGGAGAACCCACTTTCCATTCATAACTGTGCACCTCCCCCAGGAGTGCAGGGAAATCAAAATTTCACTGAGCAACCCTCAATCAATGGCCAAGAGGAGTCAAAGGATAAAAGTGTTTCCCTTTTGCCCCCTATGGAGAGAGTTCTGAGACTCACTTCAGAACACCACAGCAGTGCCCAGTGGCAGCAGGCCACTCTATGATGCATCTTTGAGTTGGCTTCCCTTCGTCACTGTTCCAATCCCTTGTGCTTAGGGTCATTTCCCAAGCAAGTTGTCTGCAGGCAAATTCCTGTTGAGGGAAAACAAACATGTAAGGATAACAAGTGAATCAGGGTTCTCTACAGGAACAGAATTGACAGAAAACGTGTATGTAATTCTTTCTGCAAGGTGATTTATTAGGTAGGCTTATAGGATCAGAGCTTGGTGAGTCCATGATGGTTGTTCTGTGCCCTGAGGATTCAGGAGCTGTTTAGTCCAAGAGCTTGGAAGCTGTTGAATAAGAGGTGTCAGGGATACAGCACTAGTCTGATGTTGCAGACCTGGAAGCTCACTGGAGAGTCATTGCTTTGAGTCTATGTTGGAAGGCCACGGCTGTAGCAAAAGATGCATGTGCTCAAGCACATGGAGCTTTAAAAAAATTCTCCTTTCCTTTTTATTCCATCTAGGCTGCAAGCCTATTGGTTGATGGCACCCACAATTGGGGTGGGTCTTCCCTTCCCCACTGTCAGTTTGCTGTCCTACGTGTCAGTTATCTCTGGAACCACCCCAGAAGTGTGCTTTACTAATCTAGGCACTTCCTAATTCAGTCTAATTGATATATGATTAACAGTTACACCAACTAATGTGCCCAAATGACATTATCTAGTTTTAAAAAGACATAGTAGAGGGCCCGGAATGTGGCTCAGTGGCACAGTGCTTGCCTGGCAAGCATGAGGCCCTGGGTTCAATTCTTGGTGTTAAAAAAAAAAAAATAGTGGTTATTGTCAAGCAAATTGGAAAGCAACATTAATGATGCATTGATTAATTTTACTTTCTTAAGTTGAATATTTCAAACACTAATGTGCTTATACATAGAAAACATAAGTTGAAACCTGTCTGGCGATTTTGTAGTTACCATATATTTAATTTTCTCCACATTTTAATTTATTTAAGTCTCCAGAAAAATAGCAGTAACTCATTAACTTATGATGGCATCATTTATGATTCAGAATCATTTCCATATTTTACACATATGCTAAGTTAATGTTAAACATCAATCATGGTTGATTATGAGTTTGTTAGAAAAATATGTCAACATTATCCACTTTAAGAAGTGGAATATCTGCAAGAGAACAGAATCTGCAGTATTATATAAGTTCTAGTAATACCAGAACCAATACTAATTTTTAAAAAGAATTGAACATTTAAGTTTACATATTGTCTCGGTTACTTTTCTCTCATTGCTGAGACAAAATACCTGACACCCAAAAGTATGGAAGGAAAGGTTTATTTAGCTCACAGTTTGTGGAGGTTTCAGTTCATACTCACTGGCTCCAAAGCAGGGTGCCACATGGCACAGGGCAGCTATTCATGGTCATGGAAGACAGCAAAAGCAACAAGAGCAAAAGCAGGGCCAGCCAGATAGCTCAGTGGACTAAAGCACTTGCTTAGGAAGAGCGCTGCCACCGGGGTTCAATCCCCCAGCGTGACATGCCACCCCTCCTCTCCCCCCACTGAGACTGGGCGTGGTGGTACCTGCCTGTAATCCCAGCACTTGGGAGGCTAAAAACAAGAGAATCACCAAGAGTCTGATTTATGCAGTGAGACCCTGTAGACCCTGTACTAAATACATTAAAAAAAAAAAAAAAAAAAAAAGCAAAAGGAAACAGCAGAGGTCAAGCCTCTTTCTCTCCCTTCTATTGTATGCAGCCTTCTATCGTATGCAGGCTACCACCTGTCCAGGGTGGGTGTAGCGCTCACATCCATAATCCTAGCATTGGACCTTGAATCAACCATAAACTCTAGAAGCCTGCCCCATGACTGCATGAGGCTTTGCGGGGACAGCTAGACACAGACCATAACACTTACTCTTTTTTTTTTAAGAGCAGAAAATATTTATTGGGGTTTTGGTTTAAATGACACAGTAGGGGGCTCACGGGGGTTGTTGAGGGCTTCTTTTCAAGGGAGTTCTACAGAGCAAAACCAGGAGGAGAGGTGGGTCTATGGCGGGGACACTAAAATCAACTAATAAGAATACATGTGTATAGGGGCTGGAGATTTAGCTTTGCAGCCTAAAATCCCTTGCTTGGGAAGCATAAGGTCCAGAGTTCAATCCCTGGTACAAAAAAAGATTACATGTATAGGAGCTAAGGTAGTACTGATCTAATGCCAAATCACAAAGTGGGCATGAGGTGGGACAAAATTATGGTGAACCAATTAAGATAATAATTATAATCATTTAGGGTAGCATTGATTAAATGGGGATCAGAAGGCGAAGCAAGACATGTAGCAAGTGTGCAGGGGAAGAATAGGGATTTTTTTTTTTCCTGGAAGGGGGGTTTCAGGGTTTCACTCCCTTACCCAAGGTGACTGATACCTATTTAGAATATAAATCAATCCTGATCATCCTAAGTGGAAGTGTCTGGGTATAGTCATTCATTCTCTTTTTCTTGTGGTCTGGGCTCTGATGAATGTGCCTCTACCCAGTTTTAACGTATCTGTACTGATTCATTTCACGGGCCTAGCCCTGTCTGTCTACTTATAATATTACTAACTAACTTAGTTACTGTCTATAAAAGCTGGATCTCAAGACAAAGGCCAATGCCTCTTAAGTGGCCACCTCTGGAGCAGCAGGCAGGGGGAGGCAGACTGGCAAGGCTCGGTGTCACGGGCAGGCATGGAGACAGGGCAGGGGGAGCCAGTGCACAGACCTCAGCGACAGAAGAGGCGACTGTGGTCACAGCAGCGGTGAGAGGAGGCTGGCCGAGGGCAGAGGGCCAGGCCCAGGGTCCTGGCTGGGCTTCCCAGGCTGAAGCCTCCCTGTGACCCATGTGGAAGGAGTTCAGAAAGCGAGCAGAGTCACGGGCCTGGGCTAGGACTGGGTCTCACACTTACTCTTAAGTATTAGTGCAAGTAGTAATCAGGAAATGTGGAAATTGCATTTCATTTAGCTTTTTCAAAGATTAAAAAATTAAATTCAAAGTATTTTGGGGACTAAAATGTTACATATTTATTTTTCATTGTGGTGAAATCAGGGAGAGAAGACTAATAGTCATCTCAATTAAAATTCATGGTGCAATTTATTTATTTCTACTCTTTTATCCTTATAGGATGCAATTTATTTTATCAAAGGGTTTGACTTGAAGAACGTTAAGGGCGCCTGTGTTAGCATTTAATTTCATTGTATGTATTTTTAAAATTTGTATCTGTTTATTTGAGAGCTCTGCCCGTGAAGCTCCTAATTGATAAAGGCACATTGTCGCAAGCTTCCCCCAGGGACGATTAAGGCAGAGCTCCATCTGATAAAGGCTGTGCACCGGCAAGATTTGAGGGGTTTTACTTCCTTATTTTCCCTTTCCACCCTAAGTTCCAAAATCACAGCGCATTCCAAAACAGCAGCTAATTTTAAAGCAAATCAGCTCCACCCAGTCCCAAACTGTCAAGGCTTCTGTCACGCGCTTTTGAAATAAATTCTTCAACTGGGAAGATCACACGAAATACACATTCATACCCGGAACACGCTCTTCCTCCTCGAGGCAGCTTTCTCAGAGGCACAAGCGGATTTAGGATTCTGTAGGATCCTTGGTGAAACAAAACCAAATCCAGCGGACCACAGCACCCAAGGGTGTAAGAGTTGCTGAGTGGAAGCCTTAGCTGCTCCCGAGCCGTGCACGCCACAGAGCCAGGTCACGAGAGTCCTCGGCCTGGGCCACAGGGAAGCTGAGCTAATTAAAACACCAGATAGCGGCTCAGCAGAAGCCGGCAGTTCTCACTGAGAATTAAAACAGCTAAATCGTTCCGGGTATTTCTTTAGAAAATGAGACACATTCGGGGCTCTGTGTTTGCAGTGATTGTGTGCAGGAAAGGGGAGCAGGGTGCCCACTCATTGAGCAGTTTTGTGCGTGGCTTAGGAAACACTCCAGTGTTCTGCAGCAGGAGCGTGAGCCCCGAGGCTGTCTAGAGGTGTAGACGCGCCCAGGCGCTCCTCCTGGTGCGCAGGGGCTCAGTTTGCTCATCGGCATTTTATAGTCTGCAGTAGGCGTGTGGGGTCACCAAGGGTCGCACCGTGCTTTTAACCCTGGCGTCTGGACAGGGTACTTCACGCAGGTCAGTATCCTGTTCTCCTTGACGTGTGATGAAACAAGTGGATCATTACAATAGAATAAGTGAGGAAAACACACTTGAAGAGACTCAAACTAGGAAGTTGAAGAACAGTGTCAGTGTTATATGTACCTATTGTTATTTACCCATGGATTCTACAGACCATCAAACAGAATCAAATTACTTTAGAGAAAAGGAACTCTGGAGAAGGAATGTGGGAAATAGGGAGTTCCCAACAGAATTCAATGAAGACTGTGCTGAATCTCTTCCTGTCCAGTAATTTATAAGCTGGGTCACGGTGTCATGTGCCAGAGCAGCGAAAAGAAGTCCCACAATCCACAGACTGGGAGGAAACACCTGGGAACAAACCATTTGTCACTGGGCAGCATGGCTCCAGGGCTTGTTTGTATTTATTTTCTAGAGCAAGGTAGACCCTCCATACACGTGGCTTCTAAATTCTTAGATTCAACTAACAGCAGATTGATAATGCCTGGAAAGCGGGGAGGCACGCACACACACATATACACAAAAGACTATTGAGAAAAAAATTGTGTCTGAACAATAATAGGGAGATTTTTTTCTCATGATTTCCTAAAAATATAGTAAACAGCTATTTCCATGGCATTTACATTGTATTAAGTATTATAAATACTCTAAGAAATGACTTCAACAGGATGTGCATGTATACTGCTTAGGAGAGGTTACTGGCTTGTGACAGTACTAACCTCACCAGTGAGTGACCCCGTTAATGAGTTCATGGTTGAATGGGCTACTAGAGGTGGGCCAAGTTGCAGGAAGTGGGTCATGGAAGAGTGGCTATTATGGTTTGTGTCTAGATGTCCCCCCAAAGCCTCATGTGGTCATAGAGGGGTTTTGGCAATGGCTGAGTCTAGAGTGTGTGATTGATTAGTCATGAGATGCTGGGTGCTAGGATTAAGGGTGAGTGATTGCTGAATCAGTCCACTGATTGGACTGAGCTAATCCCAGGAGACTGGATACAATAGAAGAGACAGAAAGAGGCTGGTATTGCACTCTCTCATTGCTTTTGCTGTCTTTTGCTACCATAAAATGTTGCCCCTTTGCCATATGCCACACTGCCTTGAAACCGACTGATTATGGACTAAAACCTCTGCAAACCACGAGCTAAATAAACCTTTCTCCCTTTAATTTTGGGTGTTGGGTATTTTGTTTCAGCAACAAGAAAAGTAACTAAGACAGTAACCTGAGGGAATATATTTGTTTCTGGCCCTTTCCTCTCTGGCTCCTTCAAACCTATTTAGGTTCTCAGATCCTATAATTTTTATTTTATTTATTTTATTTATTTATTGATTTATTGTACCAGGGATCAAACTTAGGACCTTGCATTTGCCAGGCACTTATTCCATTGAGCTATCTCCCAGCCCCAGCAGACCTTAAAAATTAAGCGACTTCTTGTCACAATACCGTTCTGCCATGTCTCTGCCTTGGAGCTAGCTGACCACAGTAAGCCAAATGAAGCCTGCTCTCGATACAGTGTCCAGTATTTTGTCTCAGCAACAGACAAGTTGACTAATACAACATGTTATACACAAATAGTGCTCCATTTATGTAAGGGACTCAAACAGCTTTGGCTTTTAGTGTTAGAAGGTGGGTCTTGGAACCAATCCCTTGCAGATACTGAGGGACAACTGTAGCAGAATTCTCTCAGCCTTGCTCAGCACTCTTAGTACTAAAGAGTTTCTTTGTCTTTGTGCCTACCAATTTTTGATCTGATGTGAATTTGCATATTATTAGACCTGGCCTGCATATTCATTTTGTAACTCAGCAGGAGCCTCTAAGCCATTAAATCAGAGTTAGATTTTTCTCTTTTCCTATCCAAAAATGTTTTGAAGAAAGGATTTAGATTAGAAAGCAGCAATAGTGTTTAAATTTGTACTAACAATCTGGTTTATTTTTCAAGGTTACTCATACATAGAGAATTTTGTTGTGTTCTTATAAGAATGTGAAATTTACCTGTTACCCAAAGGTTTTGATGCTCTATTGAATAGTTCCTTTTTTTTTTTTTTTTTCACTTGGAAGTTATTTTTTTCTAAGTAGAAACTGTTAAGAGATTCACCATTTTGAAAACATTTCATCTTTTAAATGTATTCACATAAATTACAGAGTACAATGTGTACAGGGTGCAGTGTGTACAGCTCAAACACTGTGATCTGCGATTTGGAAGGTTTTCTTTTATTATTTTCTCAGCGTGGAGGGCTTTTCATAAAGCACTGGCGCATTGAAAGTATTGGAGGTGTGGCTTGTTTTCTTAATTTTCTCCCCAAGGAAATATTGAGTCTCTTTATTTTACATTTATATAAGCTCGCAGTGGTCTCTTAAAACCAATAGAAATAAGAAATCCACAGAGGTTGAGAGACATCACAGCTATAATTTCTACAAATGTATAGAGGGGGCCTAATTAATTCCAAAGACTCTTTGATATCAAGTCTAATTGTCACTTTAGTGGAATATCCAGACCATGTTTTCCAAAAGAACTAAGCTGAAATATCTACTGGGGTTCCAGACCCTCCTTGGACTCCCCATTACTAATCCCTCAATTCAAACCAACTCAATCCTAATGCAGCTGGGCTATTATGGGAGAAGGGAGGCTCTCTCACTTAAACAACAGAAGAAATCATCACATTATCAGATTAGCTGATAATGTTTAATCAAACAGTAGTACTTTTCCCTAGGCAAAGAAAAACAGATCTCCCCAAAAAACTCCTCAGTCTAAGCTTTCCTGAACTGACATATACATATTTATCCTCCAGGGGGCGTGACGAACACACGTCGCTGGTCTAGATTTTTTGCCTTTTGGAGCCTCTCGAGAAAATTCGCTTAATTAGGCCATAATTGGAGCAGAAAGAAGAAGAAGAAGAAAAAAAAAAAAAAAAAAAAAAACTCCAAAAATTAATTAAATAACTAAATTTAATCTTTAAAACTCCCAGCTTCAAATCAGATAGAACTCTAACCCAGAAACTAGAAGCATTCATTCCAAGAAAAAGAAGCTCAAAGCTCTTCCGACCTTCTCTGGCTGCTGTAGGTTCACAGATGAGACGTGCCTGCATAGGGTGGGCAGACCCAAGAACACCCGGCAAAAGCCTCAAGACAAGCAGGAGCCGGCAACTGCAGGTTTCACTTCCCAGTTCTGTGTAGGAGAGCTTAGCCAGCTGCTCTTTGATGCCTTTGCTTGGAGCTGTTTAGGAACTTCTCAGAGATGGGCAGGTGTGCTGCTGAGACCTAAGTGGACTGCCATCGCTGGGTTCCTTTTCAAAAAAAAAAAACAAAAACAGCCTCATGCAAGGAGGTAGGGACTTATTTGGGTGATGATTTCAGGGTGCAAGAGTAAGGAACCTGCCAGGCATGGTGGCACATGCCTATTATTCCAGCACTCCGGGAGTTGCTGTGAGTGCACATCCAACCTGGGCTACATCGTGAGTTCAAGGCCAGCCTGAACTGTATATCAAGACCCTGTCTCAAAAACCAACCAAACAACAACAAAAGAGTGAGGCATCTTTAGGGTGACCAAATGCCATTGTTTGCTGGGAACTGAAGGGTTCCTAAGATATGAGACCTTCCGTACCTTGACGAGAGAAGTCCACGCTAACCCAGTCACTTCAGGAACTGTGTTACAGCACCCGGAGAGCTCAGTATGAGAACAGCAGTCTCTGCGCCTAGCTTCCAAGCAGCTTGCTAATCTCAGGAAGATAAAACCCTCACTCCTTAAATAAATAAGAAATCCAGCAAGGTAGTTTTACTTCACCTTGTGTATGTGGAGAAAGATGCCGTACCCATGAGCCCTTCCTGGCTAAATGAGAAACCCCATGGGCATTTGTACCTCTCCTCAGAAATGAGCTGTCGGGCTGGTGAGATGGCTCAGTGGTCTTAAGCACCTACTTAGAACAAGCTTAGCAAAGCACAAGGGACCGCGGTTCAATCCCCAGCACCACGTGCCAACCAGCCCGCCCCCTGGTGGGCTGAGCTGGTCACACACACAATAAATAAATAAATAAATAAATAAATAAATAAATAAATATTAAAAAAAAAAAGAAATGAGCTGTCAATTTAAATATTATCACCACCCTACACCATTATTGAAACAACCAATCAAAATTACAGACTGTTTAGCAATCAAAAAGTCTTAATATCACAAGACATAATAACAATCTAGTTATGTATTGTAAAACTTTTTTTTGAAATCATATTTGCAAGGATGACTTACATGGTTTTTTTTTATTTCCATAGTCTTTTAAACATTTCACTGTGGAAATTTTTATAAATAAACAAAAATAAAGAGAACAGTGTAATGACACTGCTTTTTAAAATTTTGATTATGGAAAAATTTTAGTATGGAAATTTTCAGAAATAAACTAGACAAAAGCATAATGAATCCTCCTTGTACTATCAACAACCATCAACTTTCGACTTTGAGTTTTTCTGCCTCCCTCAGTATAGAAGGCACATGGCAGCAAGCAGCAGAAAATCTATTCGGATGATCTTAAACAAACAAAAGCACTGTTAGTCTCAAAAACCAAGAAATACAGTCCTGTTTTCCAAAATTCAGTTCCTTAAAAAAAAAAAAAAAATGTGCTCATAAGGGACTGGGGAGATGGCAGAGTAGAATAAGCGCTTCCCTGGCAAGTGCAAAGGCCTGAGTTCAATCCCCAGTTCCACACACACACAAAAAAAAATTCAGTTCCTTCTATTGTTTTCACTCTTCCATCTTTAGAGTATGATTGCAAGATGGCTAATAAGCCTCCAAAAATCACATCCTTAATTCAGGATGGAAAAACAAAAGGACAAAAAGGGACCAAATGATATGCCAATGGAGACAGGTTTCTATTGAAAACCTTTCCCTAGATCACAACATTTACTTCTATCTCCTTGGCTAGGAGAGGGCCACCTGGTCTCTATTTGCAGCAGATGAAGCTGTCCTGAATTAAATCAGCATCCTATTAGAAAGAAAATGTACCTATCCCTTTGCTCCTGCTTTTCTCTCAAAACCCTCCCATCCCTTGACCACTCAGGTTATTCTTTGATTTAACATTTACTTCCTGCTGGTCCCAAGCCCAGGTCTCAGGTCTTTAAAAGAAAATAAATAGTTTTTGCTCTTGAAGAGATGCTGGTCTAGCCTATATCCAGAAAGCCAATACACACTATTTAGGCTTGATAAATCCACAGTCACACAAACACATTATTTAAAGATGTGGACATAACCCCTTGAAGACATAAAAGCAGAATTGTTCAAAGAGGTTGGTTGCCCCTGGAGACCGAACTGGGGACAGGGAGATACAGAACTGGAAATTGAGGGTACCATTATATGTCACACTCCTCTGTACAGCCTGGCATTTCCTTTTTACTATGTGCCTACATAATTTTAATAAAACAATTTCTGAAAAATAATATTGCAGTAAACATCTTTGTGCATAATGAATTGTTGCCATTTTGGGCTATGTTTTTATGATGTATCCCAAGAATTTCTATGTTTTCTGTGTTAAAGACTGGTGACATAAATCAAAGGGCTTAAATGGAGTGACATGTGTAAGCCACCAAACACATCACCAGCGTTCAATACATATTAGTAAGAAACAAATAAATCACCTAGCATTTTGACCAGATTCCAGCCCTTTCCTGAACGCTGTCACAAAGAAGTACCGCCCGCCACAGTGTTCCTCTGAGTCTTCTGTGAATACAAACAGAATTGTAGTGAGCAGCTTATGCCAATGTCAATGCAGGTTTTTGGCAGTATATAATTGGGATGGATTCCTAGATGTGGGTAAGTGCACAAGTAATCTTGCTAGGCTTGCCACGCTCCCCTTCTATAGGGGTTACACCATTTTCCACTTCCCCAGCAACGTGTCAGCATGGGTGCCCTCACAGCCTCACCTAGAGAGAGTACTGTCCATCCACAGAATGTCTACTTGTCTGATTGCGGAGAAGCAGGCTTTCAGCATAGTTTGAATTTTTACCTTTCTCATGGATGCTTATAATTTCTTTCAATTACTGCCCATTCTGGACTTTCTTCCCGCTCAGCCAACACTTCATCTGGTCTAGTTGCTCCCCCTGTCTACTAAGGGTTGAATCCCTTAGTTGTCTAATTTATGTCTGGCGATGGGTGCCCTGACTGCTCACTCACGTCAGTACCAAGCACAGAAGCATAAGGGTGATCTCAGGGGATCCCCTGAACTGTACGCCTGCTCTGTTTTGCTCTCATTACATGTCAGCAAGCTCCTTATGAAAATCATGATGGTTAGACTCTGCCAGCAGAGCAAATTTGTGTTTGCCTCTGAACCACTGGAGCCAAAGCATCCAGGAAGCAGCTGTATCCTCAGGCTGGGTGGAGACCTCCCGTGTCCCTTGGTGGAAGAGCTCCCCTCTTCCTGAGGATCAGGACTTCTCACTCATCTGTGCTTCAAAGTTGCAGGAACACAGAACAGACCTTCTGCAGGTGGGTCACTGGACATGATGGCAAGGGGAGCCACACCTCCTCTGACCTTTTGGCTTTTGGACCCCTGTGTGTCCACAGATGGAGGCAGAGTCCCCAGAATAGCCCTTGTCCTGTACATCCTCCAGGATAGGGGAACAGCACCTTGATTGGCTGCAAGGTGTCATCGCCAAACTAGTGCCCACCCTACACCTTTCAGACCAGGTAATCCCAGGTGACATTCTATAGCAGAACCAGAAGATCCTATGAGAATGAGCCTATTGTCACAGCTTCACTGTAAAATGGAGGCCTTATCCCGAGACCATTTGAGGCCAAATTCTGGCCCAGAAAGCTGGCAGAGTCACCAAATGCAAGGAAAGCAAACCATATCCAGAGCTAGGTCAAGTGCCTCTAAGTACGAGCTCTTCCTTCCAGGTTGGAGTGGTCTAGTAGGGCCAACTTGTGTGCTTTTCATCAGGAATGGAACCATCCTGGGGTTCTACCATGGACACATCAGGTAATCAGGGCAGGGGCCTCACCAAGTGGGAGCTGCTTGGTCCAGCGCTTCCATCCCTGTCACTGGGACACCTCCCCCGAGGGGTTCATTGCTCAAGACCTGGAGCAGCAAAGGACAGAGCTGGCTGACACTCTCAGAGAGGTCATCCTGTCCAGCAGGCCGTGTAGTACTTCCTCTGAGGTGGGTGTTTCCTCGTAAACAGCAATGTGAAGCACAGACATCTTCACGCTCAGAGTCCATTGTTTACGACCACATATGCTGCTGTTGGCCCAGGAAGAGGATTTTGCTTCTGCACTGCCTGGACCCTGAGTGAGGCAGTAGCTTACTTTCAGTTCACAACAGCATACAAATGAGCCTACCCATGTGTGAACTAGTCCTGGGTGTGTCCTTCCTCCATCATCTGCTCACAGGGAAGTCCTCTGAGGACACAGAATGAGCTCCGGGAGAGACAACAGTGGCACAGATTATGTGACAGGGCTCTGAGCCACTCGCTTGTGTGACTTAATTATGCTGCAGTCCTAGATGTAGCATTTCCATCTTGTGATGAACTGCTACTGTGCCTTCCTGACCTTCTCCTGAAATGATGGCTCTACTAATACCCAGCTCGTGATAGGCAGCTCCTACCTCATAATTACTTGGCACTCAGCCCATGGTCAGTTTCTTCAAAGGCCCACTAGTATGTCCAGAAATGCTCTTGAAACATATAGGTCTGTGATGTAGCGGGCACAGTCTGTGTCATGCATCTCTTTGTGGGCTTGTCAGAGATTCCACCCTGCATCCTGATCTCCATGGATACCTCTAACACTGTAGCTTGCCTTGTGATCTGGTCCTATTATAGAGTCCTCTCTTCCTCTGGGTCTCATTTGGAATTGTTAGACTTCTAGCTACTCGGTGAGTGCACTGGGATGATATTGGCAACGTGGCACAGACTGACTCCAAAATCCAAATAACCCATCTGATATGTGTGGCTTGCTTAGTGATAGGGTGTTCTGAACCTTAGAAGGGATGTTCCAGCATATCTCAGACCTGGATCCCCTAAATCTTTCACCTACGTTGCAAGCTCCTGAATGTCTGTAGGGTTTATCTTCCATCCTCAGACACACGTGTGTCTTATTAGAACATTCAAAGTAATTCCATTTTCCTGTTTTTCAAGTCCAATTGCCATGATGTCATCAATACATTAAACCAGAGTGCTCTTCTGCAGAGAGTCAAGATGGAAGATTATATTGTGACTGAGAACAACTGAGTTACTGTGGTCTTGGGTACAACCATAAATGTTGCTATTTTTATTATTTACATGTAAATGGTTTTTGGTTCTCTTTATTAATCAAGATTAAAAAGTATGCACTGACAGAGCTGAAGCCAAGTGCCAGAGGCTGTGCTGATCTATTCCAATGGAGAGACTTCATCCCTCATAAGAGCTGCACTTGAGGTTGCTCCTTGTGTCTTGTGGACACATGTCATGGAATTCAATTGAGTAATGGTGACTTTGGGGGCTTCAAGATGCTATTCCATGACATCCAGCTTGATCTGAATGGTTTTTATGGATATAAACACAGGTGAATTAAATGAGGGGACATAAGGGGGACTGCTGTCAGTATAACCTTTGTGTTTTTAAGGGTGTCTTTAGATCTTGAGCCTCAAAACTTTCCAACATAAAGATTCAGAAATTAAATAAATGGTTTCAGTTGTAAGCTACTGTTTTGAGCCTGGTTTCTCAGGTAGCAAAGGTAG
>NW_004524722.1:2528638-2532918 GCF_000260255.1 Octodon degus | reverse complement strand
CTGAGCAGGAAATGGAGATATAGGAGCTAGGGATAGTCAAGGGAGTAGATAAGACTTCCACGGAAAACCTTATGGAGTGATAGCATCTTGAGGCCCCAAAAGTCACCATTACTCAACTGAATTCCACGACATGTAGCTCAGAAAGTGGTACCACCATCTATCCTGCACCCTAGCTGGAGAGCTAAGACTTCCCCAGCACACATCGTGTCTTTGGCCGGCTCACCCTGCCAGGCCCAGTGCTCTTTTGGATACTCTATATGCCAGCAGAAGGAAATTTCCTGATACTGCCAAAATGCACTGTGCTGGCTTCCCATCACCACGCCATTGCCTCTGCACTTTGTTCTGTCTTGATACCCTTCCAGCTCCTGGGACCGGTACATGCATACGTTTAACTGGCACTTCACTCTTACATCCCACTTCTGGGTAGCCTTCCCTGATCACCCCCACCAGGAGAAGTTAGCTTCTCCTCGCTTCACACCCTTCTAGCACAGCCCACTGCAAGTTCACAGCCCTAAGACGACTGCCCTACCTCGCTGCCCTTCGCTCCTCCCCACCAGACTGTGTGGCCCTGAAGAACATGGGCTGTGTCTGTAGCCAACTGAGTTTGTGTAATCAAGAACTTAGCAAGTCTCCTAGGAAACAAATAAATCTAACCTGCTCCTACTTGACATGAAGAGATTTCAGAATGGCCAGCGTTAACGATAATTTTGATTTTTTTTCTACCTTCCTTGTATAGTGCGCATAGCAGTCACTGTTGGTGATTCATACAACACTCAGTCTCTCATCCTTGCACCCCTTTCCCTTGGTCACCTTATAGAGGCTGGAAAACTTACGTGGCTGGTATCCCAGGTTCTTGTGTGTTTAGATGTGGACACATGCCAAAGCATTGCCAGTGAGATGAAGCAGGGTTTTGCCAGAGGCTTCTGAGAAAGCTTTTGCTTTTGGGGTCCAGAGGACACTTGGCCTTCTGTTTTCTCTCACCTTCCTGCCTGGAAGTCAGAGGCAAAGCTTAGAGCTTCTTCAGCCATCTTGTATCATGAGCTACAAGCCAGCACCCAGAGGGCGGCAGAGCAGAAAACTGTGGCCAGGTTAAGGCTTGGACGGTGTCTGAGAAGCACTGCCCGGCCTTGGCTGTCAGCCCGCAGACCTCTGCTGGCTCGAGGTAACTCAGTGTCCAGGTTGTTTAAGCCGCTGCTTGCCAGTGTATTCAGTGTAGGGCAGAAAACATTCCTAATTGAGACCAAACACACAGGACAGCAGGGGCTAACGGCTGGGAGACTGCTCCAGCTGTAGGTCACGTGGAAGCGGTGTTAAGGTAAACCTGCCAATCTGGGGGTTGGCTGGTTCGTTTGCACTCAGCTCCTGGTGCTGACTTGGAAGCATAGGAGCAGCCTCTCTTCGGGCGCCCAGAGCCAGGTGGAGGCGGTCTGATGAAATAACACACTGAGCAGCAGGTAGCTAAGTGCAGGCTTGGAATAGCTGAGAGGGCCTCCGTGAAGCCCAAGTGCCTCCCAGAGGGAAGATTTCCTGCAGGATGGAGGGCTTGAACAGGCTTCAGACGATGAGTAGGATTGGTTGGGTTATCGTGGGCTAAAGGAGGTAGGCTTCTTGGTGAGCCCCCTAGCATGCTCCAGAGGCTTGCTGGGGAGTAATGCCTTTTTTTTTTTTTCTTTGCTTGTTTTTTGGTTTTTGGTTTTTGGGTTTTGGTTTTGGAGTTTTTTGTTTGTTTGTTTGTTTGGGTGAGGCAGTTACCAAGAATCAAACTCAGGACCTTGCATTTGCCAGGCAGGTGCTGTGCTATTGGGCTATATCCCTGGCCCTTAATACCTTTCTGATCCTGTTCAGAAGCTGTATTGAATCTAGGGCCTTCAGAATGGACTACTTCCCAGCACTTTTTAATTTTTTTTTTTACTTTGAGACCAGGTCCTTTTAAAATTGCTAAAGCTAGCTCATACTTGCAATCCTTCTGCCTCCGCCTTCCAGAGCTCTAGGATTACAGAACTGCACGAACACTCCTGGCTTCAACAAATATTTACTGGGCCCTTACTGTTGACAAAGAGCTGCTTTAGGGGCTAAGGACATGCCTGTAGACAGAACATATCATGACCTGAGCTCAGTGAGCTCCTTTTTTCAGGAGGGAGACAGATGGCAAATGGAAAGATAGCTCTGACAGCTGGAGGGGGCAGGATGAGCAAACTTAGGCCTCTGCCTTAGCTTCCTTCGCTTCTTTTGGGGCTCTGGCTTCCCAAAGCTGTTTACACATCTGGCTCCTGTTGCCCAGGCAACTCATTAGCAAACCTTGTTCCTAGATCTCTAGGCTAGTGACCTGGAGAGGATATTAGCCATGGATGCCATGTCAGCACCCTCACCACGAGCATGGCAGAGGCCACCCTCGTCCTCCCTGCCACCTCACAGCCCACCCCCCATCCCCCCACCCCGGCCACCTGCAGGCCTCTGCCATGCTCACTGCTTGCCCCAGGCCAGTCATTGGAAGGACCATGGCTCCCTTCCTCACCACACCTTCTCTGAGGGCCTAGTCACACTCAGTACTGGCCTCATTCTTACCCATGTGCAGTACCATCTCCCACGCTCCGCCCACGGTGTTCAGAAGGACTCTGAAAGAGCTCTTTCCCTCAACTCTCAACCCTGCTCCCCCTGAGCTGCACTGACCACCTTGTCCCAAACTGAGGCACCTAACAGGTGGGAGGAGCATTATCAGTATCACACAGGACAACAGACAAACTGAGACAGTGGTCTCCATTCAGGATTCACCTCCTGACAGCCTCTCTGACTATCATATCAGTTTCCAAACTTGGTTCCCTGGAACATCTAGGAGGAGTTAAACAGAGGGCTTTGGAAAAGCAAAACCAATCCCCAAATCCCAAATTAAAATGATTCAAACAAACTCTTAGTTACCACAAATAAACAGAACTCCTTCCTCCAGGACCCCTCAAGATGCATAGGTCTTGGTAAAGGAGAACGTGTCATGTCTTCAAACCCACTGATCATGGGTTCCTTTGTGCAGACAGCATCTCAGGGAAGTAACACAGTTTGAGAAACAGTAGAGGACCGGGGAGATAGCTCAGTAGAATAAGCGCTTGACTGGCAAGCACAGGCCAGAGTTCAATCCCTGGTACGGCAGACAGAGAGAGGGAGGGAGGGAGGGAGGGAGGGAGGGAGAGAGAGAGAGAGAGAGAGAGAGAGAGAGAGAGAGAGAGAGAGAGAGAGAGAGAGAGAGAGAGAGAGAGAGAGAAACAGTAGACTAATGGAATTGTCCCAGAGTTTATACTTAGCTCTGTCCGGCTGTATAGCATTAAGATATGAGCATAGGACGGAAATGGGCTCACACTCACTTCTGTCACTTTATAGCTGGGTGTCATTCTTCATCAGGATGCTTTTGGCTACAAAGAACAAATATCACTGAGTATTATGGTTGATTATAATCATCAACGAACCCCTACGTCTTGTATTTCCAGTACCGAATTCTCCTCAGGCCTGCCCATTTCTTTATCCACTGTCTTCAGCATGGTGCTTATTTCCTCCCATGGTTACCAGATGGCTGTAGCAGCCTCAACATAATGCACAGAATCAAAGGGAGCGCTTCCTCCCACTTATGCCTGTACCATTTATTCTTAGCAAGAAAAAATGTTTCACAGCTTCTCCTCACACACACATACCTGTAGAAGTCATCTCAGGTCCCAGTGGCTCCAAGGGTAACTGATCACCCCAGTTTCTCCAGGACTGAAGGGTTTTTTGGGATACAGTACTAGCAGTACTAATGCCAGGACACTCCTGGGAAAGCTTGGACAGTAACTGGGAAAGCATGGACCATGTGGCTGTCTCAATCAGTCATCCCACAAGGGAACGGTGTTACCATGTTTAGATTGGGCTAATCGTGATTTATACTCTGAGGCTAGAGAAGGGCTTAAGTCTCCTAAATATAGAATAATGACACCCAAACAAAACCTACTTTTTTTTTTAAACAGCAATGGAAAAAGGAAATGGCTATTGAGTATGCAATCATCAGAGCTGTCTTATCTGTAAAGATGTAATTATTCTTTCCTCATGCTGTTGTTGCAATGATTAGAAAAGATGACATGGGATGAATGATACCATCTTTGATTGGACATTTACTAGGCACAAAGCTCCATGCCAAAGATATTTATTTGAACTAAAGGCATTGGGGCTGGAGAGATGGCTCAGTGGTCTAAAGCACCTACTTGAAACAAGCTTGGCAAAGCACAGGGACCGCGGTTCGATCCCCCAGCACCACATGCCAG
>NW_004524722.1:2494015-2528242 GCF_000260255.1 Octodon degus | reverse complement strand
CTCTCTCTCTCTCTCTCTCTCTCTCTCTCTCTCTCTCTCTCTCTCTCATTCATGGCAATATCTTATCACTCTGAATTCATTTTACTCCTCAAAATCATATGTAAAAAAATGAAGAGATACAATACTGACAAGTTAATATGTTCATATCTTTGCGCATTATCTATTGTAAAAACTCCCAAGATCAGTGATTCTTTAACCATAGTACAGCAATGAGCATGGGCTTCATGTTCTGCACCAAAGCACATTTTCCTTATGAAATTTTTCCCAGCTGAGTCTTCTTCCAAATCACAGCTACCTATAGTCCCATGACCAAAAGGCTTATGAGATGAGAAGCATCTCTGTAAATGACCCACTTGCTGGCTCTGCTTAGACAGGGCCCACTCTCCACCCCACATCCTTCGGTAATTGCACTTTCTGTGTCAATAAGCAGCTTCACAAATTTCTTGGCCTTAGTCAGTCTTGGCTTCCATTTCTACTGCATTGCCTGGCACTCAGCCAGGGTTCAGGCTGACGCTGTAGGTGCCTACTAGAACACTGTAGGCACTTACTGACCCCACCCTTTGGATGACCTTTCCTTGAGATCCTTAGGCTCACTTCCAGGATTGCAGTATTTATATCCCTTAGACCTTATTTCATCTCTACTTGCTTCCCTTTTTCTTCCAGAAGAGCTTTGGCATTTAAGTGCAAAAAGATACCATGAGGACATAGTAAGTGCATAGTTGGGCCATATTTTAGTTGCCAGTTTCACTGCCTTTATTCTTTAATTTTATTTATTTATGTGTGTGTGTGTGTGTGTGTGTGGCCAGCTCAGCCCACCAGGGGGTGGGGCTGGCTGGCATGTGGTGCTGGGGAACTGAACCGCGGTCCCTGTGCTTTGCTAAGCTTGTTCTAAGTAGGTGCTTTAGACCACTGAGCCATCTCACCAGCCCTCACTGCCTTTAATGATAAGAATGCTTTTCTCCCCAGAGTAGTTGCCATCACTCAAGTGATCCTGTATCTGCCACCATGGAAAGTTTGCCTTCTCTGATGAGTCTCTCTTACCTTGCAAAGATAATCTCCAGGAGCATAGATTTAGAGTCCAACTCTACCAGCAGACCAGCTGTACAGCCAGCAAAAATGAGCACCTTTGTTAATGTATTTAGATGAACACTGATGGCAATTTCTGCTTCTAGTATCTGCAAGGCTTCTTTCTTGTCAGTTGGCTTTTTTGTTGGTTTGTAGGTAGCTGAGCCATTTAATAAGTCTCTTTTCCATCTTGGCTTATACACCAAAAATTTATATATTGTTTGATAGAATCCTATTTGCTTGAAGTTCTGTTCTATCTACATTCATATTGGAAAGCATAGAACCAGTGTTACAAATAGTAGCAAAAAAATTAATGTTCCTATAAAGAAATCAATCACCACAAAGACATACTTAGAATCCCTCACAGGAAGTGGTAGTTTGCCAATGGTTGTCGACATTAGTGTAGATCAGTAAAAGCTATTTTCTAACCCAGTGGCTAAATTCAGAATTATTAACACCCAGATACACCATTTCAAAGCTGTTTCAGTATACAATAATAGCTTTAGAAATGGATTAGTGCACACATTAATCCAAAGGATTATGATGATAACATCATAATAAGATTAGAAATCTTGTAGATATTTGAATATTTAGTCCTTGCTTTTGTTCTCTGGAAGAACTCAAACATATAAGAAAGCCTTAACATTCTGTTTGATCTAATTTCTGGATGGTTACATCCAAGGTTACAATGTAGCAGATCAGTAAGTATCATGGATAAAACTTCATATTTAAACCACAAGTTTAAGTTAGGTTTCTCTGTGAGTTTAAGTGCTCCCTTGCCAACAGTCCTTGTTTTTGGTAACCTGTACTGTTTGTACAGATGGTATCATTTAGATAGACATACTGAGAAAATAGATTGTATCTGGAAAGTAATAAAAAATGAGCCAGTATTCTAGGTAATTAGGATGAAGTTAATCAAAATATGCTCTTACAATAATCACAACCCCTGGTACAACCACAGCTAAGGAGATGCCTAACCAAGCTTGGTGCCTGATTTTGTCTACCTCTGCAGCCTTTCCAGGGCCCGGCCAGGAATACCACAGTGTATGTTTTCAATAAATGTATGTCGAACTAGCTAGTTCATAAATCATTTAACTTAGTAAGTAATGATTCACAGATTACCATGAGCTTCCATAGGACAAAATCCACCCCTCCCCCAGCAGCTAGCACAGCCCTTGGCCTGGAGAAGTGTGATGACCCCTCTGTGAGTGACGCGTGACTATGCAGCTGACAGAGCTGAGAGTGCTTGCCAGATGCCACCTACAAGGGAACATGGTGAGAAGCAGGGCAGGAAGAGCTGGAGAAGAATTAGGCCCAAAGAAACTCCAGGCTTGGTCTGATGGGGAAAGGAGGGTCTGGAACATAATCATTAGTTGCACCCACCATGCGGAGAGCGGGCTGGGCTTCATGTGTATGTCCCAAGTGGTCTTCAGTGATTTTGCCAGCTGGAGCCAAGGTGCCATAGCTAGAAATGGTGGTCTTCAGCCATGTCTCCTCCTCTCTCTGATACATCAATGTGCTATGACCTGGAGGTCACTGTCCTCCCATCTTACTCACTGTTCTCTCTCTCTCTCTCTCTCTCTCTCTCTCTCTCTCTCTCTCTCTCTCTCTCTCATCTTTACTGTAGTCAAGTACCACAAACTGGGTAACTTCACATAATGGAAATGTATTCTCATAATCCTAGAGACTAAAAGTGAAATTGTCGCGGTTGGATAGCCATGCTCTCCCTGAAGGCTCTAAAGGAAGATCTGTCTCCATTTTCCATCTTGTAATGGTGCCTTCCAGCAATCCTTGCCTTTCCTTGGCTTGTGTCTTAGTCTGCTCTTTGCTGCTATAAAAGGATATTTGAGAGTAGGTAATTTTAATGAATAGAACTTTCTTTGGCTCACAGTTCTGGAAGCCAGGAAGTCCAAAATGAAGAGGCTGGCACTAGCAAGGGTCTTCATGCTCTGATGGAAGGAAGAAGGGCAAGAGAGACTGAGGGCAAGAGGAGGTCAAACTCACTTTTATAACCAACATGCTTGCAATAATGAACTTGCTCTCACAGTCATGATATTAATCTCTCTTAAGACCTAATCACCTCTTAAAGGTCCCCCCAACACTGCTGCACTGGGGATACAGTTTCCACAGATGAACTTGGGGGGCCATATTCAGACCATAGCAATCCTGGGCAGCACCTCTCCAATCTCAGTCTCTTTTTACATGGCCTTTTTCTTGTGGGTCTCTACGTCCCTCTTATAAGGACACCAGTCACTAGATTTAGGCCACACCTTGATCCGATATAGCTTTGTTTTGATGCAATCAGATCTACAAAGACTGTATTTCTAAATAAGGTCATACTCAGAGAAATTGGAAATTGCGAGTTAAGCATGGTTGTTTGAGTGACACAGTATTCAATTTATAAAACCTACCAATCTGGAATGCTTCATGAGACCCTTCTCTTATTATTATCATTATCATTATTATTATATATTTAGTACAGGGTCTAGAGGGTCTCACTACACAGATCAGACTATAGTGATCCTTCTATTTTCAGCCCCACAAGTGCTGGGATTACAGGTGTGTGCCACCATACCCAGTCTCAACACTCCCTGGGGGTGGGGCTGGCACAGCACGATGGGGATGAAACCCCGGCCCCTGCACCTGCCTAAGAAGGCGCTTTAGTCTGCTGAGCTCTCTGGCCAGCCCTAAGACTCTTGTTTTAAACGCAAGAGTCTTCTGCCCTTTCGGAGGCAAGTCCCTCCTGTAGCCTCCCTTTTAACCCCCAGCCTTTGCCCAAAGATGAAACAATCCTCCCTTGTTCCCAGAAATGGCCCTTTATGAAGCCCTGCATTTCAGAAAGCCTCATCTTGATGGTGGCATAGTTTCTTGTGATTTTTCTTACCCAATCTTCACAATAGCTTCCAGAAGCTCTATTATTATTTCAAGTTTTATTATATGAAGAAATTAAGATGCAAATTGAGCAAAGCAATGCCAGATCAAGGACTTGGATGCTAGAGACCATGCCATTAACCACTGCATTCTACTGCGCAGAGGTTCCCTGGTGGGCTCCGCCAGCCAGAAGAGGTTCCATATGTATTGCCACCTAGAGAGTGTTGTGGAAAAACTACAAGAAAAAGAACAGAAAATTGCATTTTGGTCACTAGAAAGACTCAAGGATAAGGAATCACGGGTCACATGAAAAGACGAAAGTGTATTCAGAAGCAGTCTTTAAAAGAGAAATTTTCCATTAGTGATATTTTTTAATTAATTTGATGGTAATATAACATGAATTTTATTCTTTTTCTCTGTCCTATTTCTATATGCTCCATTTAATGGTAAAAAGCATTTTGCATCCTGGAGGCTGCTGCTGCTCTGGAAGCTGGTTTGGTTTGATTGATGTTTGGGGCTGGTCATGCAAGCACGATTCCACTGTGAACATGATTTCCTTTGATGGGAGGCAGGCCTGCTCGTCATGCAGGCCTGGGTTTACTGAGCCGACCATTGTCTTCTATTGAATGGAGTGACTCTTGCATGGTTGTGATCACCGCTGAGATGCTCCTGAAGATACGCAGACCAACTCCAGGCTCCTCTGTAGATAAAATCTCTCAGATTGGATTTTTAATAATAGTGACTAACATTTCATTTAAGCTTTCAGTAACTTTTTTTCTGAGTGCACACTGTCTTATGTTCTGCATAGTGATAAGGATACAAAAATAAATGAGACTTAGTCTCTCCCCACCTCAAGGACCTCAGGTTTTATTGGTGGAGATGTGAATTACAACCAATAGGATCAGTGCTGTGTGAGAACTGTGTCAGATGGGATTCTTAGTTGTGTACATCGTAAGGTTCAAACAGTAGCAAATGAGAAGCAGGCTTGGTGCTGCATAGCTACGGACAACAGAGGAGAAAAAAATGCACACAGCCCAGTGCATAATGCCTAACCACAGGGCCAGGAAGATAGCTCAGTAGAATAAGTGCTTGCCTGGCAAGCACAGGGTCCTGAGTTCAATCTCCAGTACCACAAAAAAAAAAAAAAAAAAGCCCAACCACACCAAAGAATGTTCTAGTAGAAGCAACACTACTACCCTCCCACCTATAACTTAGCACCTATGTGAGGCACTGGGTACTAGAAAATCCTCCATAGGTATATTATAATTCTCTAGAGGAACAGACTCAATGGAATATACACATATAGCTATGGGGTATGAGGGGTTTATTAGGTGAGATTGTAGGATCAAAAGTTGGAGAGTTCACCATGGCTATTTGCAAGCTAGAAAGCCCAGAAGATCTAGTGGCTGCTGCTCCATCCAAGAACTTGGAAGCTGCAGAACAAGAGGGATCAAGGATGCAGCACCAGTCTAAGGTTGAAGTCCTGAAAGCTTCCTGGTATGAATTTGTGTTGGAAGGCTGAGGAAACTGGAGCTTGATATCCAAAGACAACACCTGCTGCTCAAGGTTTACTTGCTCAAGCAGAGTGGAGGGAACATATGCCAACTTCCTCCTTCTTTCTATTCTATGCTAGGTAGGCTGGAAGCCTATTGCATGGTGCCACACCCAATGGTGGCGAGTCTTCCCGTTCAGTTCACTGGCCTACGTGCTACTCATCTCTGCGCACACCCTGCGGACACGCCCAGAAGTGTGCTTCACGGACTGTTAGGCAAATGAGTTTCTGAGTGTGGTTGATTTAACATATTATGATTACTGGTAACATTGGGTGTTCCCGGAAAACCTAGACATCTTCATTGCAACTGCTTTCTAGATGATTCTATCTGCCTGCATGCAATCACTAGTACAGTATGGTTTGCGTCTAGCTGTCCCCCCAAAGCCTCATGCAGTCATGGGGCAGACTTCTAGAGTTTGTGATTAACTCATGATCTACCAGGATTAAGGGTGTGAGTGCTGCTGGGATTATGGGTGTGAGTACTGCACCCAGCCTGGGGCAGATAGCCTGAATGCAACTTAAGGGAGACAAACTTGCTCTCTGAAGCCATAGTTGCTGCTGCTTCTCCATTTTGCTCTTGCTCTTTGCCACCACCATGAAAGGTTGTTCTGTGCCATGTGTCGCTCTGCCTTGGAGCCAGCTGAGTATGGGCTGAAGCCTCTAGTAACTTTGCTCTAAATAAACCTTGCCTTCCTTCATTTTGGGTGTCCGGTATTGGTCCCAGCAACGAGAGGAGAGTAACTGAGACAAGTACCCATAACATACTTCTACTCCTGTATCTTACCAAGAGAACCTTCCTAGGTCACACATGAACCCCAAGATGTAGTAGAGATTGAGAAGTGTTATTTTAGTTTTCTAATCCTGAATGGAACCTGAGGTTGGCAACTTGGATGATGAAAATCCCTGGAGCCATGGGCCAGATAAGTGCTGGTACCCACCCCTGCCTCTGAATCTTTGTTGATCTTAGATCCCTTCTGAATCTATTTTCCAATCTGACACAGGAGTTGCTCTTTCATCTCCATTTGTTATGAAGGTTGCTCCTTCCAGCTGAGCTATCTGGGCCTCAGTTTCCTTTGTCTACAAGGGAACAATATGCTGCACATAGTAACACACCATGGCTAGGAGGTAGAGGCAGGAAAATTGTGATTTTGAGGCCAGCCTGCACAACTTAGCAACACCCTGCCTCCAAATAAAATAATAAAGTAACAGGCCCTGAAATGTAGTGCAGGGGGCCTGGCCCTAGCTCAGGCCTTTAAGTGGCTGCTTCCACAAAGCTGTCAGCCTCAGGTTGCTGGAGTTCGAACCTCACACCTCTCCCGCTGGCCAAAAGTGCCCTGAAGGCATTCGAGGAACCAAAAAAAAAAACCTGAAATGTAGTGCAGTATTTCCTGGGTTTAATCTTCATTACTGCAAAGGAGGTGGGGGTATCACTTGTCCCTCCTTGGGAAAGCCTCTGTTTACGAGATTGCTCTTTTCCTCTAGCCAATATCCTGAAAAGATGGGGATGCTCCTGGAAGTCTTTGTCACTTGTGACCTTCATCTGGCTGCAGCTGCTATGGATCCGCTCCCCTCAGTGTGACCACCCTAAGGACCACTCACCCTAGCTGGCCACAGGAGCATAGAGGGTGGAGCCTGAGCAGAGGATGGACTCACAGCTTTGGAGTTGAAACTCAGGCTACAGCAGTTCCTGGTTGGGTGGCCCCAGGTGGGCCATATGAGTTTTCTAAGCATCTATTTCCCTAGCCATACCAGGGGATTGTTGGTAGTAAACGAGATAAACACAAGAATGCCTTGAATAGGCTTGGGATACAGCTTGGCTCAGCTCCCTCTTTCCTGCAACAGGCTTCAGGTTGTCATGACACTGGCTCCAGACCTCTTCCCTACGATGGACCCCAGGATCTTCATGCACTCAGAGGCAGAGCTTTTGGAAGAGGATTGGACCATGGGAGCGCCACAGCTGACTTGCTGCCAGAGGTGGGGTCTGGTGGGGGAGGGTATCTCCCTCTGGGTCCTTTTCTCTCTCTGCTTCCTGGCTAGTGTGGAGTGAGCAGCTCTCCTCAGCCTCAGCCCTTTCTCTGCGTTATTTTTGACATATGAGTTTGCCAAACATGACCTAAACCTTCTGAATTTGTGAGGCAAGATAAATTTCTCCTCCATTAAGTCATGAGTATTGGGTATTACATCCAGGCAAAGAGAAAGTGACTTGGACAAAGGACCAATTGGTTCCCCCAGCTCTCTGGGCTGGTGGGGAGTCCTGACGTATGGGGGGTGCTGCCTTCTTTTCCCTGTAGATCTGTTTTGGATCCTGAAACCAGGCCTGCTATGTCTTCCCCAGATGGTCTAATGGCCCCATGAGGTATTGTAGCTGCCAACCTCTCCCACTAGGGCACAGGTATACTGCCTTGTGACATGCAGAGCATCATCGAGCAGACCCACAGCCACTCCAACTGTGCCTACTGTCAGGTGAGCTGTTGCGGGGGGCTGGCCAGGTGGATACCTTTCCCTCATTTATGCCCCCGTTGATTCCTTCACCTCTTCTCTCACCTGTACATTGACTCACCCCCCTCACTCCCTCATGAGCCTCTTTATTCATTCATGCCATCATCCTGGTACTCGCTCATGCAGTGGCCTACTTACTCATTCACCCATCCGCTTACTATTTAAGTCAATTGCCCGTAGCTCTTTTAGCTGTTATTCATATGCCCATCTATCCACTTCTTCCTTCATTTGCTCAGTAAGCAATTACTGAGGCTTTCTACCAGCTGAAATCAGATACTCTTGGAAGCTGTCTGCTCCCAGAAAAATAAATTCCTAAAAAAGGACAATTAAGGAAGTCAGAGAAGGCAGTCTGGAGCAGGTCCACCTATGTTTTTTGTTCTTCTCAACCTCAGATGCAAATAATCATTTGCTTCAGTCCACAGCATGGACCTATCATTGGTCCATGCTATTATTTATTCCCTCTCATCCCCTCTTCCCTGTTCCTTCTCTCCCTCAAAAATAATCATGTGCATAATGTCTAGCCTTTTGTTATGGGAATTCTTACAAAATCAATGTCAGAATTGTGCTGTATGATAGATCTCATTCTTTGTTTTTTCTACCCAGCTATGGGTTTTTAGGACTCGGGTTGCTACATATGCTTTATGCCTATCTGCTAAACAGTACTTGGTGTACATAAACCTTGCCTTGCTAGCCGCCCCTCAGCATGCCATGGCTCACTCTGCGTCCCCATTCCTGTAGCCCCAGATTTCTCTAGGCTACATTCATACCCAGGACGGGCAGTATGGTGCTGTCCGGAAGGGCTGCACCAGGCCACATTTCCATGGACAATGTCATAGTTCCCATGTTTGTGCCAACAGACACATCGTTTGTCTCTATGATTTCTGCATAAAGAAATAGGTACGCAATGACTTGTTTCCATTTCCATTTCTCTGGTAGCCAATAAATTTGAGCATCTTTTCCAAGTCCTCTAAGTTTCTTGTTCCATAAATAGCTTATTCTGGTGGCTCCCTTTTTTTCTCCAATTGCTGTCTTCTTGTTAGCTTCTCATATATCCCAGGTATTAGCTCCTTGTCAACTTTAAACATTGCAAAATAACTTCTCCCACTCTATCAGCTCTCTTATTAACTTTATCTATGATATATGTCACTGAATAGAAACCCACGATTTCAACATAATTGAATTCACAAATTATTTTTGTATGTCTTGCCCTCTATGCACATAAAGTTATTCTACATTTTCTTCCATCCATATTCTGCTGGAACCTTTCACACTTACTTTATAATTCACCTGACGGCACCTGCATATATGACATTAAGTAGAAATTCAGTTTTCTTGTTTTTCATACTATATGTGAGATTTGCCAATAATGCATACTATCCCCTAGATTTTGATACCTCTTTCCTTGTGTAGTGTGATGAAGTTCCTGTTTGTGTACAGGCTTCTCTGAGCTCTCTGTTCTGTGTCCTTGGTCCATCAGTCAGTCTTGCACCAGTACCATTGTTAGCATTGTATCCCTCTTGACTTTCACTTTGCAAACTAATTTTGTTATTCACATACATTTTCCACATATTTTCTAGGCACTTATTGGGGAATTCAATAAATCCAACAGGAATTTGAACAGAGATTGAAGAATTGGGAGAATTAACTTGTAATGATATTGTTAAGCCATCCAGAGCATGGATGGCTCTTCACTCTCCATATAATCTCCATCTCCTATCTGAGCTCTAGATTTTGTCCTAAAGGCATCATATGCATTCCTCCTAGGTCAATTTCTAAGGTAATTTATAGTTTTATTCTATTGCAAGCAGCGTACTGTTGCTTTACGCTTTTATTTTTACAGTGTTGGGGATCAAACTCAAGGCCTTATACATTTGAGGGATGCATTCTGCCAGTGGAGCTACAACCTCAGTTCTTGCTTTCAAGCTGTATTTTTTTAAGGTTTTTTTCTTTTTTTAATCTTTATTTATTTGGTACAGGGTCTTGCTACGCAACTCAGACTCACAATGATCTTCCTGTCTCAGCCTCCCCAGTGCTGGGATTACAGACATGCGCCACCACGCCCAGTTTCAGTGGCCAGCACGGTGTGCCCAGGGTTCCAGGGCCAGCATGGCATGCAGTACTAGGAATCTAACCTGGGTCCAGGCATTTAGATTGCTGAGTTATCTCCCTAGCCAAGTTGTATTTTTTTAAATTGTAATTATTATTGGTATTTGTGGTTGTAGAGAAATGCTATTAGTTTTCATCCTATTTTAAACAACATTGACAAATTCTCTTACTAGTCTGAATGGTTTGTCTACTGATTCTAATGGCTTTCTAGTTAGACAACCAAATCATCTGTGAAAAAGAGCAGTCTCATCTGTTCCTTCCAAAAATACACCCTCATTTCTTCTCCATTCATTGGATTGTTGACCAAGACATCAAGCACTGAGTTAATTTAGATAGTACTGGTGACAATGGACATCTTTATCTTATTTTTGTTCCTAAAGGGAACTTGACTAAAATGATTTACAAATGACTACATTGTTTGCTGAAGAGTTTTGGAATATTGCCTTTTCCAAGTTACCTCCCTTATATTCAAATTCTTTTAAATCCCAAATAGGTACCAAATAGGGGGCTGGGGAGATAGCTCAGTAGAATAAGCGCTTGCCTGGCAAGTGCAAGGGACTGAGTTTAATCCCTGGTTCCACAAAAACAAACAAACAACAACAAAACAAAATACTACCAAATATATCAAGTACTTTTTCTCACTTCAATTGAAATAATAAGATGACTTTTCTCAAGTCTATTAATTTGGCAAATTATACTGATAGACTTTCCGAGATGAAACCATCCTTGTATTCCTAGAGGAAATTTTTTCTATCTGATTATGATGCATTTATAAACATTTGGTTGTGTCTGGTTAATATTTTACATAGGATTTTCGCATCTAAGTTCATAGAGGAAACTGAGCTAATGTTTTGTTAGCTTTTTCTGCATTATTATTATCTTACTAGGAAATCAAGAGCAAATAAAATTGGCAGCTTTATTTTTCTGGGAGAATTTATATCAACTAAAAAGTAATTAAGAAAGAGATTAATAATTATTTATGTTAATTAACTCATTTTTAAAATTGACTCATTTAATTAACTGTCTGGAAGAAGTTTATTGTTTCAAACAGGGTCTCACTGCGTAGCGCAGGCTGGCCTTGAACTCACTGTGTGGGCAAGGCTGGCCTCAGACTGAGTGACCCCTCTGCTTCAGCCTCCCGAGTGCTGGCATTACAGGTGTGCACCACTGTTATGGTTTGTGTCTAGTTGTCCCCCCAAAGCCTCATGCAGTCATGGGGTGAGGACTTCTAGAGTTTGTGTTAACTCATGATCCACTGGGATTATGTGTCATCCAAGGCTGGGATTATGGGTTTTAGTACTGCTGGGATTACCCATAGGTGGGTAAATACTGGGAAGTACCCATAGGTGTGAGTACTTCCCCTACCCTGGGGCAGGTAATTTGCATTACAATGTAAGGTGGGAAGAGAAGCTAGCTGCTTGAGCTGCTGCTACCCCTCCCTTGCGCTCTTGCTCTTTGCCGCCTCCATGAAAGGTTGCTTTCTGCTAATGTGCTGCTCTGCCTTGGACCCAGATGAGTATGGACTGAAACCTCCAGTAACTGTGAGCTAAATAAACTTTTCCTTCCTTCATTTTGAGTGTCGGGTATTTGTCCCAGCAACGAGAGAAGAGTAACTAAGACAACCACCACACCCAGCTGGAAGAACTTTTTGAAGAGAGGAGGTTTATAACTATCGTTTCATTCTTTAATAAATTTGTCTGTCCAAATTTTGTATCCTGTGAATTTTATATTTTTTTAGAAATGTATCTATTTCACCCACCTTTTCAAATTGTAATTGCAGCTATTGTTTTTATTATATCTTTTATTATACTTTTGTCCTCTCCAGTATCTGTAAATATTTTCTGATTTTTGTTCTATACTTAGTATATTTTCATCTTCCCTCCCTCCCTTCCTCCCTCCCTCCCTTCTTTCTTTTATTTTATATCTTACCAGCTATCCATCTTTAATCTTTTTAAAAAATCACTTTGTGGGAGCCAGGGAGATGGCTCAGTAGAATAAACACTTCCCTGGCAAGTGCAAGGGCCTGCGTTCAATCCTCGGTTCCTCAAAAAACAACAACAACAACAAAAAAAAAAAAACACCTTGTGGCCTTGGTAACTTTCTATAGTTGTTATTTTTGATGTTGACTAGGTTTATTTCTGCCTTCTGTGTATTATTTTCTTATTTTTGCTCTTTTGTTCAGTGTCTTGAGTTGAATGCTTAGATCATTTAATTCATCCTTCTCTTTCCTGATACATGAATTTAAAGATAAATTTCACTAAGTACTGCTTTGGTCATTTCATATATGTTAAGTACTAAAATTTTTAAAATAAGTTAGTTCTAAAAATGCAATAATTTCCTTTATTTTTTTAACCTGAGTAACTTATTAAGATGATTTTCAATTTCCAGCTACATGGAAATTTAAGTGTTAGTCTATTATCAATTTTAATGCACACATTTATTGTATTATGACCAGCAAGTAAGGGGCATATTGATCCTTTGCTGCTTTTAGGCCTCTGTGTGGCTTTGTGGACAGTCTATTTTTCAAATATTCTGCTGTAGGAGGAAGATCACATGTTTTCTATTAAGTGTGATATATATATATATATATATATATATATATATATATATATTCTTGTGCTGCACTATTTTGCATTCCAACCAACAGTGGTGGTTGGTAAGAACTCTAATGATTCCCTGACTCATCTTCCTTTTTAGATGATCAGCATTTCTTTCTGGGGGAGTTTTTAAAACTTTTTTAAATTGGCAATTTGAAATTTGCGAAGTGGGCCGGCCAGATAGCTCAGTGGACTAAAGCGCCTGCTTAGGCAGAGCACAGCGGCCGGGGTTCCATCCCCAATGTGTCCTGCTGGTCCCCCCGGGGTGTGGTGGCGTGTGCCTATAATCCATGTGAGTTGGAGCCATGTGAGTTTTTCTTTTATCTCCCCTGAGGATACTCTCTGGTCTCTTTTAATTTCTTTCTTTTCTTTCTTTCTCCTCTCTCTCTTTTTTTTTTCTCTTTCTCCAGTACACTGTCTCACTACACAGCTCAGACTCATAGTAATCCTTCTGTCTCAGCCTCCTCGGTCAGCAATGTCATTTGAACATCTGGACAGTTTTGAATGGCCAAAGCAGCCCTTGACATTTGGCTGGATTTTTTTTTTTTTTTTTCAATACTAGGATATTGAACTCAGGACCTTGGCACTGAGCTACATTCCCTGACCATTTTGTTTTTGTTTTGAGACAGGGTTTCACTAAGTCATTATTTTGCCCAGGCTTGGCTGGAACTTGTGATCCTCCAGCCTCAGCCTCCAGTGCCAGGATTATAGATGTGTTCCCCTGCAACTGACTCGACTCTGTACTATAGTACACTGATGTCCATTCCTTCTACAAATACTTCTCTTTGTTATGATTTAGATCTAGAACGTTACCCCAAATCTTATGTTCAGAGGTCGGACTTTTGGAGGAGGATTTTTTTTTCTGGCTAGTTGTGGCTGCCTTAAGGGCGGGTGTGGTGCGGCTTGTGGGGCTGGGGATCAAACCACGGTCCGGCAGAGGTAGGGCTTTTGGAAGGTGATTGACTCACAGGGGCTCTACACCCATCAGTGTCCACCAATATGTTCATAGCTAAATGCACTGTAAGGGCATGGAGCTGATTAGAAGAGGCATGACCCGGAAGGTGCATCTCCCTTCTTGCCTCTGCCCTTTACGCTGCTTCCTTCCAGCTGTGAGGAGAGCCACTTTTCTCCATCACTCTTCCACCATGACGTTTTTGCCTTGGAGTCATCTAACCACGGACTGAATCTCCTGAACCATGAGCCAAATTAACGCTCTCTTCCTTCATGCTGTGGGTGCCAGGTTTTGGGTTCCACTGATAGGAACGCTGACTAGTAATATTGCTTTTGGTCCATTCATCCAGGTGGTGGCATTTCTACTTCTATCCTCCACAACTTATATTTTCTCTTACACTTTCTATTTCTTGGTCCCTTTCTGTGGTGGATTAATTTATGGTCAACTTAAGTGAGAACTTCCTACTGAACTGAGTCAGGGCAGCTCTGGGTATGGATTGTTGCCAAAGGCATAGAAGAGAAACAGGAGGGGAAGGTGGCATGCTGATTTCCCAGGAGAAGCTTTGCTGTGGCTGGATTTCCTAACACAAATTCAGCTGTTCTGGTCAAAGGAGGAGCTCTAGTGCTTGTCACTGGGTATGGCTGGTATTCTGTTCAGGGGAACTCTGGTCTTCACTTTGAGCATCACTTTCTGGCTCCAGTGCAGATCCCTTGCCTGCTGGCACATGTCATTCACCCTCTTTGCCCAGACTTTCTAGCTTCTGCCGCTGGCCTTTGGGTCTTTCTGGTGCAGATCCTTGATACAAACTTGCATGAGACATTGCTGTGGTTCTACACCTCTTGTGGAGAACATCACTGTGGGACCCAGGCCCTTGGCTGGATTCTTCGGGTCTCTAGTACCAGACAGATCTCTTGTACTCTTTTGTATTTGACTTTTTGGGTGAATATTACAAGATATTCCTATAAATTTATGTATCCTGTATCAAATCTATTTCTTTGCAAACCACTGACCACAACACAATCCTACTACCTTTGTCAAGAGCTTGTTCAGCTGATCCTTAAGTTCACTATTTCCCTCTCCACCAGGATTCAGCCTGCCTATCTCATCTGTTGCCTCCTCTATTTTATTTGTGGCTTTCTATCCCACCTACCCACCCAGGATTGACTCAGGACTTCAGCTCTGTCCTCAGCCCATTTTTCTTTTCTTTCTTTCTTTTTTTTTTATATCAAGACAGGGCCTCACCAAGTTGCCCAAACAGGACTCAAATTTACAACCTTCCTGCCCCAGTCCCCCAAAGCTCAGGGGTTACAAGCATAGACCAACATGCTGGGCACTTGATTCTTCTGAAAATTATTTCTTGTTTTTTATTTCGTGTCACTATTATTTTCCCTTATCTCCATAAGTAAATTTAAAACATTTATTTTAAATTTCAGATCCATCTGTTCCAGAAAGTCTGCCCCAGATTTGTCTGTATTGTTGGGTTTTCTGTCTTTCTTTTAGCCAGTGTACTCTGTTGACTTGTTAGCCCGTGTTTCCCTCAGGGGCACCACGATTCGGGGGGATGACGTACTCTGGGGAGGAGCAGAAAGCAGGCTCCAGCCTGGGTCGGGGTCCTGACTTTAAGACAAGGGGGCAGAGGCCCTCGGGCTGGGCACCACACAGTCATAACAAGACACTTCCTCTTGCTAGCACCTCCTGTGATGGGGACTCTTCCAGGGCAAGAGCACTGCATTGTGCAAGACAGCATGGGTGGCACAGCATTCTCCTCCAACCCAGCTTCTTGCCTTGATTTCTCCCCACTCCCAATCTGCATGCTACTGTCAGTTCCTAGAATCCTACCCTTCCCAGTCAGTTCTCCAGCCGTGACTTAAGGCAATGGTGGCAAATTGCACCCATGCTGAAGTGAGCTGTTTATAGCATTGAAAACTAAAAGATTCACCATCACTGATTTAGAGACTGAGGAGGCAGCCATGTTGGGAGGAAGCCTCTACACTGCCCATCCTCACACCTCACCCACCAACCTCCAGACTTGATGGTGTGTCACACTTATTGTATGGACATGTCCTGGAATTCCCTCACAGAACAATCTGGCAATGCTAGCTGGACCCAGATTTGTGTCAAACCAACTGCCCAAAACAGGTTGGCCTCCTTCCCAGAGAACCCTCTTGTATGTATCCTAAAGGCTGCCACCAAAGCTCATCATCCCAGTTTATGGACATAAAAACTAAGCACAATGAGGAATCTTAATGGTTATTCTGCCAAGGGAAAGGAGGAAACCTGGGAGGCCTGTGAAGAGAGCTGAAGAGCATAGGCCGCTGTGTGTGGCAGTAACTCTTGCTGAGTGTGGAGAGAACCTGGAAGTGCCTGATATCCTTCACCCCCACACACGTACACTGCCTCCTCCTCCTTCTCTTCCTGACCCCAGTCTCCTTTCTCTGGCAGGTGCCACACAGAGCCTGGCCTTGGGGAGAATGGCCTCCCTGATGGCCCAGAGGGCTCTGCTCCTGCTCGGAGTAAGCCTCTCTCCCTTCACTTCCCCAGGCTCAGTCCTATTCAGAGAACAGCTAGAGGGACTAGAAGCTTCCAAGAAACACCTCCCATTTCCCTGTAGGGTCTGTGTGAGAGAGTAAATGTGTCAGTGCGGGAGTGTGGGAATACCGCTGTGTGTGAGAGCGTACATACGGGGGCAGGAGCCAGATTAGCTCCACAACCGCCCCCCAGCCCCCCACACCCTTCTTTGACCTCTGGGGAGGGGCACATTGAGAGGGCAGGGCGCCACCTGGTGACCACAGACTGTAATGCAAGCCCCAAGAATCCCCCTTTCTCACCTCCAAGCATGAGCACAGACATAAACACAGATAGAGAAACACACACACACACACACACACACACACACACACACACACACTTTCTCTAATTCCAGCTCCTTCTCTAGGGCCCAGCCCACTTACTTGCTCCCCCTGTGCCCACCACAATTCTGGAGACTGGGGATGGAGGCCCTGTACCCCGATTCTTCTGTCCCAGAGGAGCTGCTGGAGGGGAGGCAAACAGGTGCTGCTCACCTCCTAACCCTGGTGGGTTCTTAACCTCTCTGCACCTCAGTACACTTAGCTACTAAAAGCGTTATGGAGTCCTTGTGACATTTTAAGAAAAAGTCAAATGGAATCATTAAGAGGGAAGGTAGGGCAGTTTCAAGAAGCCAAAGTACCAGCCCTGGGTTCTGCAGCTGACGAGGGCCACCCACATGCTCCCATCTGTCATCCCCTCTGCTGCCCTCTCCATGGCCACCCTGCCAGCCACTTACCCCACGGCAGGTAGTGAGACTGGTGCTGAGCAGCCACCAAGAGCCCTTCACGAAGGGCGTGGACCCCACCTTCTAGGGCATCTCACAGTCCTTCTGCACCCTGTCCCACTGGTCATCAAGTCCCACCAATTTAACATCTCTTGGGTACCCTTCTGGCCCAGCGCATGGCAAAACATACGCACAGAATTGTTCCTGCCCCAGTGCTCCCCTGGGACTCATTTCTTTGCTGTCCGATGGGTGCTTCCTGCTGGAAACCTGATCCACGCGGCAAGGGTGACGCCTGCAACCTGGCGTACAGCCTTGCTAAGCGGGCTTTATCTCCCCTCCATCTCTTCACTTCTCCATAAGCTGTCACTCCTTTCTCTGTGCCTTTCTGTGTGCAGTTTCTTCTGCCAACAGGGCCTGCAGGAAAGTGCCCCCTGCTCATCTTGTCACCTCAGTGTGGTTCTCCGTGGCATTGTGGTCCAGCCTGGAGCCCGTGGCCTGGCATCCTGGAGGCTTGTCTCTGCCTGAGTCTGAGTTGGGATCTGCTTCCTGGAACAAGCTGGGAGACCCTCTACACCAGGGACAAGGATGATAGCTCTTGGCATAGGGTCCTGTGTGCATGAGGAGGAAGAATTTGCTCCAAATGGTGACAGGAAGATGTATGTCATAGCAAGTGCTTCGAGGGAGGGCTGGGGACAGAAGCACATGTGCAGCTGATAGGGCAGGAAAGACCCCTGGTTTGTATTCAGATTAGGTATCCCCTTTGTCCAAAGGTTTGTGGGTCAAGGGCAGAAAAGTAGCAGTGTCACCCACACAGACCATGTCAGGAAGCACCATTAGAAAAGCCACCTCCTATCAGCCCTGGGCCAGGAACTGCCCCTCCCATGTGGCCCACCTAGTCAGGACTGGGTCCTGTTCTGTGAGAAAGCAGCTGGGGGAGCCCAAAGCAAGTTTGGGCAGGACAGTGGCTTGGAACCCATGCCCTGGAGGGGGCCCCAGACCATTCAAACTAGAGAGCTAGCTTCAAAGCCCAACAGGCTGGGCGCAGTGCCAACAGGTTGGGGCACAGCTGACACCCCAGGGGAATTGCTATGGTCACAGGATGTTCTTCCCATGTCCTCCTGGGATGCCCTTCTGCAGATCAACCCAATCCTGACATGATAAGCAGGGAGAGATAAGAAGGGGGTAGGAAAGTTGGTGGTCAGGGTTTGGAGATCACCAAGCAGAGCCTCTCTGTGGCCCCCAATCTGAGCCTGCCTCTGTTTGAGCAAAGACAATGCTCTCACCGCCAGGTGAGCAGGGATGAACCCCACAGATGCACCCAGGCCTGGACCTGGTGCACAGTTTGACTTGGGGGGCAACCCCTTCAGCAGGACTCAAAGAAGAAACAGGCAATCCTGCAACTCAGGAGAGATTCAGTGGCCCAGGTCCTGGCTACGTGGGTGCTCATGACCAAGCAGGCCAGCACACTGAGAAAGCAGAAGGAGCTCCGGGCCACTTCCTCCAGGCAGCCTCCTTATTGCTACAACTCTCAGGTCCTTCTTTTCGGGCCACAGTCTCTGCCAGCCACTGTATCCTCTCCCTACTCCATGCCCAGGCCTCCCCATCTTCCATGAACCCCTAAGACCCCATCATATGGTCCAGGGTAGCACAGGGTGTATCCCAACAGGCTTACAACTCCACAAAATTTCCAAATAGCCCCATGAGGGAGGGTTGATAGAAAGAAATAGATTTATTCTCATGTACAAAGCGGTCAGCCCACAGGACCACATACAACAGGTGCACAGAGTCCTAGAAAAATGCATACCTCTAAAGGCAACTCAGAGTAGGTAAGGCAGGTGGCCCCTCCCTGCCCACAACACACACACACACACACACACACACACACACACACACACCAAAATAGAAGAGAGAAGCCAATGGCCAGGCTGACCCAAGAGGCCTAGGGCACAGATGGATGTGGCCTTGGAGGGAAGAGAGGTCCTACTGGGGTGAGGCCAGGTCCCTCTCGGGCTGTAGGGGTGGGAGAGGGGCTCAGGCCAGTGGGGACACTCAGTGGACACTAAGGGGTTCAGGGTTGGGCTCTCTGTGCTCTAGGGTGGCAGAGACAACCCACAGCCTCTGCTGGGATGCCACAGAGACACAGAGGTTTCAGCTAACAGGAGTCTCTGAAAAAGGATTGTCTCACCTCCTGTTTTGCCTCTGTAGGAAAAAGGACTTATCCAGAGTCACACAGCCAGGAGGAAACACTGCCAACACACCAGGACTGCCCCCAGCCTGGGGAGCTTTCCTGCCCACCATTCCCATCTTCTTTCTGCCTGAGTCCCTAGTGTGCGGAGCTGCCCCTCGGGGCCACTGTGTGCCCCAGAGCCAACCCACAGAAGCAGAGGGAGGTCTGTAGGGGCACCTTTGCCCCATGACTGGTGTTGTCCTCTAGCAGAACTGGTGACTGTTCCCACCCTCTGCTCACGTAGATGTCCCACTTTCCGCCTCTGTGGGGATCCTGGACACCCCAGAGGACAGGGCCTGCCAAGGAAAGGGTACAGATCTGGTAGGGCAGGGAGGGGACACAGAAGGAACCCTCCTGACTGCTCAGAGAAAGCATGGCTTGAGGAGGACTTTCCAGGGTGTGGTCAGAGGTGCAGAGTGGGGCCCCTGACACCCTTGCACTCTTAGAGGACAAATGACAAAGTTTCAGTAACTGGAAGTCTTGCTTCTATTCCCTAGACAGGAAAGCTGAGGCCCAGGAGGGTCAAGATGTCCCCAGGGTCATATGGTGCATCTTGTCTAGAGCCAAGACCCATGGCTCTGGTTCCCAGTGCCCTGCATCACACCAGTGGAGGGTTGTGGGACAAGAGCTGGGCAGGGAGGGTCCCAGGAAGGGGTCACTCAGCGTCAAGGCTGCAGCAGCCATTGACGGGGGCCCTGGTGCCATCCAGATCGGGCACCTCATACTCCTCATCCAAGAAGTCCAGTGAGTTGTTGCTTGGGAGGCCGCGGATGGTGAACTTGTGGGACACCTTGGTCCAGTGCTCACGGTTGGAGGCCACACGTTCATACAGTTCTGCCGCCTTGGGGAACAAGTCCTGCAACAGCCTGGGGGTGCACAGCTCAGGGTGAGAGATCAGAAATCAAAGTGTGGACTGCAAAAAAGAGGGGGGACTGCACCACAGGCAGAACTTCCACAGGAGTTGGAGCCATGGGACTGGCACAGGAAAGCACTCTAGTGGTTTCTCTACTGGGGACCAAGGATGAAGTCAAGGACCCAGCCAGGCACAAAGCAGGAGACAGCTGTACACATGGAACTGGACAAGCATGAACTCAGCACCTACGTCAACTGTGATGGCTGTGGCTGCCACCTGGAGGTCCTTGAAGATGTGGCCCACTGGGCATGGTCCCCAGACATACCATGAGCTCACTTACTTGTAGATGGGCATTGCGATGTGCTCCATGAAACTGATCTGCAGCTCAGGGATGTAGGCCTTCTCCCGGTCCATCATCTCCATCGGCCTGTTGCCCATGGCTTTCTCCTGAAGGCATCAAGACAGCAGCCTGCCCTGCCAGCCCAGGCCAGGAACCCTCCCCGCAACCTGGAGGTCCTGAGGTCACCATGTACATACCAAGTCTCCCTGGGAGAAGAATTCTTTGTAGATCAACTCCTGAAAGGTAACACTCTCATCACACATCCTGTGGGTGGCCGTGCAAGCCCGTCCTCAGGACTTCCAGGAGGCCCTATAATTCAGTCTCACTCAGGGCCTGACTTGCTAGCCCCCGTTTGGCCACTGGAGGACGCTTGACTGCATGGAGTGGCTGGTTCTGGCCAACCCTCCACAACCACGGACGCACTACATGACCCTGTGCAAGCCTGTGCCCCTCTCCAATTCTTCTTGAAATGGTCTAGGTTTCTGTCTCCCCAGAATACAGCCAGGCTGAGCCCAGCATAAAGAAGGTGTTCAGGCTGGTCAGAGCATGCAACCTGTGCCTTCCCAAGGTGGGGGACACTTACGGCAATCTTTCTGGTGGTCTTCCAGCCCTTGGTCTGGTCAGAGAGGTCACAAGAGGTCATTAGGAGGCAAAGGAGGAGTCTGTGGTGCTGCTTGTTGGTTCGGTCGTAGCCCACTGTTGGGGGAAAGATGAGGTCAAAGAGAAGGGTCCAGCCTCCTCCTCCCTTTGAGGAAAAGGCCTTGAGTGGGCCAGGGAATTGGCAGTGCTGATGGGTCCAGGGGCCAGTGCTCGTCTTCCTGGAGGAGCTGTGCCACCAGGGAAAGGCTGGTGTTGGAAGGGTAGGAGTCTGAAGCCCAGAGAATGTGCCCCAGGGACCTTCCCTCTCCAGCCCAGAGGCACAGAGGGTGGGCACCTTCAGCCATCTTCTGGAGGTCCTTGAAGATGCGGAGGTGGTGGGCCAGGTCTGTGGCCAAAATGATGTCCCTCATCAGGTCCAGCATGCGCTGATAGTCCTGGGGCAGACCAGGGAATGGTGTCATGGCTACCGAAGGGCACCTCCCAACCCCCACCCCAGAAGAGCCCCCTTGGCTCCTTCTGCAGGCTCAGCCAGCTTCCAGACTGCCACTCCTTAGCCCCATTCCCCAGGCCATCACCTTCCGGGAGAAGTGATCAAAGATGTTGCAGCCGTGAGTGTTGAGGATGGCGATGGCTTGAGCAAAGTGGTGCCTCTGCGGAGAGAGGAGAGTGGCCCTGCCAGCGCTGGCTGTGGGCTCTGCAGAGCTGGCAGAAAGGGGAGCCAGGGGTCCTAGCTTCCTCTCTGAGCTCTGTTTCCACCCTCTGTGTGACCTGGGCCAGTCCCTGGCTGGCTTCCTGCCTCAGATTCCTCAGCTGCCACATGGAAACACCCAGAAGGTAAGCTTGGTGTTCCAATCTTGGGCCTCACAGATTGGAAAATTTTCAAATAATCCCTTAAAATCCTAGACACTAATTCATGCAGAAAACATTTGTTTGCTGACAAGGAGAGGCAGTGATGGGGCGAGGGCAAGGCCCTGTCTCTTGATGCTGAAGGGCTGTCAATTGGAGAGGAGCAGGCTCATCCCTGGGAACAGAGGGCACAACCACGGCTGCCACCAGACCTCCTGGGAGAGAGGAAGACTTGCATGCCTCTTGGGGGGTTGTGCAAGCAGGGGTAGCCTCTAGCCCTGTGTGCAGGAGGCAGCTTGGGGCAAGGTCATCTTTGAAGCCCTCAGCCATAATCTATGTCCCTGGCCCAAGGAGCCCCAGGGTGTGGAGGGCAGAGCCGCACCCAACCATCGAAGGCAAAGCTGAGTGTGACAACATGGAACCCCATGGAGCTGCTCCCAGATGGCCAAAGGGAACCATGCCAGACCCAAGTGCTCCCTTGCAAACTGGGCCCCAGTGACCCCTATGGTACCCCCTTACCCTGTCTGTAACTGCACCTTCCAGACCCCTCCTGAGAAACGAGGGGATGTGCACGGGGGGGGGGGTGCAACTCCAGCAGGCTGTCTGGAGAGCACACTTTGGGACAGGAGCTAGACAACTGTCTAATGGTAAGTCACTGGCCTTGGGGGTGAGGAGGACCCGGTCTTGGGCAGAATGGCCGTACCTCCATGACGGAGCCCTCGGAGCTGTAGAGCGCAGCCAGCACAGATTTCTGCAAGAGCCCAGAAAACTCTGGTCACTCCTGACGCCATGCCCAGTGCCTGCCATGGCTGAGGCTCAGCACTGGCCTGCTCTCCCTCAAGCCGGGAGAGACGGGGCTCCCAGACACCCCAGGGACAGTCCCCTCCGTAAAGAGGGCGGGCTCTCACCGAGGCCACCTGGAAGGAGTTGTTTGTGCCTCTGTGATCCAGATCGTGACACATGCAGGAAACGAACAAGGCAAAGATCTCGATGTCCCTGGTTGGGAGACAGAAGGGGAGCTTGTCCACACCTCCCTCTCTGGGACCCCCGAGGAAGGACAGCTGGATGAGATGTCCAGCCAGGACTCCTGGCTCTCCTTCCTGGACAGAGACACTGATCTGGAGTGTGACTGCCCTGGCAGGGGTCAGGGACAGGTTCACTGCTGCCGACTGTGTGGTGGTGAGCAGTCTCCTTGGAAAGTGGGGCCACAGAGCCTGCCTCCCGGGGCTTCTGGGAGGACCCATGAGTGATGCAGTTGAGGGCCTGCCACCCAGGAGCTGCCTCCTGCCTTGAGGGTGAGGAGGGGGAATCTAAGCTGCTGCCAGGGGTAGGGATGGCATGGCCACTCACTCGAGGTAGTTGGTCAGCTCCAGGTTCTTATAGAGCAGGTAGCAGAAGTGGGACACAGAAAAGGCATGCATCCAGTTGTGGTAAGGGGGATCCCGATAGCCCTTCTTCACCATCAAACAGAACCTGGGGCAACAGGAACCCAGCAGAAAGGCCTCAACAACTCCGCTGCCTCCTCCTCTTTCTCCTCTTCCTCCTCTTTCTTCTCCTCCTCCCCCACCTCCAGGAAGCCCTCCAGCTCTGCCCTGCCCCATTTTGTTACTCACAATCCTAATACCTGACAATTGCCTCTCACTCAAGTCCTCCCCACCCCCACAAGGCTGGTCCTCCCCTGTCGTCCTCAGAGAGATGCCAGAAGGTTGGGTACAATGGATAGGAGAGTAGAGGACAGGTGACAGATAATGGGATGGTCTGTGCTGAGGGAACAGCTCGAGGGACATACCTGGCCAGGGTCGGGCAGTCAATTTTGTAGTTGTTGATGAAATTCATGTCCTGCAGCATGCTTAAGATGGCCTAGGAAGAGAAGGGCTCATGGGGGTCTTCTTGGAGCCCCACATTCAAATCCTTTGAGTTTTAGAACTTTAAACCAGAAGACTATAGCATAGTTGAATCAAGCACTTTTAAGACACCTCAAGGATCTACGAACTGAAAACTCTTGCAATGAAACTATAGAAAAACAGAGCAGAGACTAGAAACCCCAAGGCCACAATGCCCAGGGCACTGTAGCTCTGGAGAAGCTCTGCGGACTATACAGGCAGCCCGGGGTGGCCCCACGGCACGGCGATGGCAGAGCGCATGCCCACTCTTGCTCTGCAGGAGCCTCACAGCCCTCCTATTGACCCCATCTCCCGTGGAGTTCTTATGCACACCTAACTTCCACCTCTGGCTACATGCACTACACCTCTTCAGTCATGCAGAAGAGGATCAGCTCACCATGGAAGTATCATCCTCAGGCAGAGAGCGAGGGGTGTAGGTAAAATTGGCAAAGTTGGAGTCGATGGCAGCCACAGGCTGGATGCCATCATGGAGGAGTTTGGTATATTCATCGTCAGAGACCTAGAAGGGCCCAGCCACAGCATTACACTCGGCCTCCTCCTATCCACTCTCCTTACCTTCCAATTCCCATGACAGTTGTGGGGGTCCCCACAGTCAGGCTCCCATTCCATGGACTACCACTGGGCAGGGCACCACCCTCCCCTCCCAGCCTTCCAGCCTTCCAGCCTCCCAGCCTCTCTTCAGCACCCTCTCTGCAAACCTTTCAACCATGGTGGCCTTTCATAGACACTAACCCTAGCATTCCTTCTCTTGGGAGACCTTCCTGTGTCTAACCTCAGTCCTCCCACTACAATTTCGAGCTCATTCACAGAGTCTGAGACCCTTCAGTTTGAAACACAGATGAAAGGAGATGTTCACACGAACACTGATTATCACATACTCTGGACTAAGGCATGGGACAGGTCTTCTGACACAAGGCCTAAGAGTAGGCTGCTTAGCAGCCATCAGGCAGCCCGCCATACCCAAGGAAGTGGGGAAAGTCCTGGGCTGGCTCCCCAGCCTGCAGTAATTCCCAAGATTGGGCTCATTCCCTGGACATGGTGAACACAATGCTGACCCATGTTCTGCCCTGGGTGGAGTCCTGCAGCTACTTCCAGCTTTAGGGCTGAATTGAGAAAAAACCTAGAGGCAGGTGTTGCTCTAGGTCTGCCTTCTCACCCCCCAGGGTGGAGCAATCCAAAAGCCCCAGCTAGCTGCTCCTGGGCCACTGAGGACTCCGGAAGGCAGGGTAGGAGTGTAGAGGAGATGTGGCCCTGGGACCCCGAGAAGGACAGAAGCTCCACAAAACCTCACCTTCATGTGGTACATCATCATCTCGTTGGCTAGGTGGCTGCGGTACTGGGCCTCGTTTACCTTCTTGTATAGGAGAGACTGGAGAGAGAGGGAAAGGTGGGTCTACAGTGAAACACTGTATTGACTGACTTTATAGGCATTAAGCATCTTATCCTATTTAAGAAGAATTAAAATGGCCTTTGCTAATAAAGACATTGATTTAACGTTTAAAAAAAAAAAGAAAAAAAGAAACACTGTGAAGGCCTCAGAAAGACATGGAACTGGGGCAAAGGGCTTGACAGAAGCTCCCTTCCTTACCCACTAGGGCCCCAATCTGAGCCTTTGGGCTTCAACCCCAAGTACAAGCCCCATAGCACTCCACATCCCTCCTGAGCCCACCTCCAGTCTGGGTGGTGGACACTCAGGCTCATGACAAGAAAAGAGAAGGGGGCAGTGTCAGGGGCTGGGCTCCCAGGCCAGAGCTGCCACCAGGCTCGCACAATGAGATCCAACACTGGCTGAAGAGAAGCTAGCCAGAGACTTAGATAAGAGCTGCTTCCAGGGGAGAGGGAGAGATTTTGGCAACCAAGGTTTTTCATGGTCCTGGAAGGCTGAGTGGACAGGGCAGGAAATACTATGCCCAATTTTCAGATGGAACTGAACCCAGAGGAGGCCAGCACATGCCCACAGCTGCGCAGCACCCTGGCCCCAGGGCTCTCGGTCCCAGCCCTAGCCACGGAGCACAGAACAAAGCAAGGAGATCCAGGAGACACTGCAGAACTTGGTCCCACATAGCCCACCCCGACCCTCCCCTTACATGTGCGATGCTGATGCCACAGTAGATGGAGAAGGCAGTGGCCAAGTCTTCATCGAACTTGCTGAACCAGGGCCCATTGATCTTGTTAACCAGCTCTGCCACACCAATGACCTCTGGGCAAGAGAGCAGAACGAAGAATGACCGACTGCTGGAAGAGCAGATCACAACTCTCCTGGAGGAGCCCAGGGAAACTGTCTTCCCTGGATTCCTTTCTTTATTCTTTTTTTCAGTAGTAGAGATTGGACTCAAAGCCTTCACATTGTGCTACATCCCCAGCTATTTTTATTTTGAGACAGGATGTTGCTAAATTGCCCAGGCTGGGCTTAAACTTGTGATCCTCCTGCCTCAGCCTCCCAGAATGCTGGAATTACAGGCTTGAGCCACCACTCCTAGCCCCAGCGATTCTTCAGGGAATATCCTACTCCTAGGAAACTCAGCTCAGGGACCCTTGGGGGATGGAAGAGAGTTGTGACCTGACACTGTACACACACACACACACACACACACACACACACACACACACACACACGCCAGCTCAGCCCTGCCCCCATGCCAAGAGCTCGCACCCTGGTTCTCATTCTTGATGGGAAAGCAAAGGATGTTGCGTGTGCGGAAGCCAGTGCTGTCATCCACACCACGGTAGAAAAGTGGGTGGGCATACGCATCCGGGATGTTCAGGATCTGACCGGTGGTCGCCACATGGCCTGCGATGCCCTGATCAGCTGGGATGCGGATCTCATAGCTCTGAAGAGGCCGGGATGGAGAAGAGAGGAAGTTAGCAGACCAGGCACAGAGGAGACCAGCAGATGTAGGGCCTGCTCCCCAGCACACTCCCTGGGCCCCCAGACCACACACACCGACTCTCTCTCTCTCTCTCTCTCTCTCTTTCTCTCTCTCTCTCTCTCACCTCGTCATCCACCACACCTCCATCAAACACCTTGGCCACCAGCTCGTTCTGATCCAGCAGGAACACGGAGCAGCTGTGGGAGCAAAAGATTGGTCCACAGGGATGTCCACATCTCTCCCACCACCCCCCTTGGTGGAAGCCGAATTTCTGAGCCCCTGCAGGAGGGCAGAGACAAGAGCCACCCAGGGTTAACTGACTCTCGGCATTCTTGCACTCAGAATTTTTCTGAGCGCCTACAATGGGCCAGGCACTATGCTAGGAGATGGGAGCAAAGCTAGCCCTGCCCCTGGTGTCAGTGGTGCTTACAGTCTAGTGAGGAAGACGGAGAGGAAACAAAGGATCAGCCAAAGGGTGGTGATGGGACCCCATGGGAAAGCTGGGGAGGAGGGAGGAAAAGAGGGCAGGAGGACTGAGGCCCGGAGCCTCCTTTGTTCCTTCCCCTGTGGCTTTGCTCACATTTCTGCATTGCTGAGGTTTCTGGCCTCTGTGATGATCTCTTGGAGCAGGACAGAGACATCGTCTGAGGGAGAGAAAAATGCAGGCAGAGGTGAGACCAGGCTGCAGGGATGAGGCCAGCCCTCTGTGTTGCCTTCCTAACAGCCAAGCGTGGAGGAGGGCAGTGTACTCACCCAGGTGAGTGAAGAGATTCTTTGCCACTTGGAGAAGAGCCTGGGATGGAGGAGATTGGAGACTGGGTTGGGTGGGGGGTTACTCTACCCAGCCCCCAGCTTCGATACCCCTAGGAAGTTCTCTAACTTCCCCTGGGACTCTGGGCAGATTGGAAACGTCAATGACTGTACATCACTTGGCTACTAAGTACAACGTTCACCTTTAGCTCTCGTGCCCAGATGTGTCTGTAATGACCATATTGAACACTAGAGGGCAATGGCACACAGGGCCTGTAGCTTGTGGTGCTGGGCCTGAGGAATCCACCGACCTCCTTAGCAGGAGGGCTCCAGGTCACTAGGTCACCTATCCTGTGGCCACGCCCCCGGGTGGGTGGATCTTTAGGGCCAGAGCTAGGTGAGCAGGGTGAGTGGGCCCCAGGAGGGGCTCGAGGCACACAACTCACCTGGCACTCACACTTGAGCTTCTGCTCCTTCTGGAAGGCCAGGGTGCTGGTGAGCACCGTGCCCGTGTAGTGGAAGCAGTGCTGGATCACATGCTCATCCTGGCCCGTGAACCTGGAGGAGAGGCTTGGGGTCACTGGACAGGGAAGGCGACACAGGCTTCTCTTCCCATTTCTCCTTCCTTTCACACCACCAGGAAGCCAGCCATGATGCTCCATAATTGGGGCTGCTCTGTTGTCTGCCTCCCCCCTCAGACTGGGGGTTCCCTGACCAAAATGTAGATTCCTCCTCTGGCTGTTACTGTGTTTCTGTTTTTGAAACAGGTCTTGCCATGTTGATCTCGAACTCCTAAACAATCCTCCTGCCTCAGCATCTCCAGGAGTTGAAAGTACAGGCATAAAATGGCCAGAGGGGTTTACCCAGCCCTATGCTGAGAGCCCTTCTCTGGACTGACGCTCACCCAGGCCAGAGCTCTGCTGTCTTCCTGGTGCTCTCCAGCTTTGAGGAAGAGCAGTGCCAGGAAAGGGAAACAAGATTGGACATCAACATGGCTTTAAATAAGCCAAAATGGGTGACAGAGTCAGTGATCACCAGTGCCTCACCAGCAGCAGCTGCCAGGGTGTATCAGCCCCCTTAATCCCAGCCTTGCACTGAAAACTGTTCAGCTTCCCACTGCTGGAACAGTAGCCCCTGACCAGTCCCTTTCTGGCACCGATGCCCAAGTGGACAGATCCCTGTCCTGCCTCTAGCTGCGTCTCCCAATCCACATTACTCCTGCCCCTAACTCACAAGTCTCCTCCCAGCTTGTTGAAGCCACAGGCCAAGGCCACCACTTGGCCACTAGCTCGACTGATGACAGGGACACAGAGCATGGTCTGCAGCTCACAGCCCAGCATGTTCTGCAGCTGCTTCACATCCTCCTGCAAAGGAAGGCGGGGCAGGGTGGCAGGGTAAGGAAGGAGAGAATGACTATTTCCCTCCCCAGATCTCCTACATGCTGCAAAATCCTGTGCAAGAGGACAGGAAGTTTCAAGGTCCCTCGGTCTTGTGTCCATTTCTAGCCTGCCCTGGCTTTGAGATCTCGAGTGGGGGGATTCTCCCCTTCCCCTCGCCTGGCTCAGCCTGGCCATGGCTTACAGAGGTGAGGTCCTGCAGCTGGATGGACTTCTTGTCTTCCACCACTTGGCCCAGACGTCCCATTGTCAGCTGGAGAGTGAGGAAAGGCTGAGTCAAGGCCTGGCTTTCCCCAGCTTGGGGAATCTGAACCCATCCCCACTCCTTAAGTCTGGAAATGTCAACACTTTTCAGTCAGTGGATGGAGCCAAATTGGAAATTAGAGAATTTGGGGGTCTTTTTTAACTAGAAGAGAGATAAACAGATTTTGAGGCTTTTCGCTGCTCTCAACAGCATGTGACAGCTTCATATCTAGAAATATTCCAACAGAAGTGAGCTGGTCCCAAGTAAGATAAGAGGCTTCTCTTACAGGAGCTGGATCATGAGGTACTGTGATACCTGGTAACATTTCTAAGTAGATCCCAAGATCCAAAGTAATTCTACCAAATTTCAAGAGACTCTGGAGAACCCAATCCCTCTGAGAAGGTCTTATAATTTCCTGATGGGTCTTAAGTGTCCCTGCGACTCCCTGGGGACAGCTCAGGAGACAGATACAGGACTCACAGGAAAGCTGATCTCTTCTCCCAGCACTTTATCTCCGATGACCTGGAGGACCAAGAGGTGGGGACTGGTTAGTTAGTGGAAAGGCAGACACAGGTCCCTCTCCACTACCTCCCCGATGGACCTGGGCTCTCACTTTGCAGGAAAGCTGTAGATTGTCCTCTGACACCAGCAGGAGGCAGCAGTGGGATGCCTGGGTCTCCTGCTGCAGCTGAGAGGGGGACAGACAGAGACGTGCTGATCGCAAATCTGGAGTCACCCGCACCCCCCACCCTTTGGCCTCACTTGCTACTTCGGGCTAGTGGAGGAAGGAGGAGGGGTGAGACCTTGCGCTCTGAATAGGGCGGAAGGGCTCCATGGGATGCTGACCCCTGGAGGGAGGCATGGCTCGGAAGTAGACTGGAGGGGCTCAGGAACTCACGTATTGGAGGACTTTGAGCTGCAGCAAAGTGGCATCCAGGTCGTAGAGTTCGCCTACAAGCGCGGGGCGGAGTTAGTCCAGACTAGCCTGGGTGACCACGTCCCTCAGGCACCGCCTAGTTCCAGGTTTTGCAAGGTCCCGCCCCTCCCTGCCTCCCTTCTGCGCTCTCACCGGGCCCCGCCCCTTTCAGGCCCCTCCCCCCTTAGGTTCCTCCGCTACAAGTTCGACCCGGCACCCCCCTCAGGGCCTTCCCAGGCTGGGTGCTCACCGCACAGTTGTAAGATCTTGCGGTCCTGGTCTGTGTACGCTACCTCGCCATTCAGGTCTTCTGCCGCCTCAGTCGGGGTCTTCTGGCTCGCTCCGGAGCCCGCGCCAGGCCCGCGCTGCTGCAGGGCCTGCACCCTCCGCAGGGCCACCAGGGTCTGGGGTGGGCCAAGGGGTCAGCGGGTCACAGGCCCACTCCACCCCCTTTACCCCGCGCGCCAACCGCTCGAAGCCTACCAGGATTTGCCCAAGCTGCTCCCTCTGCCTGCTGTGCCTGTCGTCCTGCCCCGGTTCCCTACTACTTAACGCTAGCTTAGCTCAAGTGACTACCCACCCTCCTGAGGGCTCCTGCTGTTCCTACACGTCGCCGGGACATGAACTAGTTCCACAAACTATGCGTATAGGACTTGTCTCTACCCCTAGCCCTACATTTCTTCCAAGGTAGGACAAGGTCAGATTTCTGTCTTTAGTACGCGTGAGATCTTCGAGCACAATCCTAAAATCTCAGACAGAAAAAGTACTTCAGCGTCATTAGGCAGTCAGTCTTTCCTAAGTACATACAAGTACTTGACCTCCCTCGCCACTGTCTAGAGACATCAGTGCTACTGTTCTCCCACTTTTGATGTGAAACGAATTTAGAGAGGTTAAGCGACTGGCTCAGGATCGCCCAGCTCAAATGTGGAAGAGCTGAACTGGAGCCAGGTCTGCCCGGCTCCTGGTCATCTTCACACCAAGCCTTCTGCAGTCCCATCTCCCGTGGCCCTACCCCACTCACATGCTTCTCCACTGCCTGCAGGCTCCACTCCTCACTGTCACTCAGCTGGCCACAGTGCACCTGAAGGGATGGGAGGAGAAAGCCACCTGTGACCCCTCCCAGCCTGTCCCTGCCAGCCTGTGTGCTCAGCGCACAGGGACCTCCGCTCCAACACACATACTCCAGCCTGTGACCATGAAGACAACTTCAAGAAAATCCCCTCCCACAGAAAGCCTTCCAAGACAGATCCAAGGAGGGGAACTTTCTGCCTCCGCCCATCACTTCACATCAGCAGAATGCCATAGCTGGGCTGATCACTGTCCCAGTGGAGAGACAGACCTTTGGCCATGGTGACTGCTCCCTCACAGAGCCCTGCAGGCCATGATTTTAGAATTGGGGGTATTGGCCTCAGCTTCCCAACTCCGCTCTTTCTGAATTAACATTTGAGCTGCCCCTCTATCTGTGGCAAAGAAAAGGATCCAACAAGATGAATCTGCTAGGACATGGGGAGTGCAGGTGGACAGACGGACAAACAGATGGGATGCTCTGCATTGCCTGTGATTCTTGCCACCTGAGGCAGGCTTCTACCTGGCAGTTGAGGCAAGGCCCAAATAGGTTGAGAGCATTGCCTGAGGTCAGGAAAGTTGCAGTTAGGAGAGCTCCACCCGCTACCCCTACTTCCCTTCCAGATCTGCTCTCACAGCACCCCATCATCTTGGTCCTCTCCAGTCACCAAGGCCCCCCTCAGTCTGCTTTCATGCTCTGTAGAGTTTCTTCCTCCACCCTGCCTGGGTGCTTGATGAAGAAAATGGGAAGAGGACGGGGCCCATGGCAGGCCCACCCCCAGAGCATCCCACCTGGGTCACCAGCTTCCTCACCTACTCTAGCAGCTCACCACCTGCAAAGCTCCCCACAGTGCCTGCACTGGGGGCCCCTCCTTCCTCCTGCCCTCCTCTCCCCCCAGGCCTCCACAGCCCCTGCCTGCTTCTGCTCTGGGTCCCCTGCCAGGAGCAGATGGGGAGGAGGAGACCAGCAGGTTCCAGAAAGCTCATGGGGTGGGGGCAGGATGAGGGTGAGTGGGGGATGTGCCTGGAGGAGGCACGGAACCTCATACCTGAGGAGGGAAAGGACAGATGGCCTGGGCCATGCAGCCAAGCAAGGAAGCATCTGGACGGCGCCCTGCATGGACAGGACAAGCAGAGCCATAGGGGGACCCTCCAGGCAGGAGGCTGTCTTGGTGGCACTGAGTGGCAAGTACGTGGTAGAGATAAGGACATAGGCAGGGGTAGAGTCCAGAGTGCCATGGGGGAAAGGCTTTGAGTGCCAGGCTAAGGAATTAGGCTTTAGCCGGAGAGTACTGAAGAGCCATGACAGAATTTAGTATGTGGGGCCCACAGTGTTTGGGGTAGAGGGTGAGTTAGGAAAGTGAGACTGAAGAAGGACCTGAAAGAGATGTGAGTAGCCATGGAGGGTACTGAAGCTTAATTTCTGGCTGAGGCTATCTCTGTGATAGGGGGTTGAGGGGGTTGACAGAAGCGGAGACCAGGGTTTATTTGCATATGATTTACATAGATACGTTGGTATTTTATTGTTAGTACATGGAAGAAGGCATCCTTGATCCTTCCACCTGGACTCCTTTTCAAGCAAAGGAGAAGGTGCAGAATGGGAAACTGAACAAGCCGAGGGGAGGGAAGAAGTCCCCCTACCCTAGCACACAGCCCTCGGCTGCTCAGCTGCCACGTAACCTTACAAAGAACTTCAAGACCCTCGATACACACCTATATTCACTCTCCTAAGAGACACACACATGCAAACACAATGCAATCGCAGACACAAGGACACCCACACTCGGGGCCACTCGAGTTCAGCCATCCACGACCCACACCCTGATGCACAGACACACTCCAGCACACTTGCACGCAGCCTTTGGCACACAGGTGCGCCTGCTCTTGCTCATCAGGGAGGGTGTGTGGGGCTGGGGAAACACTCAGTGGGTACTGGAGCTGGGGAGAAAATTAAAAACCCAGCCCAGCTGCCAATCCCTCATTCTCATACAGTTCAAAGTGGCTAATGGCATGAACACCCATCCACATGCAAGGAGCTGGCGTGGCAGGCACAGCTGGGGTGGAAGAATGGGTCCAAATCAAACACCCAATGCCAGCGACAAAGGAACACCCACTCCTCAAAGGGACTTATTATTCCAGCACTGAAGAACAGAGCCGACTTTCTACACAAAGATTCCGCAATCAAGATGCCTTGAGCTGCAAGCTGCAAAGGCCCAGAACTCTGCTCCACAGCGCTGCACCTGGGTGGCAGCATCCTCAGAGAGCTCGGCTGACTATGGCTTCCTTGGGCCCTGGTGTACTTGCAGAGCTCCCTGTTTTCCTTGCTAGCATTTGCAATCATTTGAAATTTTATCCCCAGTTTGCTTATTTGTTTTACACCCTCCAGACTGTCTGGCCTATGAAGCAGGGCCTGCCTAGCCTGTTTTAGTTACCTCTGTGTTCCCAGAAGCCAGCACCAAGTGGCTGACATTTACTGGGGATTCAACTAGTTCTTCAGCTAATGAGTGGCTGGGTGGATAGATGGATGGATTGATGAAAAGATCCAGAGAGAATAGGGCTTGAAGAAGGAGCGGATGACTCCCAAAAGAACTTCCTTGTGGCACTCCTTCTACCCTCTGCATCCTCTGCACCTTCTGCACCCTCTTCCCTCAGGATCTGGTAGTAGCTGGGGACTCCAGGGAGGCCTGATCTGCCTCTGGGAGGATGTGAGATCCCTTGGCCTAGGGAGCACCTCTCAGATTTCACCTGGGAAGAGGGCGTCCTGGGGGAAGTGCCTTTCTACTGAAGTAAGACGGTGCAGGCTTGGGAGAGCAGCAGATGGTGAATAATCCAAACACACTTAGAGAGCTCACCCTTGTCCAGGGTACCTGAGGAGGTGAGGGGATGGCTGCAGAAAACTGGCTGCCAAAACCCCAGGTAGCATCTTCCTCAACAACACACCCTACACTTCCTCCTCACCAGGATCATGCTCGTGCCCAACATGCCAGTCCCTCACTCCCGGCCTTTGCTCATGGTGTTTCCTTCTCTGCCTGTCAACCTCCTACCACACTCTAAAGCCCCACTCTAAGGCTCCCTCCACTGTGAGGGACCCCTGCTGCTCCAGCCTCTGCCACTGGAGCACCTGTTGGCATCATTTCTGTCATTTGGACTGTGGTAGCCCCAGAGTGTGCTTGCCCTTTCCTCAATCTGCATTTTCTCCTAGAAGGCAGAAACAGGGCCAGGGAGGTGGCTCAGTAGAATTAGCACTTGCCTGGCAAGCACAAGGGCCTGAGTTCAATCCC
>NW_004524722.1:2442041-2493915 GCF_000260255.1 Octodon degus | reverse complement strand
GAGGAGGAGGAGGAGGAGGAGAAAGAAGAAGAAGAAGAAGAAGAAGAAGAAGAAGAAGAAGAAGAAGAAGAAGAAGAAGAAGAAGAAGAAGAAGACAGAAACAGTTTGCCCCAGAACCTAGCCTGGGGAATTCCAAGAAGGGTTCTGCAGGGTCAGTTAAATTTCAGTGGTCTAAAAATAAATAAATAAATAAAATAAAACAAAAAACTTCAGTGGTCTGATCTGACCATGTTCCTGATCTAACCCACATTTCCCCCTGGGGGTTGAAGCCTAGATTCCTGGCCCACCAGAAGCCAGGCTGACCAGCAGACGCAGGGACCATTCTGTTGCTCAGGATGAACTGCCTTCTGAAGGTCTTCTTCTTGCTGAGTCGGCCTCCCCTCTGCTCCAGGCCTTCTAGCTCCAACAGGAGGAAGTGCTTGTCAGGAGTCAGGCTCCCCCAGGCCCTTTCCCATAGATGTGGTCCTTCTCCAGCTCTAGGACATTTGCCCAAAGGAGAGGGGAGCAACCCATTGAGCACTCTGCCAACCACAGAGCTCCTCCTTGCAAACAGAAGCTAGAGGTGCGGAAGCAACTTGTTTGAGAAGCCAAAGAGGGGCCTGGTCTCCTTCAGTTGGGCAGATGGGGTGTGGAGAGCCAGCCAAGAGCCTTCCCCTCCCCTGGCAGCTGCCACCCTCCCTGCAGCAGCCTGGGAAAGGTCAGGCGCCTTGGAACCCTTTAAATCCATTTTAATGAGCTCAGGAGGAGTCCAGACACACCCAGACCAGTTTATTCATCTGCCCAGGGTGGCAGCTACCTCAACTGAAGCAGAGCTCCCCATTAATGGGGACTTGGGGTGCTGACCATTCTCTACCTAGGAGAGGACAAAGATGATGAGTTCCCCATCTTCATATAGGAACAGAGACTGGAAGAGCTGCAGACTCTGAGCTGGAAAAGCTCTACTACCACCCCTCTGCCTCCCCACCCACCACTGGGTGACAGAGCAAAACCTCTTTGAGGGATAGCAAAGGGTGCTGGAAGCCCTGGCTGAGTTCCTGGGCCACCTCCACCCTGAAGCACATCCCCTATCTCCCGCTGAAGCCAAAGCCCTTCCCCTCCAGCTCCATGGCACATTGGGGGCGGGGGGTAGTGGTGGTAGTGGTGGTGGTGGTGGTGGTGGTGGTGTGTGTGTGTGTGTGTGTGTGTTAGCTGCCTGACTCCTGCCCAGCCTCAGCTTGGTCCCGCTGGGCTGTGCCTTCTTGGGAATTGCCCCAGGGGGCCTCCTCTCCTTGAGTTCGGGCTACCCCATCAATCACTAACTGGTGTTCCCACAGTTCCGCTGGCCCTGCTCAGTGTCACTCAGTCAAGTCCCACTTTGCTGTGCACTTTCTTGGGCCCTGCTTCTCATCCACCCAAGGGAATCTCAAAGAGGAAACGACAGTCTGGATGTGCCAAGGGCAGGGCTCCTGCAGCTCTGGGGGCCAGGGAGGCCGACAGCCTTGGGCATCTCTCAGAAAGCTGCTGATTCTTGGGCAGCTTCCTCCTGCTTGGTCAAGGTGGGGCTCAGTACTGGGGGTGGGAAGTGAGCAAACTCTTCTCCAATCCCCATTTCCCCTCACTCCATCACAGTTTGCTGGTGTCAGTCATCACAAACACATGCGTGCATGCACGCACACACACATGCACGTATGCAGGCACATGCACACACCAGACAGGCTCTACATGTGCTGCACCCCCCACCACCACCATGTAACCCGACTCCAGAGCAGGCACTTACCAAGAGGACAGCAGACACCGTCCCAGCCTCCTTGTCCACCAGGGGTATGATCAGCACTGAGGAGGAGAGGGCAATGAGCTGGTCCCACAGGGCCAGTGAGGCTCAGGGCAGGGACCCCAGGAGGGAGACAAAAGACACAGACAAAGGCCAGGACAAAGACACAGAGAGACCCAGAGGCCCAGTGAGACAGAGAGAGGGGTCCTGAGCCAGCAACAAAAACAACCCTAACAATGACCCCTACATAGAAGGAAACCCCCTCATTTGACAGCTTCCTTGTGATCCTCCCTACAACCCTGGGAAGGAAGGAGACAAAGCTGAGCACCCCTGTTTTACAGATGGGGAAACTGAGGTCCAGAAAGGGGAAGTGACTTGCCCAAGATCACACAGCAAGTCAGGTCTCCTGACTCCCAGTCTTGTGCACTTTCCACATCGAGACAGAGGACAGAGACCTAGAGAGACTGAGACACGAGGCAGAAGAGACAGGGCAGACAGGGGCCATAGAGAGGAAAAGAGAAATGGGGACAGTGACAGAGAACGCAACAACTACAGTCCCATCTGGCCACAGGCACAAGCGCAGGGCAACCACAGCTGCCAAGCCCTTAACATGCATTATCTTATTCGCTCCTTGAAAACCTCTCGAGGTAGGAATTGTTGTCCCCATTCTCCAATCAAGGAATCGAGGCTCAGGGAGATTAGTAGCATAACAGAGAGGAAATTAGATGAAGGGATTGCTAGAAACACACAGCGAGAGAAAGGAGAGGATGGGTAGAAGACAGACAGGGCCTGGAAGCAGATCCACACCCCGCCTGCCCCTGCCCAGCTCTCAGCTCTTACCTTGAGTGTCAGGAGTCAGTGGAGCTACCATTCTGGCCAGAGGCTTCCCCAGCAAGTCTGAGGGACCCAGCCCATTGCAGCTCAGCCGCTTCTGGGAGATCACAGCCTCTCTAAAAAGAAGACATGTCTCATTTCTCAGTCCCTAGATCAAAGAGGAGGAAGACCAGTCTGGGGACACACTAGGAGCTGGACCCTACAAGTATGAGGATCTGGACAAGTTGACCTGCCTGGTGATGGAGAAAAATCCAGGGCAGGCAGCCATAGGCTGGTTCTGGTGCTGGCAGATGTGGGCAAGGCATGTGTGTAGAACCTAGAGCAGAGCCCCAGGGAACAGGGAGGGCTCAGAAAGCAGAGCAGAGCTCAGAGTCAGGCTGCCAGGGTCAAGTCCTGCTGTACTACTACTTGATCTTGGGCAGGCAATTTCATCTTCCTGAGCTTCCCAGGGAGAATAAGGACGGGGAGAGTAGAACCCTCCCATCGCCATACTCAGAAAACAACTGTAGAGCAAGGACTGGTGCTACCACCAGCGGGTGACTCGGGAGGTAAGCTCCACAGCCACTGCTCAGAGGGCTTTTCTTCTGTTCCATGTACAGTCTAAGCAACTTACACAAGTTGCTCCAGCATTCCTTTTTTTTTTTTGGTGGAACCGGGGATGCCCCAGCATTCCTAACAAGTCAATGCCCTAGAAATTGTCATCATCTCTGTTTTCAAGTGAAGAAGCTAAAGCACAAAGAGGCTAAGTAAACTGGGCAGGGTCACATGGCCAATAAGTGCCAGGTTTTGAACCCAAGCAGTTGGCACCAGAGTAAGGCTTAACTACTATGCTGGAAGCAACCCAAAAGCCTGTGAGGTGTGAGCAGGGGACTGGTGTAGAGTGGGCTCCAAGGTGAGAGAGGCTGGTTGTGGGAATAATGACTTTATCTTAGCCCTACCACACATACTGCCCTTCTCCCAGATCCCTGGCTCTTTCTGTTCCATTAACAGCCTGATTTTTCACCAAATGTCACTCCTTGATAATTAATTGGGTTGGGTTCCTCATCTCTTATGCCACCTCTACTTAATTATGTTTATAACAACTGTCTGACCTGGTCAGGAGAGAAACTTAAGGAGAGAAGCTGGTATATGCCTTGGGAGTCACCAGCAGGAGTCCACACAGGGCAGATGAGGAGAGCAGGGGTGGCATGCAAACCATGAGATCAAGAGGTCACAAGCCCTGGAGAAACTGAGGACCAGTGCTGTTAGCCCTCTTGTTCAAGGTCACACAACACTCTGGACCAGACTTGCTTCCACCTGGCTCCTTCAACCAGTTCAGAATCCACAAGAACCAGAACGTTTCCCACCTTACAACTCTCACACTCTGCACCTTTGAAGCTACCTGTTCTGGGCTGTCCCCACTGCCTGTAACCAACCCAGGAACAAACAGAGACCTAGAGCAGCAGGTGGGCAACTTAAGCCTGATGACCAAGTTGGTGAGGGTGGGGCTTCATGGAGGCAGGGTCGACCTTCAGCCAGCTCCACCCAGCTACTTGGCCTCGGGTTACATGGATACCTGGAAACTGCACACCCTGCAGCCTCCTCCTTGGAACTCCTGACAGTTCCCCTTCCTGCCCTTGACCCTTGTGGCCTCTCTCCCAACACACCCGCACCTGGGTAAACAGCTCTGTCTTCAGTCTTCTTTTCTGTACAAAATTCGCTGCTTTATGCGCAGGGCTCGTGATTGCTCCAGCCCTTACTCACGAGCTCCAGCCTCCAGTTGGCCGAAGGTCTTCCCTACAGGCACCCTACAGGGACCTCAGTCAAACCTATCATCCCTCCTGCCCTTCCCCTGTCAAAGCAGCATAACCATCCGCTGAGCGTTTTGGAGCTTGCCTGAAAATGGTCCTAGCTCTCTCCCTTTCCCTGACCTCCTCCAGCCAATTGGTAAATCCCTTCTCACCTTGGTCCACTACTCTCTATTTCTACGCCACTGCCTTGATCAAATAGAGACCCTCAAATAGAGACCCTGTCCCCTGAATCTTGCCACAGCCCAACCCCTCCAGCTGCCAGCCTCCACCCAATCTCTTAAACCCATTTTGCACACATAAGCAAGGAGACAGTTTCTAAACTAAGAACGTCATGGGAAGAGGGGCATGGTGGCCCATACCTGTAATCCCAGAACTCAGGAGGCTGAGACAGGAGAATTGTGAGTTAGAGGCCTGCCTGGACATAGCACATCTCTGTCTCAACAAACAAAACAAAGCAAAACCTTCATGAGAGTGTAAGTGCATCCTACATAAAGTCCTCTATTCCACAGGGCCCTTCTGGTCAGGTTTGGAGCTGAGCACAGAGCTGCAGAGGAGTGGGACCCAGGCCTGACTTGGGGGGCCTCACATCATGTGGAGTCTGACATACCCACACTTCAGACAGGAGACAAGGACTCCAGCAAAGAGAGGAAGAGCAGGCCCTAGCCCACCCAAGGCAGGATGGGATTTGGGTCAGAGATGGCTTCCTGGAGGAGAGGCCTCATGAGCAGAGTACAGAAGGACTGTCATCCAGTCAGACAGGAAAGGATATGCAGGCAGAGAAAACTGCATGTGCAAAGGCTCAATGAGGAGAAGGATGTAAATGTATTGGAAAGTCCAGCCATAGGAGGTTGCCCCGCTGAACAGCAGAGGTTAGGGTAGGTGGAAGCCAGCGCCCTAACGAGCTGCTTAATCTTGAGGCCAGTGGGAGCCCTGTGAGGGATTGGAGCTACGGAGGGAAACAGCCAAGTTTAATTTCAGACCATCATGTGAGCTGCTGGGTAAAGTTCTCATCGGAGAGGAAATCTGGTCACTGTGAAGGCTGCACTGTCTTATGGGCCCTAGACAGGAAGAAAGAAGCCAGGCTGGGAAGCATCACCCTTGACTGGGCCCAGGTCCTCCTCAAGCACTGGCCCCTCCCAAAATCCTCAACTTTCCAAAGGCCTTGGCACCTTGCTCTGCAGCCTGCCTTCCTCAAGTCCTGCACAGACCACAGCTCCAGGCAGGGCTGTGCCAGGCCATGTCAGCTCATTCCATCCCAATATGAGTCCCTTTCCTCAGTGAACCCTTCCCAGAGCAGCTGACCTCCTGGAAGCTTCACGGATACCCACAGACTACAAGGGGAACAGGTGTGTGCAGCAGGGTTTCCCCACCACAAGGGAGGGGCTTGCTAGTGATCAAAGTCCTTATGGCTTGCCCCTTGCCTCAGATCCCCTCCCTGCCTCCACCCAGCTCCTACCTCCTTCCTGCCCCCCACATTCTAGGTCGATGCTGGCATCTTAGGGGGTGGCAATCCACACCCAGGGCCAGCTGTCCAGACTGAAGGCCAGTGACTCAACCCTGGGTGCCAGGGTGGTCATGGTCTGCTCTACTGTAGATAAAGACAGATGGGCTCAGAGTAGAGAAGGAACGGGTGTGGACTTTTATGAGCTCCGTCCCTTTAACAACTATTTGCTTAATGGAAAAAGAATCAAGGGAAAGGCGCATTATTGAAGATCAACAGCCTGGAAAGAGCTGAGCGCCCAGGTCCTCCACCTCTCCAAACCCCATGGATCCTTATCTCTGATGAGTCCCCTTCTCCTTAAATGTAAGCCCCCACAGTGAGTTTCACACCCCACTGAGCCCTGTACCAAGCCCTGCACCCTACTGGGCTCCATCTCACTGGCACCACCGTCCTTACCAATCCTCCACCCCTCTCAGTCCCCCACCACCTCCAAGCCCTCATCTTCTCACTAATCTCCTAGCCGCTCACTGAGCACCATTCCTGTTTCACTGGGCACCAACCTCTCTCTGACCTTTCATCTCTCTCTCGAAGACACATTGTAACCCAGATCAGGAATTGGACTTTTCATTCCCCTCTTCTTACTTCTGAAGGCTGGGCCCTGGCACCCCAGAGAGTGGGGGAGGCAGACATCCAGCCTGGGGTAGTAGAGCAGTGCCCCAGGGCACCTTTCTATGCTCAACAGTGGGGAATCCCAGGCTTTGGGATGGTGAGAGATACTGTAAGAAGAGGAAAACCACAGGCTGGGGACTGAGATAGGCAGGAGACCGGGCAGTGGTAAGGACACCAAGAAGCGGGAGGTGAAGCCTTCCAGGATTCTCTCCCTCCAGTGCAGAGACACTCCTGTACTCCCTAAAATTCAGAACCAGCCTTTGACATCAGAATGTCCAACTTTATCGTTTCACAGAAGAGCAGAGTAAGCTATAGAGCATGGGGTCGTCCTGGAGTCGCAGGTCTCCTCACTTCCAAAGCCCAGGACTCTTCTTGGACAGATCCACCCCTGGAGAGGCCACTAGGCCCAAATGCCTTTTCTCAGGATTGGCTCTTCCTCAGCACCAGGGAACCATGAAGCAGGATTTTGGAGTGGCCTCTGGAGGCGCCGTGAGGGATGACACAAGAGGGATTGGCTGTGGTTGAGGTGAGGCTGTGAAGATCCACTGGAGAGCAAACAGCAAGAGCACCTACAGAAGAGTCAAACTGCTCTGGGGAGAACCTGCTGGGTGTAGGGCAGGGAAGGCAGGGCTGGGAGCTCGAGGGGTCCCCTCACCCCCACCCAGACCCATCTCCACCTCCCCTTCCCAATACCACCCTTGGTCTATTCTCTGCCCCTTTATTTATTGTGTGTGTGTGTGTGTGTGTGTGTGTGTGTGTGCCCCCAGGGGGCGGGGCTGGCTGGCATGTGGTGCTGGGGGATTGAACCGCAGTCCCTGTGCTTTGCTAAGCTTGTTCTAAGTAGGTGCTTTAGACCACTGAGCCATCTCACCAGCCCCTCTCTGCCCCTTTCTTTGAGCTTTATTTGACTCTTCGATCCAGCTTCAATGTCACACCTGTGGCTGTTGCCAGCCCTACCATTGCTCCAGGGTTTCCTGCAGAATCCTCCTTTCCCTGCCCACTCTTCCACCCTCTGATAGGACCAGAGCCACTGGGTCACCACCAAAAGAAACCATCTATTTCACAGAAAAAAAAAAAAAAAATGACTGAGTCCAGACTAAGAGTAATTTTCTCAGTACTCAAGGTTAATTCCTGGTTGTACTTGGAAGCAGAGGGCAGCTAGCAATCAGCAGCCATGGTGGTGGGCTGCATGCTAAGAGTGAGACACCTGTTATCTCCTTAAGCTCCTAGGCCCTTTGGATGGGATACAGCGAGGCAGGGATGGGACTAGGCTAGACAATAGAACTCCTGCCTCCCACGCCAGGTGTCTTCCCTCTTCCACATAGCTAGGTCTCAAGCCCCTATCCTGGGAGTGCCCAAGGCAGGGCCCAGCCAGCTCTGGGGCCCTGCAGACCCCATGATGGAAGCAAGCTCCCCAGCAGAGCCCAGATTCCCCATAGAAGATGGACATAGATTCCAGAGATGGTATTGGGCCTGAACCTATGCCCCCAGTTCTGTGGGACCCTGTCGTGGCCCCTCTTTTCCCTTGCTTCCTCAGGCCTGTCCCAGCCTCCTAGAATCTCTGACTTGTACCTAGCAGGCCCTCACCTCCCATGTCCTAGGTGTATTTTCACATTCACTTTTGATTGCCTTCTTTTTTATTTGTTCAGGGGCATCACTGAGACTGAAGTGGTTGTAGGGAGGGTGCAGAATGGACTGAAGATAGACAAGACCCAACCCCCCTCAAAGATACCTGCACTGCAGGTGCTCCACTCCAGGGCAGTGGACCGCCTGAGGGGCATCAGCAGGCCAGAGGGGCAGAGCAAGGATGCCCTTTCCTGCATCCTGAGCCCACTTTTGGCATCTCTCCCAGCAAGACCTCTCTGGCAGAGGTCTTCATCCAGAAGGAGAGTAATGGCTCAACTTTATCACAGTTGAGCCTGCGATAAAGTTCTTTAGAATTCAGATAAGAGGGGCTGGTAGCTGTTAGAAGAAAAGGGGATATTGCAGCACTTTCTTCCCTAAGATTCTAAAAGCCTTCCAGCCCTGTCTCACTGTCCTGTAGAAGGAACACCGGAGCTGGAAGAGAGAGACTGGCTTTGTTCACATAGTCCTTGAGGGGAGAAGGTAGCAGGAGAAATAGACCCCACCTTGGAAACTCAGTGGCAGGAAAGGAAGCAAGGAAGCTCCAAGCTGTTGGAGAGGAACCCGCTGCTTCCATGGGGAGGGCAAGGAGAGAACACCCGCCTAGAACTTGGGGCTCTAGGTGCCAGGTGGCAGACTCGGGACCATGAGGCCAGCATCTCCAGGCAGAGCTATTTCCATGGCTCTGTGACTGGTGAGGAGTTGGCCAACCTCAGGAATATCGGGACAACCCTTGTCCTCTCCACTCAGGGCACAGAAAGCTGCCTCCTGGGAACATTCCATTTTGTCCTCAGCTCCCAGCCCACACTCCTGGGCCCCATAGTAGCCCGAACACAGTGGCAGTTTCCCCCAGCTGGCCTCCCTCTCGACCTCACTTTCTTGCCCTTCGATGCCTTCTCATGGACAAGACCCACTTCTCACTGTCCCCTGAACAGACAGCAGCAAGGAGACCCATGTCCTAGGTCTGAGATATCAGACCTGGCTCTGCCTCCCACTTGGTATGTAGCCTTGAGCATCTCACAACATTGGCCTATCTGGAAAATGAAGAGGTGACATTCAGTGGGCTCGAGGGTATCAGGGGACCATAGTGCTCTGAGCACTCGATCCTAGAGCTTGTCATTCTGAGATGCTGTCATAATAAGGCCAAATAATGTTCTATGGATACAGATGAGTTAGTTTCGTTTCTTTTCTTTTCTTTTCTTTTTTCCTGGTACTAGGAATTTGAGCCCTGGGTCTTATACATAGTAGGCAAGCACTCTAACCATAAAGCTATCCCTCAGACCATCTTATTTTTGTTTTCTGATAGAGTCTTGCTAAATTGCCAGGCTGGCTTCAAACTTGGGATCCTTCTGCCTCAGCTTCCACAGTAGCTGGGATCACTGGGGTCAGGCTACTTTAAATGCTTTACATATATTACATTTAATCCTCCAAAAATCCCATCATTTTTACCACAATTATGAATAAGAAAAATGGGGCACAGAGTAGTTTCATAATTTGTCCAAATTTACACAGCTGGTAAACAGGGATCTGGGATGGGAACTCAGGCAGCAGGCTCCCAGAACACTCAACAAGATGCTGCTCTGCCCTCCCTGCCCTCAGACTCAGAGGGCGCCCACCACACCTCCGCAGGTCCTGCATCCTGTGGGCCCAGGCCCAGCCTCACGGGTGGTTGCCACACCACACTGGAATTTGACAAGAGCCCAGGCCTTCCGAGACTCCACTCCATATCCACAGAAAGTTAGGGCTCTTTGAGGAGACAATCTACCAGCTGACGCTTTCTCTTGTGCCACTTCCCTAGCACAAGGAGAGACTTTGCTGCTCCCCTTTTATGCTGAGGTCAGCAACCTGGCCAAGGAGTACTTTGGCAGAGACGCTGGGGTCAAGATCAGAAGAAGTTCAGACCAGGAGACCCTGGAAGGAGCCCCCCGCCCTGAGGGTCCTGGCTGTGCGACGGGGCAGTGGGCACAGGGAATGGCTCACCGGACTTTCCCCTCCTGTGGCAGCTCATGGTGGGGGTCCTCACACACCAGCCGGGACTCTCCATCCAGCAGGTAGGTGTAGACCGTCTCCTAGGGACAAAAGGGACTTCCTGTGAGGCCCTCCAAAGAGGCCTCCCCTCCCCTGGGCCAGAGGGCAGTCACAGCCCTCAGGAGCAGAGCTCTGGCACTGGTTTGCATTTTAACCCTCGCGGTCTGAGCACCCACCTGCTCTGCTTGCAAGGGGTCCCAGGAAGGCAGTGAGCCACAAACCTACCAACCACCCTTACCAGTTACCCTAAATCTGAAGTGCTGGGGAAAAGTTTACAGGCCTTGGGTGCAGGCACATCACTCCACTGTGGGAAACTACCCTGCCTGACTCCAACCTCCACGTCTGAGCATCTGCTCTGGAGTACACCAAGAATGGGGCTTAGAGTGGCAGCCCAGCAAGTTTCCTCCTACCTGCGGGAACACATGCTGGTGGCCAGGACTGGAGCCAAGAGAGGAGGGCAAAGAGGGCACTGCACCACCCTCTGTGGGCTCCTGCAGGGCATTCTGGAGGACATGACATCTAAGCTATACTTGAGTGGGAATCAGACCCACTGAGGAGTGAGTGGACCCCAGAATTGGCTCTCAGGCCATAAGTAGCCTATAACCAGGAATGCCTAGAGATGGAAAGAGCTCAGAGAATTTAGGGACTGACAGGAGAAGGGCCAGGAGGGGCTGGCTAGGCCTGAGGAGGGCTGAACCCAAAGGGCCTTAGAAACAGAGCTGGAGGAGGGGCAGGCAGCCAGCCAGTCAGGAGCCTATTGTATTTCTGAAGGATCACTCCCTAGAGTGAGATCAAAGCTCTCATTCAAAGCTTGTCAAACCTTCAGCTCTACCATCCTCACTTCCTAAGGCCCGGCACTGTCCAGGGCCTCAGTTGTAGGCCATGCCTTGGCAGAAGCAATTCCCCCCTCTGACCCATAACAAAGCCATGTTCCCTCCAAGCAGAACTAGTGACACTTAGGGATCCCTGACCTCTGCTCTACACAGCCTGGCCACATAGTTCAGCTATTTTTTTCCACAGGAGGACACAAAGGCCTCTCCTCCCCTCCCTCCCCTCCCTTCCTTTCTCCCTCTCTGCCCTTCTCCTCCCCTTCCCCTTTTTTCCCCTCCCACTTCCCACCTGTCTCCCCTCCCTTTTACTCCTATTCCTGGGGCCTCAGGGAGGGAGGGCTTCAGGAGGAGGTGTCCTGGCACGAGGTAAGTGTGGTCCTTCTCAGCTGAAGCAGTGTGTGTGAGACTATGAGGGGCTACAAGCCTGTCACCACTCCCTTGCCCTTGCTGTCCTCAGCCAATCCCTAGAGGGTGCCAAGTACTGTGTCCAGAGAAACTGAGCCAGTTTAGTAGTGGCATGGGGCGGGGAATGACAGGCTGACAGGGTAAGCAGGAGTTCTCAGCAAAGTCTGGTGCCTCCCCTTCATCCTGGGATGAAGGCCTAAGTGTCTGTTCAGGGATAAAAAATTCAGAAGACCAGGCTTTTCCACATCCACCCTCTTTCTTGTCATGGCATTCAGCACCCAAGGGCTTGGGTATTTGGGGCAAGTAGGTTCAGAACTGCCCAGAGCCATGCAGACAGCCTTGGCAGAGAGCCTTGGATGTGGAAGGGGATAGATTTTCTTTTCACTTCCGGATGCCTGCATTTCCCACCCCCTCACTTTCAGCCCTCTGGGTTAAAATTAGCTGAGTTTATGGGAGAGAGGGAGGGAAGCATTTCAGATCCATCCGCACATCTGCATGTGGGGCTGGCTGCACAATTGTGCTGAGGAGGGAGCCAGGCTCAGGCAGCTCTCCTCCCTGCTGGGGTGGGGGACCCCTCCCTAGCTCCCCACTCCCTGGACAGAGTGACCTCAGCCCCCTCAGCTCCCTGGGATCCCAGCCCCTACCCCACAAGCAGGCCGGCCTTCCCTCAAATCAGGGCATCCCTAGCTCATCGGAGGCCTTTTGGACAGGCCAGGGTGCCATTTCCTCCGTCTCAGGGTCCCCCAGCTTGGATCACAATTTTCATCCAGCCCCAGTGCTGGGCCTGGTTAATCCAGAGTGTGATGTCTACACTAGCACAAGGCCCTGAGACAGGCTCCCCCTCCTCAGTCCCAGGGCAGCCACCAGATGCACATGTCAGGCCCCTGGACGCTGACTTGCCACTTCCATTAGCTTCCCTTTCCAGATGTGCCAGATGTTGCCTCGGTCCTATCCCTCCGTATAAGAATGTATTTTGGGGCGCCAGAACACCACCCACTTCCTACCAATTTCACGCTCAGTAAAGCTCAGCCATTAGCCCTCCTCCTGGATGGTGAACTTCTAGGAAGTTCTGGGAAGGTGAAGCTGAGGAAAGGGAATGGGGGTGCCTAGGTGCCAAATCCCATTTGTCCTTGTCGTGCTGTGTGACCTTGGGGGAAGTGCCCTCCCTCTCTGGGCCTCCGGTGGCTTATCCATCATTTGGCTTCAGGGACAATGAGTTCTATCAGAGCAGGAAGGTCCCATCCTGAGTTGGCGGCATATCCTGGAGCACAGGCTGCCCTTGGCTGGTGGTTAGAGTAGGGGAGAGGACATTCAAGGCCACAATAGCTCCCTTTGGACATCTCCTCCTCCAGGAAGACTTTCTACTCTTGAGCTGGATCAGATCCCATCCTGCAGGCACCCAGTCCTATGTGTCCTCCACTGGCGCAACTGAGACCCTGCTGCTCTGGGCCTCAAGAGCTGGTTGATTGTCTTTCTGCCTAAAGGATGAATAGTGGCCACTGAAGCCAGGTTGGGGAGTGGCCTGAGTTAGCTGAACAGGGATACAGATAGACACCTGGGGCCCAGGTGACTGTAGTTACCACCTTCTACCTGTCCCACGGCTGCAAATCCATTCATGGTATTGGCATGTGACACGGGGAGGCTTAACAACTGCTAAGGGTTACTGTTCCCACGGGACACTTAACCCCACACAGATCCAGTCATCCAGGCTGAGCCCTCAGGAACACTTTCAGCCCTGGTGTCTCAGAATCCTTCATATCTAGCCTCAACCTCTCTTGCTGCACATATTCCAAAGCCCACCCTACTCTACTATTTCCTGTTATCCAGTGTGTGATGGTGAATCCCTCCCATTATCAGAGACAGTTTTTCCATTAACTTTTAAGGCCCTTTGGCTCAGACACTGCAGGCTTCCTATGCAAATTCATCCCTCCAGGCTCAGTCTCCGCCTCCAACCCCCAAGCCTCCTTGACACAGACACAGACCTTCTGCTGCCCCTTAGCCCTGTGTGAGGTCCTGTGTAGAGCTGGATTTGCAGGGTGAGGATGGGCACCTACCACTCTGGGGAGCACGGCTGAGAGGGCCTCCTTGGCAGCCTGCCACAGGCCCACAATGTCGATGACAGAGCCCAAGGTCAGCAAAGCATCCTGGAAGAGAGGAAAGGGCAGTGAGGGGCTTGGCGGCACAGGCCAGGGTGGCTGTGTAGCTCAGAAGGCTGTGAGCACAAAGCCCCTGTCAGCCAAGCCTGAGGCTTCCCAACACCTGAATGCTCAGAACTTCAGAATCAAACAGCATTAGGACCACGGGATGTTCCAGTCCCCTCATCTCAGTCAAATAGGCTCAGAGAAGTGACAGGGACTTGGCCAAGGTCTCACAGTAGGTGGAGAGGCCAAACCAGAGTAGACCCCAAGTCTTTTGTCCTTGAGTGGAGGACAGCTCCAGGGGAAAAGTGAAAAGGCAAGTCTTTGCCTTAAAACAAACCAACAAAAATGAGCAAACAACAAAACCCACCCAAAATTGAACGCTAGCTTCACCATGCGTTAGCAATGTGTGTCTTGGTTGAGTCACTGAGATTCAGTCTTCTATGTGTAAATGGGGAGCAAATGTGGCTGTCACCCTCAAGGGCTGACATAAAGACACAATGAAACTGAGCACCCCAAAACTGGAAATTAAAGGTGTCTCAGAGAGTCTCCAGAAAAGAGTAGATGCTCGGCCGAATGCTTGCTGCAGTTGGGACCCTGCATCCTCCCCAGAAGGGAGGAGTGTCACCCAGTCTTATGTGATAGCTGAGGGTCCAGGGCAGCCTGAACCCCTAGCTGAGCCACCCCAGCAGCCAGAGGAAAGGAAGGTTGTCTCACAGAATCAGGTTTTGTCCTTGGAGAGATGGAACAGAGACAACAAAGGTCCCTGCTTCTTGCTCTGTTTACTCTCCAGAGCCGTGGGGATCAAAGAGAAAAGTTGCGGAACAGGGGTCCAAGGCCGCGGCAAGACCGTGACTCAGACCATCCACTCAGCCATGCTCTTTCCCAAGCCCTTAGAACTCCTTTCTGCTGTCTTCCCTGTGAGACGGCTGTGTCTGTGTTCAGAAAGAAAAGTGAGCCTGGAGTAGGAAGGCCAGCACTCAGGAGGCTGAAGCAGGAGGACTTCGAGTTTGAGGCCAGCCTGAGCTACATAGGAAGTTCAAGTTCAAGTGACAATGGTAGAAGGCTGAGAATCTTAGCAGACCACAGATTCAGCATGTGTGAGCAAAAGCCCACAGTGCAAGCACGGCTGGTAAAAATAAAAATGCTGAAATTACAAGCCATATAAACAGAGATCAATTCGTCTGAGTAAGGAAGAGGCCAGACCCTCCACTTGGCTCATCCAGTTCAGTCATCCCCCGTTCATTGCTCCCCAGGGAAGGACAAGATGAGCCCTACGTGGATGCGACCCATGTAAGGAGGGACTTGGAAACCAAGCCCTACATGTCACTGAGGCTGGATAACCTAGGGCAGCTTAGCTTACAGCTGAGCAGACTCAGGGTTATCACTCTACAACACAAATTCCCAACCATCCAGGGTGTGGCTCCATGGGCAGCCTGGGGACTTGTGGGGTGGCGTAGGATTTCATGCATCCAGTGGAATGCAGGACATGCTTCTCAGCGAGCCATGCCCCACAGGCAGTAGCCACCAGGAGGAAGCAAGGGAGTGCGCATCCCCTCCTGAGGGTGCCCAAGAGGGGGCCAGATGGCCATTTGTCAGACTGCGAAGGGCATCCATCCGCAGGGGAGCCCGGCTTTAGCTTCACACTTCCTCCTTGGGTCTCCCTGGCCCTAGTTTCCGCCTCCACGCCCACCCCTACTCAACTCAGTGTTCCCAGGAGGAGGGGGCAGCTGAGGGCTCTCTCCCCGAGTTCCCACTAGCATGGCATCTCCCCAGCCTCCCTTTGATCTCTCGCAGTGCTCCAGAACGAAGACACATCTTGCTCATGGAGAGATCTTTGCCTCTCGCATCAGAAGCGCTGCTTCCAGCCATGTAACTCCCAAATCCAGTGGTTTATCCCATGCCCCTTAGGCCCTGCACTTCACAGTTCACAGACGTCTGCATCCTCATAGACACTCAGGATGCTTCAGACCCCTACACAACCCCCCCCACATACACACACACACACACACACACACACACACACACCAGTGATGGTACCGGAGTAGATGTATTGCCTCCTGGAGGTGGAGTCATAAAGCTGGTTCCTGAGAGGCCCTGACCACAATGGCACCTGGCGTGTGTGTGCTGGGGAAGTCGGGAAAGAGGACAAAAGGCAATGGAGTAGGCTGATGGGGGAAAATTTCTCTCTCTCTCTCTCTCTTTTCTTTTCTTTTTTTTTTTTTATTCTTTTGATACAGGGTCTCACTACACAGCTCTGACTCTTAGTGATCCTTCTAGCTTATCCTCCCCAGTGCTGGGATTATAGGCATGCACCACCATGCCCGGTTTCGGGGTCGGCACAGCATGCAGTACTGGGGATTGAACTTGGGACCTTGCACTTGCCAGGCAGGCACTTAAGTTGCCAAGCTAGTAGGGAGAAATTCTCCAAAGCCACAGGTTTCAGAAATCTCAGTTTCCTCATCTGTCAGATGAGGAAACTGAGGCTCAGAGAGAAATAATGATGCCTCTGTGTTCAGCCAACTTGTTAGAACAGAGCCAGATGCAGAACCCAAATAGCTGGATCTCTAGCTGCTGTCTGGCTTCAGCGCAGCACCCATCTCCCACCCCAGGGGTGCTGAGAGAGAACAGCCTGTCCTTTCTTCTGATTGGTGGGCACCTCAACCTGCCCTTTGCGTTGATTGGGGATACTCTTCACTGTCCTTTACTGGAATTGGTGGTTGCCTGTCTGGCCTTTGTTCTGATTGATCAGTTTTCGGTGACTTTTTAGGCCAAGGGCAAAATAAAAATGGGAGGGGCAAGATAGGAAACTTGGACAGATGGGTCAGCAGCAAGAGGGGTCTTCACGTCCTTGACTAGAGTAGGCTGAATGCAGACACGGCCAATCAAGTCCAAGGGTCTCTGCTTGGTATCTAACCCTCCATCCACCTCCAAGCCCATCCCCGGAATAGGGGGTGTTGGGTGCAGGAGCTGCTGCTGGCATGGACCTCTTAAGACCTGGCAGTCAGAGGGGCTTTCACAGTTTGCTCAAATGCCACCTGCCCCGTGAATCTTTCCCAGTTCTCAAGGCAACCACACCTCCTCTGCATCAACTCAGAGGAAGAAATCGCTCAAAGCCCAAAGTCATGAGTTCAGATGGCAGAGTGGCTGCTTCAGTAAAGGGGGGAAAGAGCCAGCGGGGAGCACTGGGAATAGGAAATGGGGGAAATTCCTGAGCTGGAAGCACAAGTGGGGAGCAGGCTCGGCTCTAGGCTAGATCTCCAGGAGTCATGAAAGGAGGAGAGAGAACAGTTTATACTTGAGACATGAATGCCAAATTGCCATGTGTGCACCTTTGACCATGTCTATGTGCAGGCTAAACATGCACACCCACATACCTAGTACATGCGCACATGTGCGCATGTGCACACCCACATACCTAATACACACATGCACACATGTGCACATGTGCGCACACACGCAAGCATTTAGGCATGTGCTCAGAGTGGGGTGAAAGAGGTCACATTTCCTGCCCTTGAGATTTTTGAACAAACACCAGTGTGAATATCGTCATAACAACCAAGTAATTTCCCAGAGCCCAAGGGAGAATCTGTGGTGTGTAGAAAGAACAGAGGCTTCCAGTGCTGTCTCGGATTGAGGGCAGAGCTCTGTGTGGCCTTAAACACGCGTCTCTCCTCTTTTGAGCCTTGGTTTTCTCATTAGTAAAAGTGGGTCTTTCCAGCTTTGCTGCATATTGTAGTTCTCATTTAATTTGTTGATGGTGGGTGGGTGGGTGGGTGGGTGGGGAGACGCCTGATGGGCAGGTGGGTAGTTCTCGGACAATGGATGAGGAAGTGGGAAAATGGGTGAATACATGGATGGGTGGGTGGGGGTGGGGGTGGGGGGTGGATGGGAAAAGGAAAGGATGGACCGGGCCTTCCTGTTCTCCCCACTGCTGTGTGCTCTGAGGTGGGGTCATCAGCACCACACACAGCGCCACTCCCACACCCTCAACTTTCTCCCAGGTACCAAGAAAGAGGACCTCTTGAGTTAGGGATCCCTTAAGCCAGGGCTGGACTCGGCGTGGGTCCAGGTCGGCATTCCTGCACTCAGCTTGGAGAAAGCACAAATTCTGAACTGAATTACTGTTAACTTCTCGAAGCCTAAGGTAATGCGTACAGAGACCTTGTCCCACTGGAGCCACCAGCACAGGGACTGACGGTCTTCGTGGGTCAAGATCGTTGTCATAGCAGCTCTCCCATCTCATCTCCATGGGACTCCAACTCACTCCTCACCCCTACACTCCCTTCTATTTCTCTCTGCTGTGACACTTCGACCCCACACCACCTGCTCTGGAATGGAAACTCACAGCGCTCTCTTGCTGGTCTGCAAGAAAGTCAGCCTCAAACTGAAGAGTCACTGCCAGCCAATACACGACGCACCAATCGTTCCAGAAGTCTGGGAGGCTCAGGCAGGGGGAACACGCGCTCAAGCCCAGCCAGGGCAACTTAGCAGTTTAGTGAGACCCTGTCTCAAAAAAATTTTTTTAAGAGCTGGAATGTAGCTTAGTGTGAAAGCTACATTCCAGCTTTCACACTAAGCTGGAATTATTCAATCCTCAATAACACACACGCACACACACACACACACACACACACACGTCAAGTACTTCTCTCCCCCCACCCAGCCACCACCGAGACTCAACTGTGCTACTGGGACTGTCTATTGCACTCCACTCCAACTCTGCTTTTGCTAGGTACCCTGCATGACAGGCAAAGAGTGTCTCGGTCTGGAGCTTGTTGTCCCTTCTGTAAAGGGAGGGAAGTTCCTTCAAGATCCTCTGAGGCCTTGGAGCTCCTCTCCGTTTCTCTTTCCTCCACCTGGGGAGGCACTCCTAGTCTCCCCAGGAGATCTCTCTGGCTCTCATCATGGCTCGCTCAGGCAGTGTCCAACCCTGACACACCTGCTCTCCTATCTCTCCTCTGAGTCGCAACCATTTTGCCACCTCCACATTCTTTCTCTTTCTCCCCCGGCTTGTCCTCCCACTCTCCATCTCTCTCCTGCCTGCCTCCACTCTTGTGTGTCCTGCCCACTGCTCCCCTAAACCTCCAAGCTGTCATTCTGAGAAATTGGGAAGAAGACATCTGACCCAAAATGGGCAGCCACGGAATGGGGGAGCTCAGGTAGGTGGCCAAGGTAGTGTGTCAACCACAGATGCCACATATGCCCCTTTCACTTCCTGTCTCCTGTTCTAGTGAGTGACATATACCTTCTCTCACCTTTCTGAAGAAGGAGACCCTCTCTCTGAAGGCAAAGGAGAGCTTGCCCCTCTCTCTGCCAGGTAGGTGGCTGCCAGCTAGAGGGATTGGTAGAACACCCATTCTCTGACTAGCAAAGTCCCCTTGGGCTGGGCCTTGGACCCTAGCTGGAGCCCAGCACCCTAGCCTTCCTTTGAGCTGCTCACAGCCATCCAGTATGCACAGCACCCAGACAGAGACAAGGAAGCAGGACTGGGTGGCTCCTCCTCCTCCTCCTCCTCTCTCCCTTCCTCCTTCCCTACCCGCCCACGCCGGCCACCTGCCCGAGGAGCTGCCTCTGGCAGACACTGGTGCCTGAAATACTCGGAGACGAGCTGCCGTGTGTGCTAACATCCTGCACTCCCAGGCCTCTCTTCAACATGGATGAGCCAGACCAGGGAGAAGAGCACAGAGGAACAGGGCCTGGGGACTGCTGGGAGACCTAATCTGGAGGGGAGGAAGGAGAGACCGGCTCAGGCTTAGACTAACTCAGATGTCAATGCCCTGCTGCAGTCAGGCTTTGGGGAAGAGAAGGCACCTTTCTCAAGCACCCACGGTGGCTCCAGATGTCCCTGCAGGACTCACTAGTGTGCTGGGCCCTACTCCACGAGTGCCCCATGTCCCGAGGATACAAATGCTGTGGGAACTGCATTTTGAGAGCCATTCACTTTCTCTGAACTTCCCTTCCCTTGCCCTGGGAGGTGCTGTTTGATCAAGCCATTTTATAGGCAAAGGGGCTAAGGACAGACAGGAGGGGCCTCGCTCAGATGGGGCATCCTCTGAATGCAAGTCTGAGCCACTTCACCCACAGCAGGGGACACCATCAGGATGGTCCCACAGGAGGGAAGAGGTGGTAGTGAGAAAAGGAGAGAATGAGATGGGGCAGTGGGTGACAGAGACCAGAGGGTCACCTGCTACTCAGGAGGCCAGCCCTAAAGGAAGCCTGCAGAGGCCTCATCCCTCCCCCTTCCTTCTCCTCCCTCCCTTCTTCCATCTGCTCCACTGACACCCCACCCCACCCCACCCCCACCCGATCTTCGCAGACTCCGGCTTCAGTTGTTACTCCAACAGGGCCGCGTCTCCAGCCTCCGAGCCACGCTGGAGACACGTGCACTGTAGAATACACCTGCGCCTGTCCCAGGCCGCCGTGAGTGCCCTGGCCTCCCCCAGGAGCTTGGCCTGGGTGTTGTTACTTCCTTTGTCATGTCCACTGCCAGCTCCTGGCCCACCCCAGCCTCCCCCCACCCCCCCCACCTGAGTCAGTCCTCGCCCCTACTCTAGCTCCTGCCAACTGTCCCAGGCCTAGACAGATCCATCCAAGACTAGGAGGGAGGGGAGGGCGAGAAGGAGCAAGGAATGAGGGGGGAACGCAGGGTTTGGAGGCAAGGTTGGTGATCTGAAGGTGCAATCCTTTCTCCGAGGGTCTGATTCAGTCCCCATCCTGGAGTTCAGAATTAGAGGAGGAGGGGTGCATGAACAGGCAGCATGGGAAGAGGAAAGGAGGCAGGAGCCGAGGGGGGGAGGGGGCCCGATCCTGTGAGGAAGATAGTATACATCAGATCAAGTGCTGGCCCGCCCCGTGCCTCCTCTCCCCGTCACCTTCAGCTCCCTCCTCTACTTCATAGAACCAACAGAGGCTCCCTCCCTGCCTCATGAGCACGTCACCAGTGGCCTCTTCCCTATCCACCCTAGTCATCTCAATCTACTGCCACCTCTACCTCTCCAGGCTCTAGGCCTAGGGCTCTTGCGTTGCAGTCCTCCCGGCCTGATTCCAGGACTCTGAATGTCTGTGAAGCTTTCTACCTCAACCCTCCCATTGCCTCTGTGTTGGGTGGGGAGCTGGTCAAAGCAAGACCAAGCCTCCATGAGCCATGCAAAGAGGCCCCAGTGGGAAAGGAAGGGGTACCGAGTGGCCGAGTCAGCATCAGAAAAGAGAGGGGCATCCTCAGGAAGTGGTAGCCAGGAACAACAGAATGCATGCATGCCTGAATGAACAAATGACAACCTCCCTTCTCTTCACTGTCCTCTGCCCCTGACCCTCACTCCCAGGTCATAGCTTGTGTGAAGAATATTGCCACCCTTTCCCACTTGGCTCCCCGTCATACTGGGGCTCTCTAAGAGGCAGGGGCTTCAGCCTGCTCCTCTCCAGGTCCACAGCACCACCCAGCCCCTCAGAGGAATCAGGACACTTGCTGGCCTGTGAACTCCTGAGGCCCAAGGCTGCCAAGCCAGGAGGGGTAGACGCCACTTGTGAGCAGAGGGGCAGGCCCTGTGACCGCTGTGAGGGTATCTTGGGCTGAGGGCCTCTTGTGACTTCCCAGAGGGTCTCCAGGCCAGAAGGAGCTTGGTGCTTTAGCTTCAGCTTCCAGCACAGAAGGGGTAGGGCCAACAGGTCAGCTCAAGGAGGGGCTCTTCCCAGAGAGTGAGGGTGAGCTCTCCTCCCAGGCCTCCTGGAACTCTTACAGAGCCAGAGTCTCCAGGTTCTAGGAGAGGTGGGATTCAGTCTTCATGTAAAGAGGTAGCCCTCAGCCACAGAAGGCAGGGCCACAGGAGCCCAGCCCCTAGGTCACACTCAGCCACCTCCCTCCTGAGCACTGTGCATTCTTGGAGCCTCTTTAGTCCCTTGTGTTGGCCAGAGGATGGACTGATCCCCTCTCAGGCATGGAGATGGGGTGAGGTGTCCTGACCTAGGCTGGCATCTGGGTCTCTTCTCTCTCCCTGCGCTAGGTACAGTGTTCCCATGGGAGGGTGTTGAATGGCACCAGCCAGCCCAGGGCTAATGTGGGCCTACTAAGGGCCAGAAGGAAAGGGTGACCTGGGCACAGGGTGGAGGAAATGCTGGCCTCTGCTGGGGCTAGGTGGGGAACAGGAACAGAGTACCCAGCTGCCTGAGAAAGCCTGCTTGTCTGGAGGCTCACCCTAATCAGGACCCCAGCTCCCCGAGAGCCTCCCTGGACTCTCCATGTTGCCTTGCTTGCCGCTTCTCTCTGGTATATGTGTCTTCCACAACCTCACACTGCTTCATCTCATGACTGTATTTGGCTCCATCCTCAGTGCTTGGCCCTGCTTAGCTGTTCCCCAACTCCTGAGAGAAGGGGAAAATGGGTGTAGGAGAGAGACAGGGACAGGAATGAATTCAGAAACAGAGACTGATGTGAGTGCCAGGAGGGGTCCCTGGAGACAAGGCTGGAAAGCCAGGGCCAGCCAGGAAAGCCCCCTGGGGAAGCCTTTGAAGGCAAAGCTGGAGCTGGGCTGAGCAGGGCCTACCCTCTCCTTGCCTGACTCCTGCCTCTCCCTTCCCTCTCTGCCCCTGCAGGAATGTGTGAGCACTTTTATTGTTCCTAAAAATAGCCCTTCTTTTTTAGGGGTTGGGATGAGGAATCTTCTGGGCAGGGTCATCTCATGCATGCCCTGTCTCTGGGCTCCCATCCACTGTGTCCCCCAGGGCAGGGGCCTTTCTGGGCTCCCCTGCCCCAACCCAGCTGCCCTTTGTCCAAGCACATATGTGACTGTACCCCCTCCTTCCCATGGGACTGCCATGGCTCCTCACAGTGCCACAGGGCTAGGTGCTCCTCGCCACTGGGAGCTGCTTGTCAAGCCCTTCTGGACACCTCTGGAAGGGTGAAGGAATGAGGGCTGCTGCTGTTTACAGCCTCCTTCCACCCAGGCTCTGCGTGAACTGGCCTCTGCCCAGCTCTCAGTCTTACTCCCTCCAGCCCTTCATCCCTCCCCACTGAGGCCTTTGCCCCTACCCCATACTGAGCCATGATGTCCTCTCCTCTCCTCTGTCCTCCCAGGTCCAGCTCTGACCTGGTGCCCCAGAAGTCCCCAGCCCTGCTCCCCAACTCTCATCCACACCTCTATCCCACTGCTTTCGGTGGCAGAGTGAGCCAGGAGCCCAGAGCTGGTGTGGGCACCGAGACCAGGGCCCTCTCTCTATGCAGGAGAGGGTTGGAGGGGTGCAGGCTCTGGGCCCCCATGCCCTGCCCTGAGCCTGATGCTCTAGGCCCCTCCATAGCCTCTCCCCAGCTTTGGTTTTCTCCTCTGGCCCTAGACCCTGAGCATTTCTCTACATAGTTCTGTCTCAAGAGCCCAGCCAGTCTCACCTCCTCCTTCCTCCATTTTTTAGATGAGAGAATCAAGCCCCAGAGAGGGGAAACAACGGGCCTGAGAGCCCATGGAAGGCTGGACATGAGCCTGCCTCACTGTGCATCACTCCCCAGGGTGCCAGCCAGGGGGGCTCCAGGGGCCAAAGCAGGCTCCTCACAAAGTCCTCCCCGCTCTCCCAGCAGGCAGGCTGGCATCCAAAGCTATTTGCCTTTGGAGGACCCAGGAGCCAGAGAACAAACATCCGGATTCTCTGGAACCTCTCCTACTCTCCCTCCTCATATCCCAAGGGCAGCCTAGGAGCCACGTGTACACACACATGCGCACACACAGCCAGGGCCAGTAAACGCGGGATCTCTGGCGGGATTGTTGTGCCTGTGAATCTGTGCAGAATCCTTAGAGGCCCAGAGCCCCGAAAGACTCTGCCCTCTATCAGCCCCTCAGAGGCAATATGTAATTCAAAATAAATTTTATCCTGGGAGTGAAAATTCAAATGGCTTTCATATGGTTTTTCCAATGGCAAAATTCTGAAAATACGTAACAAAACTGAACTTATTTTTCACTTTGTGGGGAGCCCCTGCTTTTCTGATGACCTAAATACATGTTGTTCACAATGGCATGTCCCTGCAGACCATCATGTGATCACAGCAGACTATATCCCTTGGGTTCCTAGGAAAACATCTGTGTGGAAGTGTATGGATTGTGCTTCTGTGGGAGACTCCGGGAGTGTGAGCACGTGAGTATCCTGTCTGTGTGTGTACGTGGCCACTGGCACGTGTGGGTAGCCTTCACTGTCTGTTCCCATGAACCGAGGCTGGGGTCGCTGACGTGAGCCTGGTGTGCGCAGGGAGCTGTGGCAGTAAGGGATGGTGAGTGCGCAAGTGGCTACTCCCATCTGTGAACAAGTGGGTGAGTATATGGCTGAGATTGCTGATCTCTGAGTGTTCTGGTTCTTCCCCATTTCCTCCTGCATCACCTTCCCAAGCCTGGCCCCTCCCTTCATATCACAGCCCACACTACACCTATTGGACAAGTCTTTTAACCTTCCTCGGCTCAGTTTCTTTATCTGTAAAACGGGACCTTCCCCCAGAATCAGGCAGAGTGGCAGATCTTATCATTCCCACACTCTAGGGGTTAAGGCTAGACAGACCATTCAAGGCTGGTCTGGACTACATAAAGAGACCCTGTCTCAAAAAAGAAAACAAAAAAAAAAAAGCTGCCCAGGTTAAACTGAAGCCATTCAAGTTTGGCAAACATCAAATCTCAGCAGGTGACTAAGATCACTTTGTGCAAGTTCAAAAGAAATGACCCGAACCTTCTAGAAAGATGCAGTGCTGAGGGCCCCGTCTTGCTGAAGAGAGTGGCACAGTGTCAGTGCCACCTATGCTGTGCAATGTCAAGAAGTAGAAGACTTTTGTAAGTGACCAAGAAATGGCAGCTCCTTTTCTTCTTGTCCCCACCTCCAGGTGTGCAGCCTGGGACTAAAGGTATCTGACTCTGGAACTTGGATGGACACATTCCAAACGAGAGTCTGGGGACACCCCTCCCCTTAACTTCTCCTGGAGCCCTGTCCCCTTGACCCACCCACCTCAGGCCTGCAGACACCATGCAAAGGGCCGACCAGAACCGGGATGCAAAGACCAGTGAGGCAGGCTGGGGACTCTCACGGCCCCAACCCAACTCTTACTGTCCAAAAGGGAGACAGGGACCTAGAGAGGAACATGGACCTCCTTGCAGGGATAAGAGCAAACCAGGAAGATGACTCTTCTGCATCCAAGTTCATAGAGACCAAGCGCTGGGCTCTAGGAGAGAGGCACTGAAGACCTGCACTCTTAGCTGCTGGTATGGACCCCCTATGCCTCCCACCCTCCCCATAGGACCAGATCTCCTGCCGGTGTGATTAACCAAATTATGGGGCTTTTTATTGAGCAAATTGCATCAGCTTAATTGAATGAGGCTGCAGGAGCCTGGGCTGGAGGCTGACAGAGGGAGAGGACAGCAGGAGCTGGGGAGAAAAGGATATAGAAGAGAATGGGGGTGTCACTGACACCGAGCAATGGAGTGGGTAGGGCAAGAGAGGGGGGCTCCACCATGCAGCACACCCTCGGTCCTCCCACAGGCGCGCCCAGCATCTGAACACCCCAATTGTAGGGGCTGGGGAAGCTGCTCCACAGGAGCACATGGAGTGCTTCCCAGCGCCAGGCACTGTGCTGTTACAAGCGCTATTCAGTGTGATCCTGCCAACAGCCTCATTTGATACTTAAAATCGAGGCTCCAAAGGAAAATCGCGGGCCGGGGAGATGGCTTAGTGGAATAAGCACTTCCCTGGCAAGCGCAAGGGTCTGAGTTCAATCCCCAGTTCTGAAAAAAAAAAAACCAAAGGGATCATCGCTGAAGTCAGAGCCCAAGTAGGGCTGTCCAACACCATTCAGTCCTCTCCACTCAGCAGCAGCAGCACGCCCTGGAGTGCTCTTGCCCTGCCCCAACAAAGCCTTCTAGGGAAGCTCACAGCTGGGCCAGAGCACTAGCCTCATCTCTGTGGGATATATCTCCCCATCCACTCTACAGTGTCTACCTTCCAATGGTCATCAGCTGAGGCAGGGACTGATTGAAGCACTCTCGTCACCCTCAGCACACCCTCAGCTCTCTTACTCACATGCAGTATCCCGCTCTGTCACTCCAAGTTGACACATAGACAGGAATGCTGTCACCTTCATATAGCAGGTCTCATGCTCAGTGACACACAATCACTTCACAGGGACTTACACAGAATGTCCCAGGGCCACACACAGTGACTTATCATGATCATCCTCACTCAGGGTGGCCCACAAGGTCACAAACACACACCATGCTCCCGACACCACTGTGTCATCATCTCATAGGGTCAGATATAGGGTCCATTTGATTGCATTACATTACCATGTTTCAGCATCATACAAGATCTCTTAGCATCAGATTATACAAACAGTACTAGTGGGTCTGGGGAGATAGTTCAGCAGTCTAAGCGCCTGCCTGGCAAGCACAAGGACTCAGATTCGATCCCCAGCACTGCATGCTGTGCCAGGCCCACCACCAAAACGGTGTGGTGTTGCACGCCTGTAATCCCAGTGCTGGGCAGGGTGAGATAAGAGGATCACTACGAGTTTGAGCTGCATAGTGAGACCCTGTACTAAATACATTTTAAAAAGTAATAGCAAGGTCCAGGGAGATGGCTCGGTAGAATAAGCGCTAGCCTGGCAAGCTCAAGGTCCTGAGTTCAACCCCCGGTTCCGCAAAAAAAAAAAAAAAAAAAGTAATAGCAATAATAATAATCCACCTTCAATGAAATGACACCATGTCATTTACCTTAAAGTGCTTCAGCCAAGCAACCTATAGAATGAGAGAAAATATTGACATTTATACCTAATAGAGAATTCCTCTGAAGGGAGGGGTGCACAGCTTAGTACTAGAGCACTTGCCTAGTTCACCCACGGCTCTGAGTTTAATCTCCAGAACCACAACCACCACCACCAACAAAAATCCTATAACTCAACAACAAAAGTGAACAGTTCAATTAAAATATAAATACCTTGAATAAATATTTCTCCAAAGAAGATGCACAAGGGACTGGGGAGATGGCTCAGTAGAATATGCGCTTGCCTGGTAAGTGCAAGGGCCCTGGTTCCACCAAAAAAAAAACAAACAAAACAAAAAAAACAAAGAAGATACACAAATGGCCAACAAATGCATAAAAAGATGCTTAATATCATGAGTGTTAGGGAAATGAAAATCCAAACTGCAATGAAATAGCAACCCACACCTATTAGGATGGCTACATCAAAGAAATACAGAAAATAACAGATACTGGCTAAGATGTAGAGAAAAGGAAACCATTGTATACTGTTGATGGGAATGTAAAATCATGTAAATACTGTTAAAAACAGTATTTTGGGGGGTTGCTTCTCCAAAAAAAAAAAAAAATAGAATTCTCATATGATCCACGAGTTCTACTTATAGATATATATGCAAAAGTATAGAAACTGGGTCCTGAAGAGATCTTTGCACACTTGTGTTCACAGCATTAGAGATGGTAGCTAGACACAGAAACAAGTGAGTGTCCATCGGTGGACAAATGGAGAAGCAAGATGTGGTAGATATGAAAATATAGTCAATCTTTAAGTTTTAAATTTTTTTTTTATTACAGTAAATGGCATACAGTATTACCTTCAGCATACTCCCTCTCACTTCAAATACACTTATTTCATCCTTCTTTCCTGAAACAATTATGGAAGTCCTCTTTTCTGCCTTTAGTTGTGCTGTCGTGGCTACTTGGAGGGCTGAATGGATTCAAAGCACTTATTTCTCATGGTCATCTTGACTTTAGGGAAGAGCCAGCTGTCACAAGATGCCAGGTCCGGTGAACAAGGGGCATAAGGGCACACCGTCGTGCTTCTCAGCACCTTTCCATTGGATGCCACTTGGCAACAGTTTTCATTGTTTTTTGTTTTTGGAGGTTTTTTTGTATCTTAGGGAAGGGTCGACAAGGTGTTCAGAGTCTCACTACCAGATCAGACTCATAGAGATCTGCCTGTTTCCAGCCTCCCAAGAGCTGGGATTACAGGCGTGCACCACCACGCCCAGTCTCAATCGCCCTCTCAGAGTGCCCCAGGGGTGGGGCCAGCCTGGCAGGCCTGGGAATTGAATCAATGTATTTTTGATCACACCTCATAAAGATACTCAGAAAACAACTTCTAGACCTGCTTATGACAGTGGCAAGAACAATAGGAGGTGTATGTTTGAAGCGAAGGAGACTTTTCAGTGGGATTAATTGCAACATGTCTTTTACTGTAGTAACTTTTTAATTTAAACATTGACTGTGCATTTCAATTCTACTGTGTATAGGGGAATATTACTTTGCCATAAAAAATAAAATCCTGTACACAGTACAACACAGATGTCCCTTGAGGACATTAGGCTAAGTGACTACACAAGCTAGTCACCAAAAGACACATTCTCCGTGATTCTAATTACATGAGGCACCTATAGTCATCAAACCAAGGGGTGTGGAGAGGTTGTTACCAGGAGTTGTGGTGGGTGGTGTTGTTTAATAGGCAGAGATTCGGTATAGAAGATGAAAGGGTTCTGGACACTGGTTACAAAACAATAGAAATGCAATCTAATACAATGAGCCACACACTCAGACACGGATGTTAGGATAGTAAATTTTATGTTATGTATATTTTACCACAATTAAATTTAAAAAGAAAAACATAAAGAGAAGCAAAAAAAAAAAAAAATGAGGAGGAAATAGAAGAGGTAAACATGGCCAAATCTTGACACTGTTGAATTTGGGTGATGGAATATGGCAGTTTATTGTGTTATTCTCTTTGGCATTGTGTGTGTTTGAAATATTCCACAATAAAATATTTTAATCTGCCCTGACCGCACCCCTTTTCAGCAACCCCACCCCTTCTCTGCATTGCTCCAAGCACATGTCCCTAAAGGGCCATCTGTGCTCCTTTGGCCAACTCCCACACACTGTCCTGCCCGGCCAGGCCAGTCGGGCCTCTGGCCCCACCTGTCCCTGGAAAGGGTCTTATCAGCTGGCACACCCACAGGGCTCTTCCACCTCACTGGGTCTGCACCCTGCCCTTCCCTCCCCCTTGAGCCTGCTCCTCCTCCCTGGCTGCTCCTCTGTCCTTGTGCTTCTCCTCTAGCCTCTACGTGTGCAGGCTGAGGGGCTCCGTCCTTGCCCCCACCATTGCTGTAGTTACATTTTCTGCCCACATCATCCCAGCCAGGTCCACGGCTTAAGAGACTCCTCACGCCTGTTGACTCCCCAGTACACGCCCAGTCCAGACACCCTCACCAGTGTCTGACTTAATACTCCAATACGGGCCTGACAGCCTCTGGGTCTCCCACCCCCTCAGCCATGCACATCACCCTCACCCTTATCCTGCTTATCTCAGAAACATCTCCACTGCCCCCTACACACACACATACCTGGTCAGTCAAACCAAAGCCTTGGGAGTCACCCCCGTTTTCCCTTGCTGCTCACTTACTCAGTCACCAACAAGTTCTGTTGCTTCTACCTTCCCAACCCCTCCAAAATCTGGCTACTTCTTAGGAGCTTCTGACTAGCTGCCCACCTCCCCTCTGCACCCCTCACTCCCCGCTTAACACTCAGCAGGAGTGAGCAACTCTCCGAGCCACCCCCTGGGTAGAGCTACCTCCCAGCCCAAACATATTGGTATCTCCTGACAGCCACACACAAGGTTGTGTGCTCACTCCTCACAACACTACACAGTGTCACATGTGCCAAGTTAGGTCACGTGCATCACACACTTGTGCACACTCTATGTCACACTCATTGCACACTCAGTCCCACCTTCAGGCATGTTCTTGGTCTCCTCACCACTCACTATCAAACCCATGAGGCATAAACTCAGGATCACACTAGTTACTGCACAAGGTCATTCACTCATGTTTATGCAGCGGATGACGTTCAGGATGTCACATCTTCCATGTACCCATCATCACCCTCAGTGTCATACACTTGTATTGTACCCGGATCACATATTCCGTGACTCACCTCCTTTCATATAGTACTCTATGATCACAGACATACACTTAGTATCATGTGCCACAAGCTCAGTGTCATGCATCCAATAGAACACCCACTGTCTCACAATCAGTGTTTCACATCATCCTTGACATCACACTGGATCCCAGAAGCCCTGCTCCCCCACACACTGGGCACAGCCACAGAGCTGTTGCCCCATGTCACGGCTGTTTCCTGTTGTTGTGCTCAGAGTCCTCAGCTCCTGCTTGTTCCTTCAAGGATTTCCTGTTGTCAGGGCTTGCTCACGCCTGGCCCAGGCTGGGATACAGAGCCCAAAGCCCCGGAGCCAGCCTGCAAAAACCCTGGGCTCCTCTGTCTCCCCCCGCATGCTGAGTGGGTACATGGGCTTTTTCTATCATCCCCCATTCGAGATGAAGCCCCAAATGCCTGGGCTAGTGCTGCCTCACTGGGATGGGCAGGGAAGGTGAAACCTGGGCCTTGCAAGGAATGCCCAGCCCTGTGCTTCCCAAGGAGAAAGCCTGCAAGATGCTGCCTACAGTGTCTGAACAATTTTGGACAAGGCCAGCAGGACATTGGGTGGAAACTGCTGGAAGCCTGAGGAAGGGCAAGTGGAAGAGTGTTAGAATTAGGGAAAATGTCCCAGAGAAAGCCACTCCAGAGGAAGGGCTGAGAGCTAGGAGACATGGAGGAAGAGGAAGAAAAGCATTCCAGGTAGGAGTGCCAGAGAGGGGCAAAGTCTTGGAGGTTGGAACTGGAGGAGACAAGGCTGACAGGGCTGAAGATCAGGACATGAGAAGACAGGTCAGTCTGAGGGATTTGGAGAAAACAGATTTCTGCCTCTCAGCCGGTGGCACTCGGATTGCTGCTCCAAGCATGGGCCTCGGGGCACACCCTTTTTCCTGGTCCTGCCTGTGGCCCCACAGATTGCCCCCCAGCCAGCCCACAGGAAGGACAGAAGGAGGCCTCGCACACGCTCCCCACACGGCCTGAGATAAATATTTCCCGGGAAACGGAACTTGTTCTCTCTGTGTTTACAGTTGAGGGCCAGGCAGGACAGCCGGGTGGGAGGAGAGGAGGGGCAGCAGAGGAGGGAGAGGCTGGCCAGAGCAGCCTTGTTCCCCAGCCCTTAGCATCTGGCTAGGCGCAGCCTTGAGCCCGCTGTGCTCCTCTGAAGTAGTCCCTGCCTCTCTCTGAGATCCCTCCCAGGTTGTCAAGGCCTGGATCTTTCAGGCCTCGGCCTATCTACAACCTGGCCTCTTCTCAGTTTGCGTTTCCTCTGAGTCCAAGTCCCACGGCTGGATGCATTCCCTTCAGAGTAGGCGTTTCTGATGACTGCATCTGTGATACCCTCTCTGTCTCATCCTAGCCAGTCAGGGGTAAGGACAGATGGATGGGAAGACAGACAGCCTGGAATGGTAGAAAAAACTGCCTCCCGGGCCCCAAGTCACTGCACGCCCCAGGCCTCTGCTGCCCAACAGGTGGGTACAGACATACGGCAGGGCCTCGGGGCCCCCATAGGTGCCAGGTGCGATGGTAAATTTGTTGGCAGCAGCTCCCATGGGGCCACAGAGCATCACAGAGGCCACTCACTGATGTGCAGAATCAGGAGAAACAAGCAGGGCTGACAGTAAGGAGCATTTGCTCTAGAATTTTAAACTCAGGGCTACAGAGTGCCACCTCCAGTCACCCTCCTAGCCTCACCCCAGTGCTCCCTTCCTGGGGACATGTGCCCTGGGACATGTGATGCTTTCTCCCATCAGCCTGGTGCAGGCTGGAAGCCGTCAACCACCTGCCACAACTCCCTCAGCTGGCCCTGATGAGTGCTACCCCACTCCTAGGCCTCTCACTCACCATGTGTGCCCTCAGCCTCAGCCCCAGTCCCTAGCTTTAGGCTTCTTTGGACCACAGCTCAACTGCAGCAGAGATTTACCGAGCTATGTTCTCAGAACTGAGCCAGACTCCTGTGGTCACCTCTGGGGCTGAGTCTCTGTTGCAGGCTCCTCTCTCTGCTATTCCCAGGCCTTGTTGCCTTTAACTGGTCCTGACAGGCCCATATGGACCTCTCTGACCTCCCAGAAAGTCTCTGAACTCACCAGCCCATGACCTTGACCCTCTCTGTCAGTTCTAAGGCTACCTCCTCCAGAATCTCCAAGACTGGTCTATCCAACATGAGACCCTACTCACTGCCATTCTCATTCATTGAAGAAGTCTTTACTGAGCACCTACTGCACACCAGATCTATGTTAGGCCCAGCTGGCGCCTATGAGAGGCACAGGCAACTCTGATTTTTACAATCATATGGGAAAGGATGGACAACCCACATAATCACATCAAGTACAGGTCACCAAATGTGAGCTCAGGGAAACTTGGGAGCTGTGAGCTACCCAAGAAAAGGAAGAGACTGACTCACTCTGAGGTGGAGGGAGCCACCTGAGAGGGCTTCACAGAGGAGACGACATTCAATCCAGGCTTTGAACAAAGAGTAGGTAAAGAAAAAAGAGAAAGCTGTTCCAGACAAAGAAATCAGTGTGAACAAGAGCCAGGAGGCCAAAGAATTGGTGGGGAGGGGAAGTGAGCAGGCCTAACAGGCTGAAGCACTGCTGGGGGTGGGCAGGAGGGGACCCAGTAAGCAGGGGAGCAACGCCATGCCAAGGGGTGTGGTCTCACTCATCTTCAGGCAGCAGTAGAGGAGTCAGGGCTGGGCTGCACCTTTGAGAGCTTGGTGTGGATACCAGTGCCCTTGCCCCAGCCTGCCTCTCTCCCGACCCATCCCAGTTGGGACCCCCAAGATCTCATCTGGACCCTGAGAACTGGTGCAGAGAGGGAGGACATTGATTGATATGCTCAGCTCATCAACTGTATCTGAGCCCAACTTCTGGAGGGTAATGATGCAGAAGCCTGGAATTCTGGGAAGGGGGCCCCCCAGCTTTGCTCAAAGAGGCCCTATCACCACCACCCAGCTGGCCAGTGGCCAGGAAGCCATCCCAAGAGAGTGTGCTGAACCCATGCCATTGGGTAGGAATGGTTTAGGGCAGTACTGCTCCTCTGGCTGCCACCCAGAAGGGCCAGGGGTACATGCCATGTTCGCAGACTTCCACTAGCCTTGGCCACGTCCCCTGGCATGCCCTGTCTCATGAGGTACACCCAAGTCCTGGCTCCAAGGATCAAATTCTGGAGGGAGAACAAAGGGGCCGCTCTCCAAGGACCTGCCATGCATCACACTCACCTTTGTAACTTCTTCCAGCACCACTGTGTGTTAATGCTCACAATCGTGATTCTGCCCTGTGGTGATGGAGGATCTCACCCTGCCTGCACATGACGAGACTGATACTTAGTCTAGCTAAGCACCTGGACCAAGGTCACCGTCCTGGGAAATGGAGAAGCTGGGACTTGAACCCATGCTTATGTGACCCTGGTTCATCCATTCTGTGAGGCAATTTGTATGCCCCATCTCCATATAACAAGGGTCCTCTGTAGGCTCCCCAGTCCCTCTCCTGCTTTCTCTCTAGCATCCTAGAGTCTGACCAATACCCTTGGGTCCCAGTTATCTCCAATCTTGTCCTTTGTGTTAAGGAGTCCCCGAGGACATCCCTTCTCTTCCCCAGCAGGGCTGAGCATGGGCAGGGAACTCAGGGTGAGGATGCTGACAGACCCAGAAATAGAGTGGATGCTGCCAGAGGTTGGGCAGACAACCAACTGTGTGATAGGTGTGAGGGTTGGGGCAGGACAGAGCTCAGAGCTGAGGTGCTCCTGGCCTGAGATTCTCAATCCCAGGGAGAAGGCAGTAGAGACCAGGCAAAAGAAAAGCTGAGAGAAAAGGGCTAACCTAGCACAAAGGGCTAACCCAGGAAGCTCTGCTGGAGAGGATGAGGTTGGTGGAGTAGCAAAGGGACAGAGCTTGAACTTGGAGGGAGCAGGGCCAATGGCCATGGATAAAGATCTGCGCAGAGGCTTAAACAAGAACCCCAGAACTTGCTTCTCTTCCTCTGGGCCCAGTTCTTCTACCCAGGAGAGCTTCAGCATCTCCAAATCTCCCTCCCCCCATGGCTTCCTGGGTGGGTGACAAATCTAGTCTTTTCTGGCAGGTGGCCGAGGCTGCTGAGACACTGCCGGCTCCCAAGAACACCATCTGTCCTGGCTCTGGGGGGAGCTCCCACCCCATGGGGAATGCCATTGGCAATAAATAAATTAATAATGACTCCTCAGGCCTTCCCTTCCCTGTCCCTCAGCCAGCTCCCAGGAGCAAGGCCTGGTCCCACTGGGAGGGACATTCTTGCCCTGCCTCCTTCCCACCTTACACAAAGGCAGGGAACAAGGGAGGTATCTGTGTTCTGCTCTGCCCTGGTTCACTCACCTCAGCCCTGCTAGGTCATAGCCTCCCCAAATGTAAGGTGAGAACCAGATAAGGGATTGTGGTGAAAATGCCTGGCTCCCCCCTCTCAGCAGGCCTGACCCCATGAGCTGACTCATAGGCCAGCACACATGCGTGCGCACACACACACACACACACACACACACACCATACACACTACATACATATACACACCCCACACATACCACATATACCATACACATACCACACATACACTACATACAAACATCACACACACACATACCACATATACCATACACATCACAACACAACACATACACCATACACACCACACATACACACATTACATACACAAACACACACATACCACACACACGCACATATACACACGTGCATGCATGCACATGCACATCATTTTCTTCCTCACTGAGCACAGAAGAGTCCTTCCAGGTACCCTAAAGACATAGCCAAGGGCCGGGGCTTGCACCCCTCCTATCAACAGAAGGGCACCGGCTGGGCCTATCGAAGGCACCCATCCAGGGCAGTGGGAACTCAGGTATGAAAAAAGCAAGTCCCCAGGGTTAAGGGCATACAGGGCAGAGAAGAGGCGCTAGCTAGACAGACATACAGTCACATGGTGGAGAAAACAGGGTGCTTGTGGCACACACAGTGGGTGACAGACAGCAGGACACCCCAGCATCCAACTGCCCGATGAGAGAGCTCAGAGGAGGCAGTGTGAGCCAGCTGGGTCTGGAGGTGGTGGAGGGCGGGAGGACACTCCAGAAGAGGGAGGCTAGAGCAGAGCCCAGAGGAATTGAGGAAGCTGGGGAGGAGAGGCCGGTAGGAGGAGCTCTGGAAAGGCAGGTGTGGATGAAGGGCAGCTATGTCCAAGCTGGGGGATCAGAGGGGGCTAGGGATGGGAACACGGAGAAATGGCGAACAGGAGAATGACAAAGTCCAGTCTGCATATCGGAAAGGCTTCTGGCAGCCTCGTGGAGGATGTGGGCCCATGAGAGGAGGCAGCCAGGAAATGCTGGGGAAGCTGAGGGGTGCAGGGCTCAGGAGGCAGCAGGACTGGAGACAGGACAGGAACTCAGGAAGTTCGCAGAGCAGGGAATCAACAGGGAGCTGTCAGTGAGAGTGGGCAGGATGAAAAAGGGGTCTGGAGTGACTACAAGTGAGTTGGTAGCAGGAGGCATTCTCAGGGGCCTGGGGCCAAGGTTGTGCATGTACAGAGTTGGGAGAGACGGGGTTGGTGTGAGGTGACCCTAGGCTGGAGGGACAGGGCTGGGATTCGGCTCCAGCCTCCCAGTCCTCCCAGGGGTGAAGGCAGCCCTCAGACTGGCCTCCAGCCCGCACCCCCACCCCCAAGCCCACCCACTCCTCCCTCCCATGAGCTCTCACCTCCAGTCGGTCGTCTCTACTCCCCAAGGGCTCTGGCTTCTGTGCAAGGGGGTCCTGGCTGGCTGCAGAGACAAGAAGGCCAGGGGCTGAGGCCTGCCAGGCCTTCTCCCCTTCTTCCCAGGCTGCCCTCCTGGAGGCTTCTCCCTGGGGAGTCTCACTGTACCCTGTTCTCTCCCTGCCCCCTCTTGCTCTCTGCTTCTTCCTGTGGCTCTATAGTGCTCATGTTCTTTCTTTCTGCCTAGGTCTCCTAAGGAATGGGAAAATGGAATCTTTACCTTGTACAGCCCCCTCCACTTTTGCTACTCTCCAAGAAAGTCCACCAGTCCTTTTTAAGCCTCAGTTTCCCCATCTATAAGATAGGATCTATAATGTCCACCTGGAATAGCCACTGAGCTTCTGCAGCGGGCAGGGCCTTGGTTCATAGACAATCAAGGAGGATTCCAGCCCTGGGGTGCTGGGATCCCGGAGAAGTATGATCTCATGGACCAGCTCCCACCTCTGCCTGGCACTGAGTACCCCTGGCCCCAACTATACCTCTCACCCACTTCTTCTCAGCAACTAGTCCCCAACTGTGGGCAGTGGAGATCTTGCCACAGGGCCTGGTTGATGCTCAGAAACCCACTACCCTGTTCTCTGGAAGCCCACCACCCAGCCCACTTCCAGAAAGCTCAGCTTCTTACATAGGCACTGCCCTGGGGCAGGCCATGGGCTCCTGCCCCTCCCCACCCTCACCATCAACATGCCCAGGATCGGACAGGCGGTGGGATATTCTGAGCCTGGCTTCGTTCCCGTCAGCTGCTGGCCGCCATGCCAGCCTGGCGCGGGTGCAGGGGCTGATTTGATTTGGCAGCTTCGGAAGCGTGTGGTGGGGACAGGGAGCGGGAGGGGGATGAGACACCCATCCCTGCTAGGAAATAAACAGCCTCAGGCACTCAGTGAGCTTCAGGGAGAGCACAGCCTGGCATGAGAAGGGGGCTTCGGAGTTTCCTGCTGGGTCACTCTCTTCTCACCCAGGCACTGGACACCTGCCCACCTGCAGGACTCTGTGGCTGTCTTTGGACGACCCAAGTGGTGACAGCACCGCACCTGGTGTGCGGATGCCTGTGGAGTGTCTGCGGCAGGGCATCTGGCTGTTTCACACATCCTCGTGTCTTGCTAAGTCTCCCTGCTTGGCTGTGTCTGCAGCTGGGCCTGACTGTCACCCTGGGTGACAGTGTGGGGTGATGACCTAGGAGTGGCCATCCCCCGAAGTGGCCATGGCAGTGTGGTGGACCTCTGCAGGGGGCTGGCTGCCCAATAGGGCATGACGAAGGCACTCATGTGCCTGACTACCGTCTGGCCCAGCGTGCACGGCTCTGCCCTCGTTGCTTCCCTCTGCGCGATGACCCCACTAACCTGGCTACGTCCGGCAGAGGAAATGATGAGGGCTGAGATAAGTGCCTGGCCCCTTTTGTCCACAAAGAGTGAGCCTTCTCTTCCTGGTATCTACACACTGCATTGCCCAGCAGCCCCTTCCTCCTGCCCCAGAGAAGAGGCCACGCTGGTTGCTGGTTATGCTTGATTCTCCAGCTGCCCCCGGGGCCTCTGGCCACTCCTGGAGAGGTCATTCCACAACACAGTACTGCCTGGGGCCACTAGGGTTCCAGCCTGTCCCTTCCTGGTTCACAGGAAGGGGGCTCAGCTAGGCCCTCACAGCTCCTCCACACCCACCCCATGCAGCCTCAGGGCTGACCACTCTTCCACCCTCTCGCACTATCGCACCCGCAAAGCTCAGTTCACACTCAGCCCCAGATGCGCTGGGAATCTGCACCAATGCCAGTTGCAGTTGGGACCCTGAGACTCTCCGACCTTTGGCCCATGGTCAGAGGAGCCAGGCTAGCTCCCTAAATAGGCCACTCACCTGCGACCGAGACACAAGGCAGGGAGATCAGGGTAGGGTGGAGTCTGCTTTGGGGAAGACGCAATATTTCATCTGTTACTGCCTTGCTATTGTCCTGCTGTCCTCTGGGGACTACAAACCTCTCCCCACCCAGGCTCAAGAAGCTGAACCCTCCTGAAGACACTGAAGGAGGGCTCCAGAACTGAGAGACAGACCACCCTGCCCTCAGGGTCATGAAGGAAGAACTAAGGCTCATAGAGCTCAGCTATCCCCAGAGAGCTAGTGGCATGGAAAAGACCAGTGGCAGGCCTGAGTGGCTTCCCAGAGGAGGCACAGGGAGGCTCCAAATGGTAGCCTCCAGACTGTGATTATGATTTCACCCAGAATTGTGTGTACTCAGGACATACTTGCAAATACCTGTGTGTCCATGTATACGTATGTATACACAGTCACAGAGGCTTGAACTCTGGGCTCAATCCTAAAAGCATGGTTTGCCCATGGTAAGAGTCAGCCAGGAAGTGGGAACAGTAAAGAGAGGGGTCTAGATGAAGAAATAGAAGGGACAGGAGCTCAGGGCTGGGAAAGGCTTGGGAAAGAAGCTTGCATGCTTCAGGAAATGCCTGAGCGCTCAGCCTCAGGCTGGTACTTGACATCAGATCTCAAACCCTGGACACTTGGTGCCAAGGGCAGGGTGTCATGGCCCAGGGGTAGAAGTGGTACAGCAATAAGCTCGTTCACAGCCTACTGTGTGGCTTGGGACAGGACTTTCCCCTCTGTGAGCAGTTTCCTCACCCAAAGAAAAGGGTTGGACTTAGTGACTTCTTAGGGTCCCTTCCAAGTCTATTTTTTAGAGAAAGACCTATATCCCAAAAGAACTAGAGACTGAGATGTCCAGAGATTGGGAGAGAGCCCAAGGCCTGGCAGAGATGACAGGGAGGGAGGATAGCAGGAGGAGAGGGTGGCAAGCTGGGCAGCTGGGGAGGGTCCTGGCTCCACTGCTATTCTGAGGAAAGGGAGAGGCTTCGGCAATAGGGAACACCGAGAATCAGGGAGAATCAGAATTCCAGGTCCTGCTGTGCAGAGTGTCCTACTAGTATCTATTCCCTCACATGCTCCAGAAGCCCTCAGATGAGTGCAGCCATGCTGGGCTTCTAAGGGCACAACTAGGAAGGATCTAGAACGCTAGACTCCTGCCCTGGAACTGGCCTGGGCCCTGAGGTGTGAGCTGGACCCAAGGGAGATCCTGAACAGCTGGGCTGGTCTTGTGCAAGGCTGGGGCTGAGGGCTTGGGACACAGGCAGCTAGGACCCATCAGCTCTTAAGCTCCTGACCCTCAGGGAGATAACAGGGTCTTCCCTCCCCAGTGGGTATGAAGGGGGCTCACAGGGGTGTTTTGGCTGTCCTGGCCTCTGTCCCTGTCTGAGCCTTTGGTCCTGGGCCCTCACAGGCAGACGTTTGTGCGTCTCCACGCCTGTGTCCAGGAAGTGCTCATGTCCTGTTTTCCCCTCAGGCCAGGCTGCTGGGGAAGTGGGGCAAGCAGGCCTCTCCTTCCTCTACCGTCCACACTTCTGCCCAGAGACTTTGGGGGCTGGGAAGAAATGGGCTCCTCTCTGTCAAAGTCTGAAATGATTGGGGAATGAGGTGAAGGATGGGGGGATGATTTCCCCAACCTGCAAGCATAGGGATATCTCTGGCATACACACATACCAGTTTTGTCATGGCAGGAGGGACTGTGTGGCTGGCTTGAAAGGGTCTTCTGGGTCTTCAGCAGCCTGTAATATCAGTGTGCCTCTCCCTCCTCCCCTCCCTCACTGGGATGGGGCTGGGGGCACCCACCACCTCAAGCAATCTGTCTCCATTGCTTCTTGTTATGTTTTTAATAACAGCATTGACATTAACAAGGCAGGTGGCTGCAGCTCTTCCCAGCAGCCCCATTTAGAATCACTGAATCATCAAATCATCAAATCCTAGAATCCTGGATGCTGCACAGAATGTCCGCGTGCATCTTCAGCTCCCGGCTTCTCAGCATCTTAAAGTCGCCGAATGTGAACCACACACCCACCCGGTCCTCGCTGTAAGCTGAAACTTGTGGATGGCTAGCATCATCTCAGGAAGAGCCCTGAACCAATAAGCCCAGATTCTCAAATCACACACAGCCCTCAGATACACTGAGTCTTGATTTCTCCTTTCACAAGTAAAGAAACACAGCTCATAAAATGGCCTTGGGCAAGATTACCAGAGCATAAGGACCCAGCAGTGCCCAACCCAGAGATGGCGAGATCCAACTCCAGAATGCCTGTGTTCCAGGAAATTCTCGAATTCTAGTGTTTGGGAAGGTGATGCCTGTCCTCCACTTGTCTACTTTCCCTTACAGTTCCCCAGTTCCCTCCTGCTTTCCGCATCCTGTCCTAGGTCCCCAAATAGAGGCATCCATGGATGGGGTGTCCAGGACCAATTCCCTCAAGCAAATGTTTTCCACTGGAACCACCAGCTGGAGGGGGCAGGCAAGCTCCTCAGAGAAGGGGCCCTGACAGCTCCTCTGGGAGAAGCTGAACAAGAGGGAAAGCCCTGGCCTCCAGGGCCACCACGTCAGAGGCAGTGGTTCCGATGGAACTGGATCCAAAGTCCAGGGAGGCAGCCGAGACCGACAATCTACATTAGAAGGATCATGTATGTTTAGCATTTTCATAAATTTACATGTCTCCTCATTTTAGAATTCTCATGCATTTGGGTATATGAATTTTATTAAGTATTACATTTCACAGATTGTTTTAATTTTTTATTTCAGAACACTCTTGGCTCGGGGCAGATGTTGAGTCTGCCATGGTATAGGTGAGGACATAGCCCAGAGCGGGGTCCAGCTCCCTGGAGCTCTGTTTATCCTCAAAGCTCATACGCTCCTGGGAGGCCTTTCCATGACAGGATTCTTAAGAGACAGGCCCAGGCTTTGCCCTTACACTTGTTCTCCCATTCTGCACCTCTCAGATGCCCAAAGAATCGAAGCAACAGCCTTCTCACCCCTCACCTTCGACTCTGCTGCTGCCCCTCTCCCACTTCCATCTTTCCATGTTCAGTCCCCTCCACTCCACTCTCAGCCCTTTCTCTGTCCAGACCCCAGCCTTATTCCCATCTTAGGGCCCAGGGAGCTACCTCACAAGCAGGCTTGGGCATTTCTTCTCTCCTTTTAATCTCTCCCTTAGCTCTGGTTCCCTTTGGAAAATGTCCGAAGTCCTTAATGTGGTTCATAAGTTCTTCACAATTTGGCCTGTGCCAGCCTCACTAGCTACATCTCTTATCTCCCTAGACCTCACTCTTCCCCCACTCCTTGCAGAATCCCACTGTCTTAGCTGCCTTGCAGTCCAGGATCCAGCTCCATGCACAGGACTGTGGAGTCAGGGGACACAGGCTGTCCTGTCCACGCTCTGCCACCAACTAACCATCAGAATCACTACCGCACCTCCTCTCTGTCCCGAACTTTCTATTGGCTCGTCCCTTAGCTTTCAGATTTGTTTTCTCTGGAAGCTTCCCCCTTGCCTTTCTTACCTTCTTTCCTACCCTAGGCTGAATTATGGGCCCAAGCTCTGTCCCACCATGACCGCTGAGTTTATCTGCATCATTGCCTTTTGTCTACGATCCATCCCCACCTCAGCCCTGGCGACCTAGGGCTGAGTTATTTGCCATAGGGTTGGTGGGTGTTGCTCAGACTTTAAAGAACTCCAAAATCCTCAGCTTGCTCACCTCTACCCACATATGGTGAACCCTCGGGTCACAACTGGCCTGATGTATGAACAGCCTGCGTTATAACTGTGATTTTAGATTTAACTTATGATCAAAGCCTTGAGTTATGCAAGCTACTTGTGCTTCCAGATGGTCTCAGATACAGAGGTAACCCTTAAAGAGTTCTGGTAGGAACATTACAACATCCTTTCCTGTGTAGGGTTAATTGAGAAATCCTGGGCCAATGTCTCTCTAAGGACTCTGCGATCTGCCTGTGTACACGAGGGAGACTTTGGAGGCTCTGTAGAGGAGCCTGAGCCTTCCACTGACAATCTGAGTTACAACCAGCCCTTGGGAACAAATTGAGCTCCTAAGTCAAGGGTCCACTGTAGCCACTGCTCACTAATGCCCACCTGTGAAGGACTGGCACTAAGTGGCATGCGATATGGACAGGAAGAGCAAGATGCTCAGAGGAGGTACAAACTGGAGTTTTCCTGGAAAAGGTACTTGGAGTTGGGAACAAGTTGCACAAAGTACCCAGTCCTGGGCCACCAGAGCAAGCCATGAGAGGGAGAACAGAGTCTGCAATGAGGGAGACTCATTGCCCCCTGGGCCCATGATAGTATCCCCCGGAGGGACTGGCCATATATTCAGAGAAGGCTTCTTAGAAGAAGGGCTATTTCCAGCTGTTAGGGGGAAAGAAGAAAGTAGAGTTGAGTAAGGCTAGAGAAAGTGGTGAGGGACAGGGACATGGAAAAGAAAGCTCTGTCTCTTCTTGTCCTTCCCTTGGGAGGTTGAGGTCAGGGAGGTGGGAGGGGGATGGAGAAGAAGGAGCAAAGAAGCCTGAGGAGAAATGGAGATAACATCAGTGCGGACACCACGGTCAGGGCTAGTATGGATGGCTAGGGCTGGCAGGGAGCAGCTCCCCAGCTGTGGCTGGGAAGCGTTTCCTGTCTCTTTGCCAGGGGGGTCATTAATAATCATTTACCCGCCACAGGCAGCACGGAGGCCATCCAGGGAGCAGCATGGTGCTGGGGCCAGAGCCCAGCCTAGCGGCCAGGAAAGCTGGGTAATGGCATGAGCTGTCACTTGCTGTGAGACCTGGACCAGCCGCCTGACCTCTCTCGGTCTCAGAATGCCAGCATAAAGAGAGTCTGGCCTGAAGAGGATGCTGCCTTAAATTCTTGTTCTGTGTTGTGCCTCAGTTTCCCTAGATGGTAGCTCCAGGGCTACCAGAGTTACAGAGTAGTTGTTATGGGCATCTAATGACAGATATGACTGTCTGGCCTACGCAAAGCTCAACCCAGGACACAGGGAAGGGGACAGGGAGACTCAGGCTCAGCCTCTAAGAGCTACCATCCTGGCAGGAGCCAGACTAACGGGCTGCACATGTGGGAGCCACACAGACCCAGGTAGTTTAAGCTGGAGAAAACATGGGAAGAAGAGGCCAGCTGCCTTGGGTCTGGAGTTGGGGCACACAGCGTGGCTGCACATAGAGGGTAGGAACTCTGTAAGACTAATTTGGTCACCACCATGGCCTAGTCACTTAGAACTGTCCCTGAGTGGCTGAGTGGGAGCTCCAGAATGCTTTTAGACAACTGCATGAGTTAAATGAGCTATCTGTGAAAAACCTTAGAAGTTGGAGAGAACTGCCTGAGATGATGGTAGTGAAGATGATGACCACAATGACAACAGTCTAGCCACAGAGCATAGATGGGTGAAGGTGACACAAAAGCTTGAACAGGGTGGGACTCCAGGGTGGTCATCCAAAGCTGGAGTGTGTGACTGAATGTCAAGGTCCCTTTGCTGGTTGGCCAGAATCCTTCCCAGCTCCAGGTTCAACCCTGCCCACCCTAGCACCCTTTAAGAACCAGCTCAACTTCCAGACGGTGATCCTGAAACCTGGGCCCCAGCACCTCGCCCTGAGCAACTGTGCCTGTCCCTATGCCTCCAGTCTCCAGAAATACTGGACTTATGCTCTCAAATACCATTTGGGAGGCTGCCCAGAGGGTTTCCCCATATTTTCCAGCTTCCCTGTGTTTGGCCTAGATCCTCAGCTGACTGGGATCTCCTCACCAGACTACAGGGTCCCCAAAGGTATGACCAAGTTTCCTCTTTCAGACAAGGATCTCTATGAGGCCAGGGACTATTTATCCATCCATTAGATGTAGAGTCAAGAAAAGCAGTAGACTGAGCTCTTCCTGGCTGTCTCCAGCCCAAAGAGCCCCCCCGCCGCAACCTCCCCCCCCCCAGAGACCACAGCTACCCAAAGAAGGGAAGAAAAGGAAGCACAGAAAAGGGGATGCGGAGCTGCTCAGCATCCTTGAATGGATATGAGCAAGAAAAGGCACTGAGCTACCACAGAATGAAGTTTGGAGTTGGCAGGCTTACCCAACTCGAAGCCCAATCCAGGCTGCTCTGGCACCAAGAGGCACCACCAGGAACACTCTCTAGCCCCACTGCCCGCCCTGGACTCGCTCTTCTTTGAAGTACCATGAGGTGGTAGTAAACACAGTGACCTTACTGACACGTGTCTCCTTTCCCGGCCCCCTCCCAACCCTGGCCCAAACACAAGACAGGCTAAGAGGCAAAGAACAAAGGTTCCTGGACTGTGACACTGTCTGCCGCCCGCCTGTCCAGCGCCTGCTCAGCAGGAAACCCAAAACAAAGGCTTTGGTCAAAGTGAGGAGGATAAAGGGCAAAGGGTAGGGGCAGCCCGATTGGGGGGGTGTGCAAGGGCATCTCTAGGGACCTTATTGGGAGGGAAGCAAGAACAGGATAGCAGCCAAGCCCTCCCTGCACACACACGTCACTCCACAAACATTTATAGGGCAGCTGCTGTCTTACACACACACACACACACACACACACCATAATAATGCCTTATTCCTCACACCACACACTTCATGCACACCCTCTCTTATCCCTGCTAGCATATTCTACAGCTTGTCACTGCCAGCTCACTGGACACACTCATCACACACACAAACAGCTCACGGCAAGGAAAGATCACAGAATCCACACCTCGCACTGAAAAGTCACACAGCTCACACACCCACACTTCACACCACACTCACACTCAATCTCCCACCATGCATCTCACATGCCACACACCTCCCCAACAGACACATGCACCCAAGTAAATTCAACACACGCACCACCCAGACATAGACACATGCAGACACACCCTGCATAGATAATGTGTACACCTAATGTCACATCAGAATGTCACATGTTTGTAGGCATACAAATCCCCTTTGAACAGAAAACCTTGCCTACACACAGCTTCCTCCTACCTACCCACACACACATTTGGTCAACCGGACACATCGGCCCTGGCTGCACCCCTTCCTGTCCAGAGTTTCACAACCACCACATGGACATGTGACACTCAGACACCAACACACAGGTCCTAATACATTTCCCAAGCAACAAACGCAAGATGTATCACACCGACTCTAACCCATCACTAGGCTACAAACAAAAACACAGCCTTCACCCCCTGCTCCTCTCTGACAAAGCATCTAGTAAAATCCATCAGGTCCCCACCACAGCTCTTCCTGGCTACACTCAACAGTCAATAACATACATGATCACATATATAATCCCCCATGAAAACTGCTCCTGCAACAACTCTATCCTACACTCACAGACACAACCGCATATACATAACACTCACACACCCTGCTACCACTTGACATCCACAACACTGCCTTGCTAGCCACACATGGGTGCGATGACACAAATTCACAATTCCCACATTCACCATGGCATAATCATCAATGGAACAGCACACGTGACATACACAGAACACATGCAACACATGCAGCCCAGCTCAAGCTACATACAAACACACATCCCAGACTCACACAGCCCTGGACTGCTCTTACCTCAGGTGACTAACCCTAGCTTGCCATCTGTTCCTCGCTCCCATCCTAACCCTCCAGGTGCCTCAGTCAAGACCGGGAAAGAAGGGACAATGGGGTAATAAGTTATGAATGTCAGTGCTCCACTATATGATCACCACTTGCCTCAGTTTCCCAGGCACCAGCCAAGAGCAGCATACCTTGTACTCAGGCCTACATCATGCCATTCATGCCAGAGAGCACGGGGAGGGATGAAAATGCAAGTGATACTGGCACTGTCCTCTAAACCTGTCTTCTCCTCATCCCAAAGCAGAAGCACACATAAGGGGAAGGGATGATCCTAGAGAGACCCTAGACCAAAGATAGAGACCTAGAGAAATTGCAGAGACAAATAGACTAAGAGAGGTAGGTATGCTGGGCAAAAGATCAAACCCAAGAGAGAGGCAGAAGGACAGAAAGAGAGAGAGCCTAAGAGTTGGGGAAAGACCCATGGTGAGACCTGGAAAATAAAGTAGAAGCACCACACCCGGGGAGAAAGGAGGAGGAGACCAAGAAAAGATAGAGGTCCTCTAAAGAGGAGAAGGGAGGAACCAGCACAACCTGTACAGGACAGGACTCCTGCAGAGGGGGAGGCAGGAGCCCAGGTGAGAAGAGGGGTTTGGACCTGGGGTACCATCTGGAATGAGGACTGGAGTCTGGTCTTTCAGTGGGAATCTTGATGGGGTGCAGCTGACACTGTGGAGGATCATGGTCTTGGGATGAGGCCCCAACTCTGATGTGGGGTCCTGCAGGCTATGGATTCAGGTGGTCTGGAAGGCTAGGGGCTATGTACAGTGGAGGTTCAGAGGTGTGTGTAGGGGTCCTCCACTCCTCAAGAGGATGGGGTTCCAGGCTTGAGCAGAGCTCACAAGCTGACCTGGGGGTCCACCCGGGATTGGGAGTTCAGGGCTTACAGTGTGGTTACTGATCCAAGCGTTATTCTATTCGGAGTCTAGGTTGGCATTTGCACTGTGAGCTGGGGGTTCAAGGGTTCCCTCAGCATACCAGCTGCAGTCCCAGTACAAGAATGGGCTTCAGAACTAGGGAGGGGTCCCCTCCCTGAGGAGAGGTCAGGAAGTTCAGAGCAAAGAAGACTTTGGAGCTGACCACCTGTCCGCAGTTGGACGGCTCTCGGGACACCCCGTTCTCCCTGTGCCCAACACCGGGGTGGGGGGGGGCCTACCTGAAGGTTGTCGGCGCATGGCTGCGGCGGTGGTGGCGGCGGAGGCTCGTCCGGCTTGAGGAAGACCTGCTGGCCCCGCCTGAGGAATTGGACAACAGCGATGAGGATGTGGTGCAGCACTAAGACCATGCTCACAGCCGCCCGCCCGCCCGCCGGCCCAGCCGCTGCGCTCGGTCAGCGCGTCCGCAACAGCCTCGCGGGTCCTCCGGAGCAGCGTCCGCCCCGGCCCCGCCCCCGCCGCCCGGCCCCGCCCCCGCCGCCCGGCCCCGCCCCGGCCCGCCCTCTCTCCCGCGGCGGTGGACCGCACCGCCCAGCCGTCGGATCTCGACCCACCAGACCCCCGCCAAATCCCTGTGGCCATCTGCCTCCCCTCCCGTCCTCTTCCAGCCTGTGCGCTCGGAAGACCCCGCTTGGGAGCCGGCTCTCACCTTCGCTCCCCTTCCCTTTCCCCAGAGCCACTCTTTTCACCATTTCTTGGGGGTCGCAGCTCTGAGCCCTGCGCCCTGTCTGACCACATCCTCTCCCCTCCACTTTGAGTCCTGTGGCCAGGCCAGAGCCAAAGCCCGAGACCGAGATCAGTGCAGTGGGGAGAGGGGGAGGATGGAGACGGAAGGGGCTGTGGACTCTGCACTGGAGCTCCGGGCTTGCTCTGCTCCCTCCTACGGAGGGAGAAGGATGGAGAAGTCTGGGAGAATTTTAGAGGTCGCTCCAAGCCGGACAAGCCCTGGGGCAGTAGCAAATCTGCGAAGGAGACACGTGCGCATAGACACACGCGGGCGCACCATTCCTAAGTGCAGAGTAGGTGCCCTGGGCCCCCAGGCCTGGCAGGCAGGGCTAGGCCGGCGTCCCGGAGGCCGAACAGGGTGCAAGCCCCAGGGTCATGCAGTCCGCAGTTCCACGGTGGGACCCGCGCGTCCGGAGCGCAGTTCTCCGCAGAGCGGCCTCCGCTCAGGCGCCTGCGGCAGCCGCGACACTCCTGCGCCCCCTGGTGTCTCATCGCGGGGGCGCAGCCCGGCCTCAGTTGTCAGCCTGAAGGGATGAAGGGATGGAGGTGGGGATGGTAGAGGAGTTGGTGCGCGGGTCAACTCTCTGCCTGAGCCAATCCGCTGCTAGTCCACGCTTGCAGTGAGAACCACTGAGGCGGTGGCAAGGGACTTGTCTGCACTGAAAGGTCTCACCCGGCTTTCGCCAACGACTTGCTGCATGACCCTGGTCAGATCCCTTCCCGACCTTTCTGAGCCTCAGTTTCTCCACCTTCCCCACAGGACTACCAGAAGCACCAAACCCAGAATGAGTCCCCTGAGAGCCCTCCTGGTGTTCTGACACGAATCCTATCAGTGCCTGGAATCCTATCGGTACATGGCGGGCCCCTCTCTGCAACTCCCTCTCCCCATCTTTGGAGGGTGACTCAGAGAGCCCCCAGTCTCCCAGCCTCCCCACCTCACTCAGTGATTCATCTGGGTCTTTTCTCCCTAGGGAGCAATTTCCTAGGCACTGAGTCACCAAGCTGGACACAGTCCCAGCACCTGGCACAGGCTCGGCAAAGTCCTGGCTGTCCCTGTAGTTCAGGGGGTGAACTCTACTCTAGAATTCTCTTACTTTTCTTTTAAACACCTGCAGTGGCTCCCTACCCCCAACACAATAAAGTGCAGACCTCTAGCCTCACATGCTGGACCTCCACAACTCAACTCTGCCTTTCGGGTTGCTGCTCTGGCCCATCCCCACCATCCTACATTTATTCTTGCTGCTGTCTTCAACTCAGTAGTGACTGGCACATCCTCACTGTGAGCCTCTGCTCTTGCATGCAATCCAGATGCCCTCTACATCCTTCCAGCCCACTTGTCGGCCCGGAGCCAGCGAACGGCTCACCTCCCCAGGAGGCTTCCCTGACACTGCCTTAGTTGTAATCTTTTGTGTCCTTCTTGGAAACGGTGCCTGAAGGCTCTGGTTTCCAAATTCAATGAATTTTACAGCATCTACCAAATAGAGCAAATTATCCTATTTATTAATTCTGTTGAGAACATTACATGGGCAAAGATATGTAAAGGTTCAAAAGAGCTATCGCTCTCTCTTTGGGACTCAATCCTCCTCTCTATAAAAGGGGCTGCCCAATGAAGGGCTATTGTAAAGACTAGGTCTAAAGCCCAGTGCAAGGTACAAAGCTCTTGGTAAGCACATGCAACCAGCTTTGGCTAGCCTTGGAAGATGCACGTGCCCAGGAAGTATCTGTTATGGTCATTGCCTGGAACTGCTTGCTCTGTAATGGAGGCCCCTGGAGCCCAGAATTAAACCTGGCCTGTGCAGCCATTTTCCGTGCTTCCTATTCTAGGCAGGGCCTGCACAGCTATTACGGCTTTTGCCTAGATGTCCCCCCAAAGCTTCATGTGGTCATAGGTGGGGGCCTTTTAGAGGTGTCTGGATCTAAAGAATGTGATGCTGGGACTAAGAGTGTGATTATTGATTCAGTCTGCTGATTGGTTTGGGGCCTATTCTATGCCCAGGAGCCTAGATTGAATATAAAAAGGGCAGCTACCTTGTCTTGCTACCTCTTGGCTTCCCTAAACTCCTCCACAAGGCCTATCTGCCATGCCACCCCGTCTTGGAGCCAGCCAATTAGGAACTGAAACCTCTACAGCTGTGAGCCAAAATAAACCTTTCCCTCTTTAACTTTGGATGTTGGGCATTCTGTCTCAGCAATGACAAAATAAGATAACAGCCTTCACTTCTTGAGAAGTTATTTCTTAAATCTTACTTAAGTTGCTCATACTGCAGCTCTATGGTTGGAGTCCCAAGTGTATGCTCTATGTCTCTCTCATCTCAGAGAGATTTTTTTGTGTGTGTCAGTTTTTCAGATTTACGAATTCCTTATACAGTTTGGGTCCCAGCTCTGTCATAGACTTGCTATGTGATTCTGGGAGGGCCACTCTATCTCTCAGGGCGTCAACTTTCCCATCTGTGAAGTATTAATATGTTCAATAAACAACAATTTAAGTTGCATAGTAAGATGCAGGATCCTTTCAGATACATCCTTTCAGAAAATCACTGAAATTCCCCAGTCAGCCTCTTCCCAATGGTGGCAACCAGGCTCCACCAGTTTGCAAGGTGGGGGCCTTTGCTAAGCTCTCACAACTAGAAAGTGGCTCTTTGCTTAGGATCTAGAATTTCTCCACTCCCTGAAAGGCTCCTGCCCTCATTCCAGTTCTGCATTTGGGCATCCTAGGCTGGTTATCCTTCCCTCTCATGTTGGCATCTCCTGGAAGCACTTAAAAATGCTCATGTCTGGAACTCGCATCCCAAATATTTTTTTAATGTCCCCAGGTGATTCTAACCAGCTGCCTCATTGAATGAGTCCCTGGCTGATGTGGACCATGGAAGCAAAGCTATAGCTGGCTCCTAGGGACTAAATGTGCATATCTGGGCCTGCAAGGCTTTAACGTCTATTGACACAACTATGTGCTTTGGATTTTATTATTTCAACTATTACATAAGGTGGATGCTATTAGCCACATTTTACAGATGCTGAATAAGGAAACAAGGTAACTTGCCCACAGTTCAACTACTCATAGTGGAACCAAAATCCAAAGCCTGGCTGTCTGGCTCTAATCTGCACCGCAGATTCATGTTCTGCCTCTTAAGCAAAGGCAGATAAGAAAAATGATTTTCCAAACTCTTCTTTGTCCCCAGCAATGCAGTGGCTGAAGGTCCTGCAAGGCCAATCCCTGGATCCCCTATCCCTCTCTAGCACCATGAAGCTCAGCGCCACCTATCCTGCAAGCTCCATAGAGGAATGCCTGGCCCAGTTCCAGTAGCCACCCCTTCCTCTCTCCCTACTTGATGGGCCTCGGGGGCCCATACCTAGTGACTTAGCTGCCCCAAACTAGGTACTTCAGGAAACGATGACTCAGCTAAGAGGCCTTCAGCCGGGGTAGAGGGCCCACTGACCAGAGCTTTACCTCAGTCCTGATAATAATGACACCTCCAGCTGGTGGGTCCTGTGCTTGCAAAGCATTTCCTTGGAAGGCCTGCTTTAGCCCAAGGTTAGAAATAAGAAAATGACGTTCACAAGGCATAGGTATGCTCAAGATTATATGGTTGGCCAGTCCAGGAATGTGGACTCAGGTTCATGACACCACACCTGGTGCTCTTACCAATCAGAACAAGCGTTACTGCACAACCCAGGCCTCATAGGGAAGTCACTGTGGCTACGCCACAGCTGCCTCCTGCTCATAGCCTTCACTGGGCTCCCCACAGCCTCCCAGGCAATATCCAAACCCTCAGCACGACACACAAGGCTCACCCCATGTGGCTTGTCTGCTGTTTCTCCTGCCTTTCCTGCTGTCAGCTGTGCCCAACCCCTCACTGCACCCTGAGCTTCTGGCTTTTCTGCTGCCCGCTTGCCTCTGCTCAACCTGCCCTGCTCCTGTGCTGAACATCCTTCCAAGGGCATACCTGCCTGTCAGTATCATGCATTTGTACATTCATTCATGCCACAAATGCCTATGGAGAATTTGCTCCAGGCCAGCTATTGAGGATAAAAAAAAAGCTAAAAAGTCAGCTTTTTGTGAGATACAGGAAGGAAACTGCCATTGATTGAGAAGCAGCCCCAGCATGTCTCTCCAATGGACACTGTCCTCTCTCTTCCTCACTCATCCCTGGACCTCCCTTGAGAGAAGGAATGTCTGATCTTTCCCTGTGCCCCCATAGGCCAACCAAGGGTGAAAATACAACATGTACTAGCAGGCCCTCAACAAATCTGTTCCCATGCCCCAGGACCAAGTTTCTTGCCTCTGTGAGCCTGTCTGACACCTGCCATGTGTCTACACTGTGGCTAACCGCAGTCAGATAACAGACGCCAGGTTCAAACCCAAGCCACTCCCAGGTAACCTCAGGCAAGGCTCTGGCCCTCTCCAGCCGTGGACTTCTCAGCAGCTATGAAGCTGGTCTGGTTCTCTTTAAGGGCTCAGGCAGCAGCTGAGACAGAAGGCAGAATCCAGGCCTCACTGGGCAGAAGGCAGCTCTCCTGGATGGGCAGGCTCACTCATGTCCCAGGCCAAGGACATGAGCAAGGATCAAGTTCCAACTGGGGAGGCTCCTTGCAGGAGATCTTGCAGCTCTGTCTCTTTGTGACCTGGGTGAAGCCTGTGGACTAAAAGGGGGTTCTACCATCCCCTTTAGGAGTTCTGCGCAGAGACAGTTCCAGGAGCTTCCTGGAGGAAGTTGCCGTCTCTGCAGGATCTGCTTCCCTCTAAGTCTTGTCCTCAGCACTTCAGCCCTGGAGCACATCCAGGAAGGGTAAGGCATTCTTAGGCCGCTCTGTGTGTGTACTTGGGAATGGCTTTGTGCACAGGACGCATGCGAAGATGGGCTAGAAATACAGTGGGCAAGCTTATATCTGTGAAGCTGGGTGACTTCCATTGTTTTTATGTGTGCAGATATGCATATATATCTGCAGGAGTGTGTGTGTGTGTGTGTGTGTGTGTGTGTGCCTGTTTGTGTGTGTGTGTGCATACTGATCTGTGTCTGTGTGCAAGTGTGTATGTGCATATATGCATGTGTATGTGTGCATACACACATGCCCAACTATGTTGTGTGTGTGCACTATTTGTAAAAGCATGTGCAAGTGTTTATGTGTGCGTTGTAGTTCCTAGGTGACAGAAGTGCCACCGGTGGCCACTCGTCCAGGTCACAGTCTGCATCCTGGCAGCCACTCTGGGTCAGGAAGGACCCAGGCTGAATGAACGGAGGCCTAGGGATATGGGAACATGAGGCGGGTCAACCAGCAGCCTCATCCATGTCCAGGCCATTTGCAAACAGCAGAAGGCCAGCTCATACCCTTTCAAAGGGGAAGGGAGCCCTAAGAGTCTAGCCTAGGATTTGTCCTGGACACCCCAGCTCACATCAGCACTCAGGTCCAGGGGACTCAGGGCTTGGCACACCTTAGGCATAAATATCGGCTCTTAATCATCCACAAATCCTTTGTACACACACACACACACACAC
>NW_004524722.1:2383331-2441856 GCF_000260255.1 Octodon degus | reverse complement strand
CACACACACACACACACACACACCTGTACACAAATACACACTCCTATATAAGACCCCACAGCTCTGACACACAGGCACAAGTAGGCACACAGGTCCAGTGCCGCCACCTCCTCCTCCTCCTCCTCTTCTTCCTCCTCCTCCTCTTCCTCCTCCTCCTCCTCTTCCTCCTCCTTCTCCTCCTCCTTCTCCTGCTGTCCCCTCTGGAGTCATCCCTCCACATCCAGCTCTGCCTCTGCCTCACACCCACTCTTGTGGCTCCCTGCTGCCCACAGGACACAGTGGGAGCCCAGGTCCCAGCCAGGAAACTCTGCAGGCCCTTAAGCCTGGGCAAGGCAGCGCCACCCTCAGCACACCCACACTGCCTTCTGGCCACACTCCACGCCCCCAGCACATCTTGTCACTCTGGAGTACTCAGTCTTCCCACTATGCTGTCAGCTCCTGGGCATAGCACTTTTCTGTTTTACTCATTGCTTTGTCTCCAGCTCTGGAAGTCTTGACCTAGAAGAACTGCTCAAAAACACATCCAGAAATCAGTTGTAAAACCTTCCTTTCTGCCTGATCCGCCTTCTTTTGTGGGACATAATTCATAATTGTGTATATTGGAGATATATATATATATATTCATATTCTTCCCTCATCAGACTGGTACTCTAGGCAGAGCCAGATCTGATTCAGCTCCATCTGCCCATGCCCAGAATGGGGCCAGGCACAGAAAGCAGCAGGGGGAGGCCCTGTTAGGGCATGGCAAAGCCCAGTGTGACAACCTCTTCTATGGGGCTCAGGGATGCTTAGAAAGTGGGGCCATCTGAGCCAGTCACACAGCCCAGCTGTCACAGGAAAGGGGCCTCCAGACTGCCTTCTCTCCCCCATCTAAGCCCCTTTCTGAAGTCACTCTGACTGGCCATTCTGTCCCTGCTTGCACATTGCCAGGCATGGGGAACTCACCCTCTTCCCAGGCAGCTCCTTCCCACTGAGGTAGCTCTGCCTGGCACTGACTCCTCCACAGCACCATCCTCTCAACCCTGATTGTCCTGAGCCACAAATTCCCATGGAAAGCAGAGAGGCAGACAGGAGGAGAGGAAATCGCAGTTTAAGGAGCAACCCTAATAGCCTTTCCAGCCCTGGGAAGCTGTAGGAAGAGGCTCTTAGTTCTCAGCTCACCCCAGGTCAACAAGTGGGGTCAAGGTGCTCAGGTAACCTAACCCCAAACACCATCTTGGGGAGCTGGCACAGACCAGGGAAAGCCCTGAGAAACTCTTCAGCAACCTCTGCCAAGCCACCTTGTTCCATGGTGGCTTTAATAGCCATTAAAATGCCCTATTACTCAGTCTGTGCTTCTTATATGCTATGAATTTGAGAGCCTGGGATCCCCAGAACTCAGGAGCCCAAGGTCCTCCCATTTTCTTATCTTAACTGCCTGGCAGGACTCCAACATCTCTGCCCCTCAGAGCTTGACACTCTTGGAACTTGAGACATGGGTGACTACCAGCGAAGGGGCCAATCCCAGGAAGCCCCCCTCCCTGCACATGCCCATGGGGGGACTGCTGAAGATGGGTTAGGAGAGCTCACGGAGGAACACCTTCTCCAGGCAGTGTCAGAGCAAGAAGAGCTAGGTTTTTGGGGGAGGGAAGACAGGACCAGCAGGGATGACTCAGTCCACTCTCCGCTCTCTGCAACTGTGCAGCTTTAGACAAGCAGCCCCTCAAGCTGCGGTTCCCTCGCTCCTGAGCCAGGGACCACTGGATCTTCCTCAAGGTTATGAAGAATAAATGAGGGGCATCCATGAGCACTTAGCACATGGTGAGGCCCACCACAGCTCAGAAGAAAACAGTGTCTGCTGTCCCCCTTGCCCAGCAAGCCTCAGAGTTGGCAAGACCAGTGTCCCTGGCCTGGGCATGGGGGTGTCTAACCCCAACCTGGAAGCCCAGGTGACATGGCTTGCTGGCCTTCATGCTGCCCCCAAGCCAACCTGGCTATTTCACCCTTCCCCACTGGCCTTGTCCCTGCTGTCCTGCTGTCCCTAGTTTAAAGGACAGGCCTGAGGAGAGGGCAGAGTGGGGCCAGGCTGGAGGGGTGCTCTCTTACCTCTGAGGCTCGGTTTTCCCATCTGCACCATACCAACCTGGGGACCTTCAGGGGATAGTCTATGGCCCCAGGACTCAAGCTGTGTGGCCATGGTGGTCGCTATGGATGCCAGGCAGGCAGGAAGAACCAGTAAAAAAGCCTCATCATTTCTAGATACAGGCCCTGGTCCTCCTCAAAGTGCCCCTGTGTATGTGAGGCCCACACACATGTGAGGTGCGCTCCAGCCTCCCCCTTTCGCATACTCCATCTCCCATGCCTGAGGAGGCTCCCCCACTCTCTGTCAATTAAATGTTATTTTGTTGTTGTGTTTTTTGTTTGTACTGGGCATCGAACGCAGAGCTTTCACACTGAGCTACATCCTCAGCTTTTTCTTCACTTTTAATTTTGAGACTGTGTTTCTCTAAGTCACAAAATTGCCCATGTGGGCTCAAAATTGCAATTCTTCTCCTGTCTCAGCTTCCCGGAGTGCTGGGATTACAGATCTGTGTCACCGTGTCTGGCTAAACTTACACACCTTTAAAGGGAAGAGAGACATGGCCATCAGTGACTGCCTTTATGAGTATGAGGGGGTAGTACCAAGGTTTGAACCCTGGGACTTTGCACCAAACTAAACTGGGGAGTCTTTTAATTTTAAAAAAATATTTTCAAATAGTCTCACTAAGTCACTAAGTTCCCCAGGTTAGACTTAAATTTGTGATCCTCCTGCCTCAGCTTCACAGAGTGCTAGGATGACAAGTGTGTGACACCAGGCCTGGCTAAGCAAGTGTCTTCTAAGCACAGGTACACCAGTCTATTCTCATTTAATCTTCAGGATTAACCTTGTTTTACAGCTGATGAAACTCAAGCCTTGGGACTGAAGTCATTTGTCTAAAATTGCACAGCTAAAAATGGGACAGTAGCAGTCTAAACCCACTTTCTTACAGCTCTCAAGCTCATGTCTTTTACAGCAGGTGACTCCTGGGAAAAGAGCCCAGGGCCCCCTCTCTGATCCTCCCCTGGTTCCAGGGCCACAGCAGAGCAGCTCTTCCCAACCCAGCCATCCCCAAGATGCAGAAGACAGACCACAGTGCCCTCCTCTCTTGTCTTCCAAGCTGGAGGCAGCTTGGAGCCTGTCCATGTTTCCTGATTGATCCAAAGTCACTCGATCCGCAAAGCCTCCCTTAGTGGGACTGGGAGACACAGCGTTCCGTTTCTAAGCACCCGTCGCTATGGAAGCCAGGTGCTGCCAGCCTAAGGCCTAGCAACAAGGCGTAGTGTGGGGCCAAGGGCATTGTTGGAGGCTTCTGAGGCAGCCAGCACAAGAGAGAGGGAGGGTGAGCTACACCCATTTGTGCTGTTGGAGGGCTGAAGCTGCTGTATGGGTCTGCAAGGCAAGGAAGGGGGCAGAGAGGTAGAGACCAGGCAGGATCTGAGAGATGAGACCCTGAGACAAGAGGAGAGAAAAACCCTTGCAGGCACAGCGAGTCCAGAGACTGAGGAGCAAGGACATCTTCTGAGTGAGCAACACAGGAAGGTGGAGGCAGACAAGAGCTGGTCAGTCGTGCAGACAGAAGCAATCAGCAGGGAGGAGCCAACCACAGAGAGGCCCCGCTCCCAACTCCCAGAAGGGCAAGGGTGCCAGACAGTGGGGAAGAGCCGCAGGGGAGTGACAGAGATGGATGGACTGACGACAGGAGGAGATAAGCCTGAGGCAGGAGGCAATATAGAGGCAGTAATAAAGGAAGAAAGAGCCAGGAACAGGAGAAACAGACAGGCCAATGTGGACTGGCAGGGGAAAGATGGCAGAAACGCGAGGATGAGGACACTGAAGCCACTGGAGTTCTGAGCCGCCCCAGTCCCGGGGCCGATTCTCCTATGTCTGCCCTTCAGTGGCATGAGCATCACCACCAGCCTTGTGTCAACTGGCCTTCCCCAGAACACAGAATTACCTACACAAAGAACCTCAGAAAAGCCACCCACCAGGGGTCCATGTGCCTCTTACCACTTGTGGGACAGATCCTGCCCACATTTGCACCTCAAGGCAATATCTGAAACAGCAGGATATCAAGCTTTGAGTCCCAGACAGTTTCCTCCCAGCCCCGCCCCACTAGCTCCTCTCCTCAGCCTTCCCTCGAGGTTCTGATGGTGCACGAGGTGCATTTGTCTCAGATGACAAAGCCTAAAATGGGACCCTTCCTGAGGAAGAGCTCCAGCCCTACGTGTTTTCTTCCACCTCCCTCTAAAATAGGCCCGTGCCGGGCACTGGGCACCTACGGATGAGGATAGCGATTCACCCTCACTGCCACCACCAGGCTGCAGATGCGGACCAGTGCACCCAGTTCTTTTGAGACCAGGGGCCTGTGGAGGCCAGGGTGGAAACCAGGGTGGAGGCAGCCAGGAAGGGGCTGATCCAGGTCGGCTCAGTGGCTCCTCCAAGGAGAAATGTGCAGGTAGCCTGGGAGCTTCTCAGCCTTGTTCTGGCAGCCACTCCTAGCACCAGACATGCCGTCTCCCATGACAGGACTGGTGACTGCACTTGGCTAGACATAGATGTCTATGTCAGATGCCAACATCAGTCTCTCTCCCTCACCTCTCTAACTGATCCTAAGATTAGCATGGTGTTGGCCACGCCTGGGAGTTCAGTGACCTCAGAGTGCCCCACATGCCCCTCCCAAGTCCCTCTCTCTCCAGACTCCTGGAAGAGGAGCAAGTTATAGACTAATGAAATTTACTCAGTGTCCCGTGACACAAAGCACTTTCTATTAATTATCCCAGTAAATTATCCATAGAGTTTCTGAGGGTCGTGCATTGGCCCCACCTGCCCTCAGCTCCTGGCACTGGCCTTCCTACCTGCCCCCAAAGAAGCCACCATCACAGGCGGCTCTTGCAGGACCCACACACAATCAGCCTCTAGGGCACAGCAGGCTGGGGGCAGTAGGTACAATGCATGCCAGAAACCAAGAGTCTGCCCTGTCTACAGTGCTAGGTGTGCAGGGCACTAAGAGTGGCAGGGAAGGGTGTGTGTGTGGCTGGCAATTGGAGGGGAGCAGTGGAAACTGGTGCACCAGCTTCACCCCACAGTCCAGAAAACTGACCCACAGCACCGCACTCCGCTGGGCCCCTAGGCTTAGAAGGTGGCGCTGAAGAGCTGGCAGATCTGCCTCCTAACCTCCCCTCCCCACTCCAGGAGGCTGCATCTCCCTTGCATTCCCTCCCCGCAGCTGGCCATGCAACAGCCAGGGCCAGGTTGGGAGCAGCCTAGGAGCACTGAGCCCCTTAGGACCTCCATAGCTCTGCTTTCTCCACACCCCTTGGAGCCTGATCCAGGTGGATGGGTGAGGCAAGGACCATTATGGCAGTTCACATTCATGCATGCACGTTTGTTCAACATGAATGCATGCGTGGGCATGTGCACCTGTGTACACAGGCAACAGCAAGCAAGTACACCAAGGGTCGTGACTGCATGAGGTGGGCCACACAGGTCTGTGTTCAAATGCAACCTCTGTCTTCTGTATATGTGTGCAGAAAACACATCTGTGAGGTTAAATGACCTCAGAGAGGTCAGTTTCCTCATCTCTGGGCTGTGGTTACTGATTATGCCCAAACAAGAATGAGATTATACACACAGGGCTCTGGTACAATTCTTGCTATGCAATATTTTTTGATATACAAAAGCTTTTGTTAGTGTTACTGTGAGCCTGTGTGGGTGGGTGTGCATGTGTAAGTGCCATTGGGAGGCCCCCAAGGGATTCCTGGCACTCCAGCAAAGGCGTATGGACCATTCCCCACTCATCGGCCCCCTGAAGTGGGGGCTACATTAGGAGGGCTTGCTCTGCCCCCTTCTGCCTCCCCCTACAAAGAAACACCTGTACTCAGAGAGGCTGAGGGGGAAATGAATGGCTTGGTGGTCACCAGGCAGGACTGGTGATTAGGAGGCTAACAGCCTAGTATCCGGAGAAGAATGGGAGGGAGGCCGAGCTGCAGGGCTATCCGTCAAGGCTGGCAGGCCCAGCAGTGCTGCACAGCAGGATGCGGGAGAGAGCTGAGAGACGGGGGATGAAGACAGCCGAGGTCCAGGCAGCCAGGCCTGGCCCAGCCATTGACCCACAGTTATCCTGAATGAGTCACTCTTACCTTGGGACCTCAGTCTGTTCATCAGGATAATGGGGCTAAAGGACTCTGTACAGACAAATTTCAGCATGGCAGGCTCCAGATCAGACTCTGTGGCCAGGAAAAGCCCTAAGGAGACGCAATACTCCAGGGTGCCTTTGCTTCTTACAGAGGACCAACCCAGCTCAAGGTCTCTGCTGGAGGCAGTGTCACAAGGCATCTGGCCTGGAAGGCCAAAGACCCAGTACGAATCACTTTCTGACTTCCAAGTCCCTTCCAGGATCCCCCAGCCCTACCAACACACACACACACACACACACACACACACACACACACGCACGCATGCACGCATGCACACACACATTCATGTGCACAAATGCCAAGGGTCCTGACTCTGATTAGTGTAACTTTTATTCAAATTGAGAGTAAGATCATCCTTGGACCCTTCTATTTTTTCTTTTCTGTGGCCAGCGGCTCAGCCCACCCTGGGGGCAGGGCTGACACAGCATTTGGTGCAGGGGATCTAACCAAACCGCAGTCCCAGCCCACATGCCTAAGCTTGCCTAAGCAGGCTCTTTAGGTGGCTCTATCTCCCCAACCCCTGGACCTTTCTCATGTTTTGAAAGTGCTGGGTGCCTGGAAAGTCCTGAGCCCTTACAGAGCCTGTAGCCTGTCTCTAATGACCTAAGGGAGCTTCAGCAGCTCATTTTTTTTTTCCTCTCTGGGCCTCAGTTTTCCCATCCCTAAAATGAATCCTCCTTTTTAAAAAAAATTAAGCAAACAACAACAAAAATCTTCAGGGCTCTTCAGGCTGTGAACAAACTACAGGCTCACCATACCTCCTCCCCTCCACCAGTCCTTGGTGGCCTCTACACCCACTGAGCTCTCAGCTATGCATCCCACCCTACACCTGCTCTGAATTGTGTCACTCCCTCACCCCACACTCTCTCTCCTCTGGCCTTGCCTCTCTACAGGGAAACTCCTCACCCACCAGGGCCAGCACAGGTGTCACCTCCTCTGCAAAGCCATTTCTGCAGCTCCCTGGCACAGCTAAGCTGGGCCTTCCTGCAGAGCCACAGGTGGCTGCCCCACAGCTTCGCTGACACCCACACCAGGATGTGTCTGCCCCCACCTCCCTCAGCTCTGCATGATGAGGCCCAGCTGGGTCTGCTGCCCCGAGTGGAGGAAGGGGCTGGGAAGCCCAGGGTCTCAAATGGAGTAGGGCTTAAAAAAGTAGGAGGAAGGGAAAGAAAGGATGAAAGGCAAGATGAAGAAAGGATGACAAGAGTAAAACAACTGTTTTCAAACCCTTTGGGTCTTATAGTCTGTATCAACTCTAGTGCACTGCAGATAGAGCTCTAACCTTGGCTCTTGCTCCCTCTCCAGCCCCAACACTGCCACATGCACCAGCACAAAGTCTCATGGCCCAAAGGGTTTCTGGCTTCTGCCTCCATGCCCGCTAGAGGCATGGTCGTCATAGTGATGCTGGGTGCTATCATTGCTAACTCATCGCCTGGGCTCTGGGAGGCCAGTGAGGTGTGAGGAGAGCTAGTCTGAGCTGATCAGAGTGGCTACTAGGGACAGAAGCCTTGAGGCCTTGCAGAGGAGCTGTGTCCTTCCCTCAGCCTCTCAACATGCCAGGAAAGAGGAGGTGCACAGGTCTTCCCCAGTCCATCATGGGCACCTTCTAGGGACCCAGCTTGCTCCAAAGGCAGAGGTCAATGAAGGTGGTGATAGGAACAATCTCAGACTGTAAGTGCATGCCCAGGCCCAGTGCTTTTGAATATGTGATGAGGCTGCCTCTCTTCATGTCACAGGGACTAAAGAGGGATAGAAGTAAAGGAAGGAAGCAAGCCCATGTTGTGTCCACGCAGACATACTAGGCATCTCTAAAAAGTAACTCATTTAATTCTCCCAGAAGACCAAAGGGTTAGAATTATTATTTCATTCTTATAAAGTCCTGAATCTACCCAGCCAATCATATCCAGTCCTCTAAGAAGTCTTTCAGGATATCTCATCCATCCTTAACCAACATCCTCTGAACTCCCAGAGATAATGGGAAACAGTTCTAGTCTCCCCATCACCCTGAGAACTGGTGGCACCCTCTTGCTCCCACTCCAGGTTTTGGTGGGCACTACAGGAAGATCTTCCTATGTCAGCTACTCTCTTGACAACCCAGAAGACCGCCCCAATGCAGAGGTGTGGGATCTGTCCATGGTCCTGAACCCTTTCAGCTCTTCACCTGGAAGTTGGGCTTCCCACCACCCCCTTGGAACTTGCCAGCTCCAGCCTGGAGCACAGGGGCCAGGATCCCAACTGTTGCCTTAACTCACAAAATCTTGTTAAAAAGAAAGCTACTTGGAGTACAAGAATGGAAGCAAAACTTGCACATACTCATGCAACAAGGCATTTATTGTGCACGTAGTCTGTACAGTTCTGTAAGGAAACTTAAGAATAGAGTAGTGACCAAAGCAGAACTAGTCTCTTGGGCGGATGTTTGTCTAGCAGAGTCAGCCTCTAGGATCTCAGTCCTTGCGATGTGTAGGCCGGTGGTCATGGTTATGCTCATTTTACAATGGTGGAAATGCAGTCTTGCAGTGACAAAGGGGCCGACCCAAAGCCACACAACTAGTGATGAGAATGAAAAGCAAGACCCAGTCCCAGAAATAATTATCCTTGATCTGTTTCTGGGTGGAAAGGAAGGTCACAGGCCCGGTTCCTGCCTTCCAAGAACATACCATCTGGTGTCCCTGCCCCAGTCCTCTATGAGACCTCCTAGTCTGACCTGGATCCCTCCTGCTGCAGCCCTGACTTGGCTTGTTTTGTTAAGCCCTCAGTGGGGCAGAGGATCAGCTTTCAGCTCCTGGCAGACACCTGGGGTGCCTCCATGAGCTCCCAGTCCTTTCTCCACCCCCACCTTGCACTGAGGCCTTCCCCCTCAGGAGGGAGTGAGGTGTGTGCTCTAAAAATACCTTAATCCCTCCCTGCTCTCGCTCTAATTAAGCTGAGTGAGTCACTACTTTAAGTAATTTATTGCTAGTTACATAATTGCTTTAATATTTGGTTCTAGAGCTGGGGAACAAAAGTGCCCCCCTTCTTTTCAAGAAATTATTAATCCACAGAGTGGGGCTTATGGCCCCTGAGTGAGAAGATGGGGAAAGGAGTGGAGTCACCCTGACCAACCCCCTGCTGCAGTCTGGCCCAACTCATGGTCATTGCCACCAGCCCATGGGGCACACCTGGTCCAAAGAGGGGCCACTCCAGGGAAGCACCGACTCTCTGTTCCCTGTCACTCACTTGGGGTGTGTGTGTGTGTGTGTGTGTGTGTGTGTGTGTGTGTGTGCAGGGTCTCACTACACAGCTCACATGTGTAGTGATCCTCCTGATTTCTGCCTCCCAAGTGCTGAGATTACAGGCGCGCGCCACCACACCTGGATTCCATTGCCGGCTCAGCGCACCTGGGGACAGTGCCAGCATGGCATGGGGAGCCAGGGATCGAACTCTGGCCCCTGCGCTTACCTAAGCAAGCGCTCTTAGTAGATTTCTGAAACCAGCACTCCCAGCCGATCCAGCCTGTGAGTCAAGGACCAGTTGCTGAGAGGCATAGCCTGAGCGCTGCCGGACCTTCCGGCCTTGGCCAGGAGCCAAGGAGCAGGAGGCAAGCAGTTCCTTGGCATTTCCCAGTGTGTCAGAGGCAGCCACACTCCTTGTGCCCAGGCTATCAACTCAAAGAAAACCCAGTACCTCTCCCAGCCTTGTAATAAAGTCACTCCTACACACACACACACACACACACACACACACACACACGAGATTAACTACAAAGGACGCAAGGGAATTTTAAAAGGATAATAAAATCTTTTCTTGATTGTAATGGTGATTATATGGCTGTATATATTTATTAAAACTCATACTCTTTAAATTGGGGCTTTTATTACATGGAAGTTACACCTCCACTAAAATGGATATAAAAATAAGATTTAAAGGAGAAGCTATGTCTCCATCTTCTGGGGTTCTCTACCAGGAACAGCAGCCAGTGGTGACAGAGGAGGGGAGGTATGAACAAGTGGCCACAGAGGGCACAGAGTAGGTGCTCATGTGCAGGTGTTTGCTTCATTCAGTGCCAATTAGCAGGGAGTCACCAGGTACCTCCTGTGTGCACCTGTGCGTCCTTCATCTCGTTAGCTCTTTCCCCGCTCTCAGGCAGCCCAGAGAGGGAGCTCAGTGACATGCCAGGCCCATTATACACTTTGTCTCATTTAGTCCTCTGAGCAGCTCTAATGAGGTGGGCTTGATGATCACTGCCCTTCTGTAAGCGAGGGAACGAAAGTGACAGGACTCATACAAGTCCTGCAGCTACAGTGTGGAGGAGACGAGATTTGAACCAAGAGATGGTTCAAAGGTTTGTGCTCATAATCACCCCCCCACGCTGCCTCCCCGTATGATTCTAAATGACACGGATCAAGAAGCACCCTCGGAGGAGGTGCCCTCCGACCCCAGGCCTTGGCTGGTGAGGACTTCACTGGGTTAGAAGCAGGAGCAGCATGCGTCCATGCAGAGGAGGTGAGTGAACATGTGCAGCTCAGACAGGCAGCAAGAGACAAGCTGGCTGTGGGAAGGAGGGAACTGGGTCAGGCCATAAGCCTGGAGGAAACACAGAAGACATCAGGTAGAGGTCGAGTGAGGCTGAGTGTGCCTGGCAGTGCTAGCCGTGGATTTAAATGTCTTTTCAGAGCTGGGAATGATGGTGTACAGCTATAACCTCAGCATCCTGAGAGCCTGAGGCAGGAGGATCACAAGTTCCGGCCCCCAGGTGACTTACTCAGATGTTGTCTCAAAATTAAAAAAAAAATTTAAGACTGGGGATGTAGTCCAGTGTGAAGCCACTCAGTTCAATGCCCCAGCACCAAGGAAAACAACAATGCCTTTGCAAGTCTTGAGCGGCTGGGGCTCCTTACTGCTCTTCTTGACTCACTGCCCTCAAATTGGCCTCTTGTCACTTCCTGGCCCTAACATCCCAGAGATCCATTCACATCCACAGTCATCATCTCATCTGGAACAGGCAAAAAACTCTATCATCCCAAACTTGACGGACTGGCTGAAAAACAGTCGATGGTGCCTGGGAGCGGGCAAGGGTTCTGAGGTGGGGAGTGCACAAAGGTCCTCACCAAGGCTAGGGAATGTCCCTGGAGAAGCCCTCGAGGTCTGAGGGATGACAGCAGCAGAGCAGGGAGAGGAAAGGCAGCAGGGAGAGAGTAAGGGCCAGGAAAGGAAGCAGTGCACGAAAACTCCAAGGGGAAAGATACTACATGTGGGGCCCACGGGGGTCCCTGGGGCTGTGTGGGTGACACTGAGTTGGCACCAAGTGTGACTGCTTTCCTGAGATGTACCATTCCCATCTGAGTGGCATCTGTGCCGCATGTCTGGGTCTGTAACCTGTGTTGCAGGCATGGATGCTTCCATTTGCTCCATTTTTCTTGTTTCTAGGTCAACTTTTAAAGTCATCCTGTTGCCCAGTGTGCACCAGTGTCTGCATCATGCAGGTGGCCGACCGTCCACATCCCAGGGCTGCAGTCCGCTTCTTTGTGTGGAGAGTTCTTCAGTGTCTGTTGAGGTTGTTTCTCTGTGGGTGTTGGTGTTGGTGTTTGTGTCCCCAGTCTGGCTTGTAACTGAGTCTCAGTGTGCTATGTTTGTGGCCAGGACACTCAGTTCCCTGCTCAGCAGCTGGGGCTGGAGGAGCAGCCTGGGGCAGAGGGTGCTGGAGCTGGGATCCAGTTGCCCACAATAGCACCTAATGATCACCAAGCGCTCTGCGGGGCGGAAGGCTGCACGGGACATGCTAATTATCACTGATAATGAGTCAGGACTCAAGGCCCAGCAGAGGCCGAAAGTGGGTCCCCACTGGCACATGGCACACGGATGAGCTGTCTGGGCTGAAGTCCCTAACCCCTCCGCACCAAGAGCAGGCCATCCTCCCTGACTCATCTCCCAGGAGGCCCGAAGCCAGGGCTCTGAAGACAGCCCAAGCGATGGAGGTCAAAATCCACAAAGTGGGTCTTCTGAGGAAGGACTTGTTCTGGGCTTGGTGGTGCAGAGGTCATAAGCATGACCGCGAGATGAGGCGGCAGTGACCTGGCTTTGCTCCCAGGCGTGAAAGCCACAGGCAGCATGAGAAAGGGAGGAACACCCCTGCGGGAGGGTCTAGAGCTGCCACGCCTCTGCATTGGTGGCAGACACTGAAGAACCAGGACCAAAGCTCTGGCATGTGAACTATGGGTGGGGCTGTCACTTCCCTTCGGACATCTAGGCAACTCATGTGGCCTTAGCCACCTCCTTATGCATTTACTGCACCTCCCTGCGGTCTCCATGTCAATTTTCATTATTCCCCACCCTTTGCCATTCACCTACAGCCAAAGCTCACTATACCCTGGCCCTGTTCTGGCCTCTTCCCCTTCCCATGTGAGTAGGGCCTCCACTGCTCCCTCCACCTTGGGCCATTCCTCCAGCTCAGAGCATCAGCTGCCACCCTAGACGCCTCACTTTTCATACCCTGTACTTGATGGCATTTCCCCTGGAGCGCTCTTCCTCTTTCCTTCCACCTGAGAACTCCCATTCCTTCTTGAAGGCTAGGATGCAAGGTGGCTTCCCCAAGATGTATCCTCATGCGTGTTCCACAGCGCACCCCACAAGGCTGATTGCTGCACCTGGCCATGGCTGTCTAGCAAGGAGGAAGGCAAGGCCTGTCTAGCCCGTCTCCATGGCCAGGGTGACAAGCACAAGACAGAGGACAGCCGGGCATCGAGGATGGGAGGAATGAATGAGCAGGTAGCTTTGCGGAGTGCATACGGATGGAATCCTGAAGATGGCATTCCTCAGCAGACCCAGTGCTGCCCAGACAAGGGCAGGAGGTTGTGTGCGGAAGCAGTCCTCAGCCCTCAGCAGATACTCGGGTGCATACGGATGCACGCAAGAAGCGCTTCAAGTGCTTGGCTCCCCTGCCCTCACACACCTCAGTGGATGTGACAGTGTAGGTGTATGAAGACAGGGCCTGCCTTTGGCACCAACTCTGAGGCCAACCGGCTGTGTGCCCCTGGATGAGTCTTCACCCCTTCCATTTGCCCCTCCAGGTCCAATCTCCTCCTTTTCCCATGGGGCTCTGTGCCCTGGAGACTGGCCTCTAGCAGTGGCTTCATCCTGGCTCCCTTGCTCAGACCTCCAGAATCACAGCCAACATGCTGGCAGGAGAGCAGGGCACGAGGAGCGAAGGGCGAGGGGTTCTCCCCACTCCCTGCCCCACTTGCTTCCACAAGCCACCCCAAATCCGAGGCTCCCTTCTCCAAGGCTGCTTCTGGGATCTGCAGTACTCTGCTCACCCCTGGGGCCTCCCTGATACTAGCCCCAAGTCCCTCAGCATGCTCTGATGGGCCCCTTCACCCTCCTCTTTCTAATAGTTCCTTTATCAAACTGCCTTCAGTGAAACCATCTGAGTGTCATGTGTTTTGTTTCCATCTGCAAAATGGGGCAAGCTCCCCCAAAGATTGTGGAAGTGACTAAACCAGGTAATTTTAAAAACATAAAGGCCGTTCTGTAATCATTACTTTTCTCCACCTGCCTCAAATTGCATTCTACTTGGAGCCTAAACTGGGAATTCTCTGGCAGGGGCAGGATGTAATGAGGACCACCTGTTTCTCTCCTCTGCTACCCCAGCTCCTGCCCCACCCACAACCTCAGGAAGCCTCTTCTCTGTCCCAACCAGAGGACCATGACTCAGGACGGGCCTGTCTGCCTGTCACCATGCTCAACCGCAAAGTCTCACAGTCCTCCCATCCCATCCCAACCCCACCCGAGTGTGCTCCAATCCCAAGCCTCCAGGAAGGCAGAGTTTCCCTAGTCCCCCAGGGAAAGAGATGGGATCCCTTCTTCCCTGGATCCCTGGATCCCTGGATCCCTCCTTCCAGCAGAACTGCCTAGCCCACAGTCTCCCACCAGCCACGCTGCCAGGAAAACACTCTGGGGACCCAAGCCTCCCCGTACCCAAGGAGCCAAAGCACATCTTTCTCTGGCAGCTACAACTTAAAGGTCACTTAGAGTTTGCACCCAACTTCCTTGCAGATGAGAGCCTCACCTGCAGCCTCCCTAAACAGGTGGTCAGCCCCAATCATAGCCCTCACCCACCCATGGACAGGAAGCTCAGCCACTTGCTAATGGGACTGCCCTCCTCCCTCTCCCAAGCTCGGCTCCAGGTTTCCCCCCAGTCCCAGCATTGTTCCAGTACCCAGAGCCCAAGGAGACAAGATAGGCCCTCAGTGGTGGCAAACCCTTTAGAGCTTGCAAGGATAACAAATAGCCTGCTGTGCCACACATGCCTTAGCTTCACCATCACTGGTGTAGAGAACACCTTGAATGTTAGATCAGTTGAAACCCAAGATAAAAGCACCTGCTCTAAGATTAGGCAATTGAGGCTTCAAGAGGGGGCTGCCCCCCCTGCCCCACCCACCACAGGGCTCCTCTCCAGGGAGTCTTCATGCTCTTTGGGATGACAGATTTCACAAGTGGCAGGGAGGAGTTTCACACAGCATGCAGAAGCTCTGGTAGAAACTTCAAAGGCAGCATCTAAGGGCTGCAAGGAGTAGGAGTGCCCGAGTGCAGGAGGTAGCCTCAGGCCACAGTATGCAGAGCTCCTTATCTGCTCTAGGGGCCAGAGAGAGGGAGGCCTTCTGGATTAGACACATCCCTCTCTGCCACCCCACCCTGGATCTTGCTCAGTGACCTTGGGTTAATCATGGACTATCTATGGACTTCAATATTTTCTTCTATACATCAATAGGACTGGCTGGAAGACCCCGAAACTCTCTTAGAAGGTTGTATGGCCACTAAGAGTTCCTGGGGCTGGGCATGGTGGCACGTGCTTGTAAACCTAGCTACTTGGGAGGCTGACATTGGAGGATGGCAAGTTTTAGGCCAGTGGGGGGTGTATTAGTAAGACATTGTTCCAATTTTAAAAAAAAATAAAATGTAGCTCAGTAGGAAGAGAGAGGAGAGGGAGAGGGAGAGGGAGAGGGAGAGGGAAAGGGAGAAGGAGAGGGAAAGAGAGGAGAGAAAGAAAAAAACCAGAAAAAACAGAGAGGGAAAGAAGGAGGGAAGGAAGGAAGGAAGGAAGGAAGGAAGGAAGGAAGGAAGGAAGGAAGGAAGGAAGGAAAGTAGGAAAGAAGGTACATAGGGAGAATAGAACCCAGCCCTCTCCAGCTCCTAAATCTAGTTGCCTAGCATGATCTGCTGGCCCACCATGAACCTGAACACCAACACACTCATCCTCTAGTGCCCTGGCTGTAGCACAGTCCACTGAAGGAAGTCCCGCCCCACACATCAGTGAGGGCCGTGACAGTTCCTCCAACCAAATTTGAATACTCTCCTCTCTACCATCAGGCAGCTGGGACTCAGAAGAGAAAGTGGCGAAAGGCCCAACACTGGGTGTGGCCTCGCTGGGTCGGCAGAGCAGAGGCAGAGGCCCCCACACACATCCTCTCACCCCCACACTCACCGCAGGAGATAGGAGATGTCAGGAGATAGACACAGTTTCATTAGAACAAATGTATGCAACATTCTACACACAAGTGCGTACAGACAAGCTACCCTTGCACACGCGTAACAACTTCCCATAATCATGCTCACACAAATTAACTGTCCACACTTTCATACAAAGACAGATCCACAACATTCTCACCTCCTCAGAACTGTATACACATACACATAACTGGAAGCTCACATTCACACACACACACACACACACACACACACTTGGAGACACAAATAAGCTGCCAATCTCACCGTCAAGCAAATTATGACCTAGTAGAAGTATAGGCCCCCAAGTAAAATGTCATTCTAAAGTCTATTTCCAAATCTTAGCCTATTCCCGAAACTCTTGTTCCCTGGCTTAGTTCTCCCTATGTGCTGTCTCTGCTGTGCGGGGTCCAGCCTGTCCTCAGGCTTCATCCCCCCACAGCATGCTAACGCAGCAGGGGTCTCTCATCTTGGTCAAGGAAGGCAAGGAATACCAGTTTTCCTCTCTACATCTCTGCTCCTATTGTAGACTTCTGTTGACCCTTCCAAGTATAAGATCCAGGCTGGAATAGACTTCGTGTAGCACCCCCTGCTGTTGACACTATGGCATTACAACATAACTGTAGGACACCGTCATTATTTTCCAGGCTGGGGAGGAAGGAAAGGGAGAGGAGGGGAGGAAAACACAGAGGAAAAGGGGCAAAGTGCTGAATTTTCCAAGGATAGAGTTTACAAGTCTTAAACTCTAGGGTTTCTCAGCTTCAATCCATTCAGCCCAGTCTGCAAAATCAATCCTCCCAAACCCCAACTCTTATGAGGTTTGCTCTTGCTCAGAACCCTTAGTTGATCCCAGGGGGATCACAGAACCAAAACTGGAATCAGGTTTTTACTGGGGTTTGACCAGTGCACCCCCCAGCCCTTGCTCTCTGTCACTTGAGCAGCTCTTTGCTCAGCTGTCCCTCTGCTGAGGTGCCTCACTCCCAACTCTGCTGTCCACATCTTGCCTGTATTTTAAGGTTCAGCCTTTGCCATCTGGAACAATAACCCCTGGAAAGGGCAGGAGCCTTGGGGATAGAGGGTCCTGTGCTCCAGACCCCACCAATTACTGCCTGAACACCTCTGGGCCAGTCAGTTCCCCCTTCAGACCCTCTGCTCCTTCATTCAGAAAAAGACAGTCTCTTGGGTTTGTGGTGAGGATTAAACAAGATCACAGATGCAAAAACAGGATGCAGGCAGCTGTAAACTTCGTGTGAATGTGTAAGGAGCCACAATTACAGCTTAATCCTTTTATCCCTGCTCCCACCTACTTCCCCAGCACATAGCAAGCAAGGTAATCCCTACAGGATGGAGTCAGAGCTGCTTCTCCTTAGGGCTCTTCAGTCCCTAGCAGCCACCAAGGCCTGCCACCAGCCAGCCTCAGCAGCAGGGTGTGTATTTCATTTATATGGAAGGAGGCCATACAAACTATACTTCCTGCAATTTCATATCAGACTACAACTCCCAGAATGCCTCACTAGCTGCCAAGGGCATGGCCACGGGCTTAACCCCTTCCTCATCCAGGTCTTCCTTCCACTGTTCTCTCTGGGGATTGATCTTAGACCAGATAGGGACAGCCTAACAAGGGGGCCATGTGTCTCTGAGACATTCACACACACACACACACACACACACACACACACACACACACACACACGCCCGCATACAACTGTGCTTCTCTCCGAGCCCACCACTACCACCACCACAGCTCTATTTCAGGCCACCGTGCCTCTCCCACATGATGACAGCCTTTGGGCTCCTAGCTGTGGTCTCTCCTCTCCACCATTTTTCTAAAAGTGAAGGTGAGTGTAGGTGGTTCCTAATGGCAGCTAACCTTTATGACCACCTGCTGCATGCCTGGCACTAAGTTCTGTGCCTTGAAATTCCTCACAATCATCATGCCTGGAAAGTCCAATTTGCTCCTTTACATTCTCCACTTTAGGTTCTGGGGAAGGTCAAGCAATGTGCCCAGAACCCAACTGGCTACACAGCTATGGAGTAATAGTGACAAAATCTGAATGGACACCTGTCTGCCACACCCTCTATTCTATCTTTGAAGACTCCTCTGAGCCCAGGGAAGCCATGCGAAGACCACCCAGAAATCCCAGGGTGTGCACAGCTCAGGGACAATACTGCTGGCAAGTCCTCCCAGGTAGCTAACTTGAATCCTGTCTGCTGCACCAAACAAGCCCCTGTGGCCTCCTGTTTCTTCAAGAAGGGCAGTGAGAGGGTGACGTTAGGGACTTCAAGAAGTGGGTCAAATCACTGGGGACCTGGCCTTTCCCAGGAAGCATGCAGCTGAACAATGAGAGACAAATGTGTGAAAACATTCCTGTTACTAAATATATCAACTTCTCGGAAGGAAGAGGGTGCTGGCAGAGAGCCTCTGGCCCCCATGCAGGAGGCCACAGCCTCATGGCTCAGGCAAGCCAGGGTGCTCAGAGCAGCAGACAAGGCCACTCCAGCTGTCCCAGGGGCCCCAGCCCAGAGGGGATGGGAGGCCAGCGTGGAATGGGTGATGTCTCATTCTGGGTGATGTCTGTTCTGGCAGCTAAAGCTGCCAAGCCCAAGCTGGCTCATTTGCATGGTGCTTTGCATTCATTTGCATGCCACTTTCTGAAAGGGATCCACATACTTCAAAAGCTGCCTCTTCCTCATTTCCAGGGTCTGTTTATTCACTGAACTGCCAGTCATAGTGGGCAGGAGCCCCTTGGCAGGCCCTGGTCTGGGGTACAGGGACAGATCATGTTTCAAATGCATAAGGGTACACAAGGGCATCAAGGCTGCTGGGGACACTTCCACAGCAGAAAGCGCTTCCTGTCCTGTCCTCTTACTTCCATTCCTTTCTTCTCTCCCACTCCATCTCTGCTCAGCACTTCTCCCCAGTCTTGCACTTCATACCTAGGCCACTCTGCACCCCCACAGACCCGGCACGAAGGAAACCTTGCCAACTGCCTTCTGGCCTTGCATGCGCTGCTCCTTCTCCTTGGAGCTGCCCCTCCCTTCACCCTGGGTGACTCTTCCTTCTGAGGCCAGCCCCAATCACTTGTCCTTCTAAATGCTGTCCCCCGACCTGCACAGATTGGAAAGTCAGCTTCCCACACATGGTCATTGGCTCTGTCCCTCTGCCCGCAGGGCTGTCCCAACATGCTAGACAGCAGTCCAGTGAGCAGCTCCACGAGTCCCAACCCCTCATCCCTCTGAGCCTATCTCCCTCTCCCTAGCTAACTTCACTCAGCTGCAAGAAGACTGGGGTGGACTGGGGTGGGCCTCGGTCTCCAACTCCCCTCCTATCCTGAGAAAGCTCTCTCTCACCCTTCCGGCCCACTCTCGTCCCCCAGGGGATTCCACAGACCCTCTACAGTAGAAGGAAGTTCTCCCTGTTGTCTGTCTTTCCTCCCTTTCAAGCAGTGACTACTTCTTTCTCATTATTTTTGGAGAGTAATCAAAATCTGTCTCCAACTCTATTTCCTATGTGTAGTTGGAATAAAAGCTGCTCATTTCTCCCACTCTCTGACTAGGGTGTGTTTGGACCACTCCTGGATCATTATGGCCCAGATCAGAGGCATTTAGAAGGACAATGGACCAGGATGGAGAAAAGACAGAAGGCCAAGTTAGACAGCCTTGGATAGCCAGGCATATCGAGAAGGCCCAGGGTATACATAGGCACCACAAAGAAAGAGCTTCCCAGGACCATCCTTGTGGGCGTGTAAGTAGGGAACACAGATCCACAGCACACTGCACAGAAGAGGAAAGCAACTGCCAGAAGTTGGTCTGGATATTCCCTGTGTCTTCTCCTGCTTGGCGGATGCACTAGCATTAGCTTGGTTGCCCAGCCCTGAGCTATGAGTGGGGTAGGAAGCAAGATGAGGCAGCTCCTGCCTTTGAGAAACTCTGTGGTAGGCCAGGTCAAGGATTCCCACATAGCAGACGTCATGAGAAAGGCCAAGTTTGAGTCAGGTTCTTGATCTTGTACCATCAGGGACAGACTCAGGCTAGGTCATGTGGTCAGAGGGAAGTAGCAACCAAGGAGGACCTCCTAGGAGAGGTATCCTATTCAAATACCTTTTCCTTGCTCCATTTCCTTTTACCCCCAGCCCCTTCACCTGGCACCTGAGACCCTACAGAAGCTGGCCCCTTCTGTCCTGTTGTGTGTCTGGTTCTCAATGCACCTTGTGTCTCCTGCCAACCCGAACTCTTTTTGTCCCATCAATATGCTGCTCTCTCACATCTGCCCACCTTTACGTGCTGCTTATCTGCACTTCCTTGCTTGGACAACTGCTGCCCACACTACCAGGTCTAGCTTGAGGGTCGCTCCTTGGGAGCCCTGGCTCACTGTGGGTCCCATGGTTCTGGAACAGAGTTTCCCTCTGGACAACATGCATTATACTGGGGAGCTGTTGGTTTCCACTTCTGCCTCTTTCATCAGACTGGTGCCCTCAGAGAGCAGAGATCAAGACTGTGTCTTCTGTGTGTCCCCAGTGACAGCCCAGCAATCACCAAGCAGGCACTGGAGAGTCCCTGCTGAATGAATGATCAAGTGAGAGAAGTAATGCAGCCATGCTGAGTAGGTGGGTTCTGCAGGCCCAAGCAGCAGCAGAGGCCAGGGATGTGTAGGCCTGGCCTGACAGCAACATGGCTGAGAGTCAGACTCTCAGTCCATTAAGGCTGGAGGGGGCATTGTCGGCAGCTCTGCCCACCCCCAACACCATTTGGCTAGATCCCAGCCAAGCCATCAGCAGTCCCTGGGGACAGGAGGCTGAAGTGGGAAGCAGGAAGAGTGGCAGGAGCTGCTTGGTGGGCTGGGGGAGCCAGGAGGTGCACAGAGTGTAAAGAGAGTTAACCCTCAGTGAGCTGACCCAGCGCATCCAGCCAAGAGATTCGAGGTGGGGCCTGAAGTAGAAGGAAGGGGTGAGTACAGGTCTGAAGCCAGAGGAGGCTGACAGGGCTGAAGTCTGTCACCTTGTCAGGCAAAAGGGGGATCTGTGGTCTTTGACCCCATGTGTCCAACTAGAAACCCTGCATGGGTCTGCGCCACTAGCTAAGCCCACATCTAGCCTGCTGATGCTGCTGGGAGCCGTTTTCCTCTGACATTCTGATTCTCTCAGGTCTCCCTCTCCTCCTCAGTCTCTGGGATTTTCCCTTCCCCATCCCCACCACCCTGGCCTCCTGACCTCAGCACTCTTCAAGTTCAACCTTGATGGCACCCCTGAGGGAGTCCAAATCTGACCATGTCCCTTCCTTGCATAAAAACCTGCTGGGCTCCCTAAGGACCTCTGGACAATACCCCAGAGACCTGGAATTCAAAGTTCTGCTGCTCCGCCATCCTGTTCCACACAGTCTCCTACTGCTCTGCACACATGCTGGTTCCCAACCCAGGGCCTTTGCTTATGCTGTTCCCTCAGCCACTCTACCTGTTGGCTTGATGCCGATCTTTACTTCTTAATTATTCTCAAGCTCTTTCATGTCTATGAAGGTAGGAGGCCCCAGAGGGCAAAGCCATTATTGCCTATTTCTTTTCTGCATCTCCCCACAGGGTGTGGAATGAATTACCTTGGACTCACAGGGGTGGTCATGCATTCAGCCAACACCCCTCCTGCCTCAGTGGGCCACAGTGCCCTAGCTGTGTCCTCAGGCAGCAGGCACAGGAAACAGCCACCCACACATGCTCAGGTGAACAAGCATGTACAAACACACACACGCACACGCACATACATATGTATAGACACACATACACACATACTCAAAACAGCTGCAAAGCACCAAGCTAGAAGCACGTTCATGCACACTAGCACCATAATCACACACCTACACCAGAACACTTATGCTAACACAGACACCCATTTACACACACAGTGAACCTTATTCACACAACCACGAATGCACAGGGAATGGATCAAACATGCATACTAGTCACTCGATGTTACAAAGTACACACATTCTCATTCACATGCCCACCACTATGAAAACTCAACCCTGTACACACTCACCTACACACACATACACACCAGAGTTCACTCACACCTGGACACATGGAGATGAACATCCATAGTCACACCAGAATTCTCACAGTTCCCACAGTTTCCTTCCCCTCCAACCACCAGGCACCCTAGGACGCCGCGGCCACTTTACATCCAACACATCCCTAACACCACACGTGCACACTTGGGCACACACCCTTACGTAGCCTGACATAGACCCGCACCTCTACTGACTGCACACACACAAGCACCCACACACACACCAGGTGCCTGCCACCTCCGCATCCCTGAGAAGGCACCTCCCCTGAGCCCACCCTCACTTGTATAGGCACCCCCTGCCCATGGGCAAACAGGAGGCTGGCACACGGGAGGCTTGCCCCAACCAGCTCTGAAGCTCTCAACCCTATCCTGGGACAGACTTTGTGGTGAAGTTGCATAAACTGGTGATCTGATGTCCAGTTCCCAGTCCTGTGGAAGATAACGTTTGGCCTTCTGCCCCACTGCCATATTTGTGTTCTTACTCATATTCACATTCTCCCTCTTCCTCCTTCCCTCTTATACACACACACACACACACACACACACACACACACACACCCCTCCATGGACACTGTCTGAGTCCTGGAGCATCCGATTTCAGCCCTCAGAGCTCCTTAAAACTCCTAGGCAGAACTCCCCATGCCCAGGTTCCTAGGGGTGGTTCAGGTTCAGCACCAGCCCCTCCCCCAGCCTAAGGGACCCTAGCCTCATCACCACCTAGGCTGATGCCAGGCACCCCCACCCTTCCCAGAAGCCTCCACCAGGCTGCAGTCCAGCAACCATGTGCCCCAGAGCAGGATCGATCCTCCCACGTGGCTCAGTCCCATGTCAATCCCAGCTCCTTGGAAGGACTGCCAGAACCCCGTGTGTGGCGCCTGCCTCTTGGAGCGCTCATCCAGATCCCAGTGCTTTGCTAGTACTCACGGCTCAGCCGGTCGCGCTGCCGGGTACTGCTGGCTTCTGCAGAGGATGGAGTGGCCGCATGCCTGCCCCATCACTCCTCATCGTCTGCCTCCCTAGCCAGACTGAAGTGGCACCTCGCCCTGTCCCTGCTACCCAGAGTTCTGGGCAGGGCACCCCCAGCAGGCACAGAGTCCAAGAGCAATGAACTGTGCCCCTCAGCCTTTACTCTACACCCAGATCCTCCTCTGCTGCCCTGGCTGCTCCGCCTCTCACACTGCCACTGCCTCTGCTGCTCCGCTGGCTCTGGGAGGAGGCTGGAGCAGGTCTGATAATGCAGAAGGGGGAGGGAGGAGGGAGGAGGAACAGAGAGAGGCCCAGACATAGAGGGAGAGAGGGAGGGAGGAGGGGAGAGGGACTGATTGGAGGGAGGGAAAAAAAGACTCACAGACAGAAAGACTGAGAGATAAACAGAGACAGAAAGGAGAGAAACACTTCATTAAGGAGAGGAGAGAGGGATCAGAGGCTCAGGGAAATAAAGATAAAAATACAGAGATCAGAGACGCATGGGTAAACACACACATGGAAAAAAAACAAAAAAAAATTTTTTTTTAATTCAGAGGTTGAAATGGAGGGAGAGACAGAGAAAAGTGAGGATAAATGATTTAAAATCATGAGCAGGCATGGAGCCGGGGACCTGAGGAGCAGGTGGACATGACCCAACCCTTCTGCTACCCCATCCGAGTGGGCACATGTCCTTGCCCTCCTGAAGTCAGAGAGGGCCACACCTCTTTGTGCAGAACTACTCGCTCCCCTCTAGGTTCCCTCAACTGATCAGGTCATGTTCTAGAGTGAATCCTAGCATGAAGAAGGTATGCAGCAGACTTGGGGTGCTTTGGTTTGTGGTTTTTGGAGTCACAACCTTGTCGCAGAGCCTACCTCTTGGTGGATCTACTGAGCTAGGATGCTGTGCAGCTTACACCTAAACAAGAGCTTTGAGGGTAGTTCACTGCCTCTGGCTGTAGGTCTGAGAGAAGGCTGCTGTACCTCTTGCTTGCCCCAGGGACACTTTTCAGGACAAAGCTTAGTGAAATGGAATGGGTGATTTAGGCAATGTGACAGGAATTGTTTCAGCAGAAACCCTATAGTATGCAAGTAGAAAAATCTCCACATGTTGAGTTCTGGATCCACCAGTAATTCAGTCACTCATATGCAAATTCTAGCATTGGCCAGCCCCATCAGACTTGGTTTAAATGTCCCTTGCCCTGGAGAAGCACTCAAGCTGGAGTGGGGGAGGGAAGATGTGTAGACTATGACAGAGGAAAGCACCTGTGTCTCTGGCGCCCAGAGGGGGCCACTGACCCAGATAGGGGGGTTGGCAAGCATTTCTGAGGACAGGTTCTAAGCTGGGCTACCCTAGGCAGAAAGGGGTACATCCCAGGGAGGAGGAGCTAAGTGATCCTCACCAGTAAACCCACCTCCCTGAGTAGGGAAGGAAGTACCCCCCACCCACACAAAAGGCTCCAGGCAGAGAAGCCTGTGACTGACTAGAAACCTGACCCATACTGAAGGATATGGGGACCCATGGTACCAGATGGACAGGAATGACCCAGCGTATGCAGGAGGCCTGTCCTGCTGAGGGCTGTGAAAAGCAGCTGTTTTGTAGCTGAGGAAGGGTCAGGGAAGAAAATGTGAGGCAGCCTTTTCTTCCCACAGCTCCAGAAGGCAGAACTGAAGACCTCTGAAAGCTCTGAGCAGACCTCTGCTTACTCCAAGAGAACAAGGGTCAGACTGATTCTGAATCAGCTGAGCCAGCCCAGAATTCAGGCCTTTTTTCTAGGCCTGACCCATCCCTGGGACCTCACTGCTCTGTTCCTGTCTAGGCTCTGGACCACACCTGGTCCTGGTCTCTCTCAGCTTCCCTTCAGCCTATTGAATCCCCTAGTGAGCCCACTTTCAGCCCAAGGAGCCTGCAGAAAGCTGAGTCAGAAGAGTTCAGAGGAGGCCACCTCCCGAGCGTGGGTGGGTGTGAGGGCAGGTGCAACTTCGTGGCTTCACCTGGCCCATCAATCCCTTCCTGCACCCTGAAAACCATGGCAGTGCCTTTATTCTTGAGAATTTCAGGGTTGAGAGTACTCCCTCCCCATTCCAAGGCCACACCAGACCCTACAAATACAAGGTCTGAGGGCACAAGGTCAAGGTCCAGGACTTAAGGCAAAGGGGATTCCACGATTTAGACCTAGGCAGATGGAATTCAAACCCAGCTCCACCATGTATCTCGACAAATTATTTCACCTGTCTGAAAGCTACGATAGGGACACAAATTCCAAGCTCAAAAGGTCGTCAGGTTTGGGTGCTGTCTCTACAGTTCCAATAAATAGTTGTCCCTTGTCCTCACCGAGGAAGTAGAACTGGAGAAGCCACGGGAGTGACAGCCCCCAAGATTTAAGGTGGACACCCCTGCAAGAGAGTGACAGGATGGTGTGGTGCAAAAGCGGGACAGAGCTGGAGGTCGTCCAAGACCACCCTCCCTGCGCTCTAGCAGTTGGCCCCGCCTCCTCCGCGGCCGCTGTCCGCGGTGCTGAGTCCTGCGCCCGTGCTCTGGGGCCCTGACCCGCTGCCCACAAGAGGTCAGCAGACACTTTTTTGCCAGCTGAGGCACTGTAGGAGGAAATAGGAGGAGACAGGCTACTGTGGGAAGCCGTATGGTAGTCTAAAGAGATGGGAGGGTGCAATTCTGGAACTGGCTCCGCGCTCCTCCCACTGCCTTGGGAGGACTGCAGGCCCCGTGGGCTCCAGCTACCGCCTCGCTACCCAAGAAGGCGACTTCGCAGCGCCGCCCGCGCCCCCTTCTGTGCGGCTGTTTCCCTCCCACCTTCCAGACGGCCCCTCCTGTGTCTCCTTCCCTGGCTCATCCTATCTTCGCCCCCTCAATACATAAGGTTTTCACAAGAGCATGGGGCCTATCTCTCCCCTTCTCCACCCCACAGCCCACGCAGGGGCCCATCCCCCAGCACACCAACAGCTCACTGTGTTGCCAGGCTGGCCCCTCTGGAACTTCAGGCCTGCTGCAGTGTGCCTCCTGGACATTTCTGGGAACATTCGCGCACGCTTGAGTGTTGAACACCCAACACGTGCCTGTGTCAGAGCCGCCAGCAACCCCCTAACCCCCAGGTCTCCCCTCTCCATTTTGTCAGTCTGACTGGAGGTCTGTGGTCCTCTCACATCAGCCCACTTTCTCCAGCCCCATCCTCTGCTTCCTCCTCATTCCTCTAGTCACTCCCAGCCCCATCCCAGTTCAGCTCCTCTATTCAACAACCACCCTGCACCTAATGACAACTTCCAATAGATAGCATGACACCTTTTCAAAATCTTCACGAGTCTATAATGCTTAGGATCAAAGCCAAGCTCCTCCGCCCAACTTCTTAGAAGTTCTTTATGATTTGGTCTTCATGACTTGGGCCTGACAGACACCTCCATTCTGTTCCAGGTGGAGTTAAGGTTTGGTCCCTAAGCACACATTCATCCTTTCCTTGCCTTAGATTCTATAGTCTGTTTCTCCCCCGGAATCATTTCTTTTTACTTTTCTTTGCCAATCCTAAATCCTAGCCCACCCACCCTGGGCCAGCTGCACACAAACCCTGCCCACTGCCCACAGGATTTTGGGCTGAGGGCTTGAGCAAGCCTTTGGCTACCTCTCCTGTCCCTAACTTGCCATCTGTCCCAATACCTCATCCCCTTGCTCAGGTTCATCCCGTTTTTACTACTGCTTTCCTCAAGGTTAGGCCAGTCTATTCAGCTTAGCCCCTGCCTTTGGGCAGCCTCAACAGGCACAAGGGGGAAACAAACGCTGATGGAGCAGTCAACAGAAAGGAGAGAAGTGCCCATCAGATCTCACCCTGGAGTTACACAGGAGCAAGGCCTGGATAAGAGGGTGAAGGTGAGGATGCAGGTGGAAGGCCCCCAGTGGCCTGCTCTGTGCTCATGCCCCCAGCCACAGGACAGGCTAAAGTTACATTGTGTAACAGTCCTTAGCCCTCTGGGGAAAAGGGTGGTAATTGACAGAACATAGATTTCATGGAGGTTTGACCCAAATGCCCTGATGACCCCTCTGGCTGGCAGTCAGACATGCCTCACCTGAGCCCCAGCACCAGGAACCCAGAATAGGGGTTCTCCCCTGCAGTGGAGAGATTTCAGGGAGCCACTCAGTGCTTCTCCCCCTCTTCCACAGCCAGAAAGCTACTACCAGTAGTTCTCATGACCATGAAGGAGCACCACGTCCTTGGGAAGAGCCTGGCATAGTTGCCTGTATTCCTATGCTAGGCACGGACCCTACCATATGGTGATGGCACAGCCTCTGCTTTGGAAGATTATGCTGACCTGGCTCGGGAAGAGTGAGATTTGAGGTGGCCAGAGAAAAGAAGAAAGTCAGCCTAGAATGGAGCTGGGCCTGACACTGGGCACCTTCTCTCTAAGGTTGATATCATTTCCAGGAATATGAATGAAGGAGCAGAAGACACTAGAGCCAGTAGGGCTTGATCTCTTTGTATAAATGAGGAAACTGAGGGCAGGGATGTGCCAGATCACTGAGTGAACGAAGGACAAATTGACCCTAGGACAACTCGAAACTTTCCTTTTTCCACAATTTTCCACTTCTCCCTCACTTGCCTCCCCAGTTGTGATGGAGACCCAGGAAAGACAGGTTTGTGATCCTGGGGAGGGGATCCACAAAGGCAGAAGTGACCTTTGTGGCTTCCTATTCTGGGGGATTTTGCTCTCCTTGGAGCCAAGGCCCAGCACCCTCACCACCGCCCCTCAATCCAGCACACTGGAATCCTCCTTGCTGGGAGGCCCCAAGCCTCCTACTCAGCTGATCTACCTCATCCCCCCTTTTCCTGCACCTGAGGGGGGATAGAGGGGGTGTGACTCAGTGAGATAAAGGCAGCTGCTATATTTGAATGATTATATAAGTCAGCTGCAGCGTAACAATTCCATCAAAGTTGGGAGACAGGTTCAGGAGCAGGGGTCTCCTCCCCTGCACCCCTAGGCTCCAGCCTGGGCAGCAGACTTGACGCTGAAAACAGCAGGGGATGCATATTTCGTTTCTGCACTGCTGGCCTGCAAGAAAAGAGCTCCCCTGGGTCTAACCACCAGAGGCTGTTTCCTATCTTCTTAGAAAAACCCTCTGATTTCTAGAAAACCCAAAGTTAGACACAGATTATGTCCCAGATCTTCCCCCATGAACTCTCTCCGAAAAAAAAAAAAAACAAAAAAAAAAACCAAAAAACAAAAAACAAAAACCAGAAGGGAGTTCACCACTCAAGAAAAGAGCCCCTGCTAGGGCGAGCTCCATCCATGGAGGCTAGGCCCACCTGCCCCACCCGGGGAGGACCTGTGATGCTGACGCAACCAGCCAAGTACTGGTCATCTTCCTCACAAGTCTCCTAAGAATGGGGTGAAATGACACATGCAAAGCCTCAGCACAGCAGGGCGTGAGCGCTCTATCATGACATCAGTGCCATCATTGTTAATGCCAACACCAAGGACAGGATGGACTTTCCACACAGGTGCAGGAACTGACAGGCGGACTCCTCATCCCAGGTAACTGCGGAGGTCTAAAATGCGAGAGCTTGGGGGCTGGTGAGATGGCTCAGTGGTCTAAAGCACCTACTTAGAACAAGCTTAGCAAAGCACAGGGACCGTGGTTCAATCCCCCAGCCACCACATGCCAGCCAGCCCCGCCCCCTGGTGGGCTGAGCTGGCCACACACACACACACACACACACACACACACACACAAATAAATAAAATTTAAAAAAAATGTGAGAGCTTGGCCACATAGCCACACCCCTTCCTCCCCTCTCAGGCACTGCATGACTCTGGCAAGCCCTAAGTCCTGGGCCCCCAGCTGCAGTGATCCTGTTTTGGAGAGGACACCTGCCCAGTTAGGGCTAATGACTTTCAGCACTGGAGGGAACAATGAGTTGGTCTACAGGCAATGTACTAGGGGTGGTACAGGTCAGCAGCAGGTGTGGCAGTCAGTGGTGGGCACCAACACAAGGCCCACCTCCTCCAGGCCTCCTGGCAGCTCCTCCTATGGGCCCCTCAACCTTGGAGGAGGAAGGCTGTGCCCACCCAGAGTATGGACTTCGTTACCATGACGCTGGTCTCCATGGTGCCAGGCATACAGCCCCTCCTCTCACCCATGAGGAGGAACAAAGTGACAGGAGCTGAGATTCAGGTCCCAATCCCCTTTGCCTGTCCTGTTCCTCTGCTTCCATCAGCCTGTGAGATCCACAACCTGAGACCTTCAGAAGACAGGGCAGGGAGAAAGGACAGTTCCCACTTCAGTGTCAAAAGAGTAACAAAAAGGGACTCAAGAGTGACTTATGTGGAGGGAAGACAGAGGGTGCAAAATAGTGGTAGAGGAAGGGAGGGCGGGCTGGGGAGAGGGAGCACATACTGGAACCACCAAAGGGGAAGTGGTTCCCCGATGACTAGGGGTGGGAGGCCCAGCCAGCCCCTCTCTTTGGTCTCAGTGTTTGGAGGTGGGTGGTGGTGGGCGGACAGAGCAGAGTGGGGAGCAGCAACAGCAGGCGGGGGAGGAGGGAGCAATTTTCCTAGACAGCACTGTGTAGGTGTTCCTCCACGTGCTGTGTGTGTGTGTGTGTGTGTGTGTGTGCGTGTGTGCATGTGTGTGTGATGTACTTGCAGATCTGGAAGTGCAGGCTGAGGTGTGCAGGCACGTGCATGCAGAGCATGAGTGTGTATGTGTGGCATGTGTGAGCCTGTGTCACTGTGTCTCCAGGGTGATAAATACAGCAGCAGGAGCTGTAACCAGGGCAGAGAAAGTGCGGAAATTTCCACAGCTTGAAAGCGGTGTGGGAGAGGGGACAGGCCAGGGACAGGACCAGAGACATGGCTCCTTACAGCTCCTCCAGAGCCAGTTCCTAGCTGAGTGGAAACAGCCTGCCCTGCACATGCCTGTACATGTGTGCACGCGTGCATGCATGCATGTGCGCACGCGCGCACACACCCACCCACCCCTGAAGCATACTTTACAATGCACTGGAAAGACAATCCATCCAAGAACATCCTGCAGGTAATAAGCACTGGAGAGGTGGGGAGCTTCCAGCCAGGTGGACCTGTGTGAATGGGAGACACAGTCCCCAGAGCAGCCTCGCTTAGGTCAGAGCTGGCTAAGTGAACATGAATTATGCCTTTTTCCGATGGGGGGGGGGAGAGCCCAAAGGGCCCATTTGATTGGACTGTGGTCAGATTTCAGAGGCAGGACTGAAGCACAGAGGAAAGACCCTGGGGTGCCCTTGGGGTACTAAGCTCCAGCTACAACAGGCATCACTGCAGGTCACGTGGCCTTTCCTGGAGATGTCTCATCATCTCGGGTCCACTAACAGTGATAAGTCAGTCTTAGGCTCCAGTCTTCCATGCCACCCACCCCCACCCGCCCTGACCCCAATCCTGTGCATTCTGTACATCACAAAGTATCAGTAGTACTGGCTGAATAAAGACACACTGGGCCTGGCAGGTCTCTGAATGTTGTAAAGTCCCCCCATGCATTTGCAAAGAGGATTAGTAAGGGACAGTGCTAGGTACTTCACACTGATCAGCTCATTTAATCCTCTGCAGAACCCACTAGGAGGCAGCTACTATTAATATCTCCAAAGTACACATGAGAACACCAAGGATCAGAGACCTAAGTCACTTGACCAAAGCCACAGAGCTGGTGAATAAGGGGGTCAGCATCCACCTCTACACTACCACAAGGTAGCAGGTTATGAGCAGGGGGCTAGGGGCGACTAGAGCCTGGGGCCAGAGAAGGTTCTAGCTCCATCCCAACCTGTGCTCAGGGAGAGGAGAGGAGGTAGGGCCTAGCCTCATTTCCTGTGAGCCCAGAGGTCTCCTGAGGTCCAAAGGCTCCTCAGGCCTAGTTGTTGGGAACTCTGCAGGGTACAAGGCTGAGCTAGAAGGCAGGAGGGAGAAAGCACACAGCTCAACTCTCTGAGCCACCCCCCTTTTTTTAATGTATTTAGGATAGGGTCTATGGGGCCTACCAGGTCTTACTACATAGATCAGACTCAGCGATTTTACTGTTTTCAGCCTCCCAAGTGCTAGGATTATAGGCACACACCACCACGCCCAGTCTCAATCATTGGTCTCAGTGCGGCCCTGGGGCGGGGCCAGCACAGCACTCGGGATGAACACAGGCAGCCGCGCTCTTCCTAAGCAGGCGTGTTAGTCGGCTGCGCTATCTGGCTGGCCCTTCTGAGCTGCTTCTGCCTTTCCCTCCCTTGGCTGCCTCTCCACTCCTGAGCCCTAACACCCAAGGCTCCCTCTAGTCCCCTTGGGATTAGACCTGAACTTGCACTGGCCTTCAAAGCCTCACCTCCTCCTCCAACCCTCACTCCAACCAACCACACACTTCCAAGAGCAGCTCCACAACCTGAGCTCTGGGCTTCTCATATGTTCCTACCCGCAAGTCCCAAGTAATACGTGCACAAACCATCCAGGATCCCAAAGGCCTATTTTTTAGGAGTCCTTTTGCCAAGGACTACCAAAGCCTCCAACAAGGTGGTCACTGGGCCACCTGCTAGGGAAACACAGTACTGGTATCAGAAAGGGAACAGGAGACCCCTCCAACGTGGCAGTGCAAATGGCCCTCGGGCTCAACTCAGAAAATCAGTGTAGTCTTGGGACAGACATCTCCCTCTTCCAAGAGTAGACAGCAAAAGGCAGTGGCTCTGACTCATTCAGCTCTTGGTGAGTGGCTGCTCTTCCTCCTCCCGGATCCTGGAGCCCAGGAGCCCCACACACATTCATGTATTGTGAACATCACCAGCCTTGAGCCAAAGGCAAGGCTGGAACTTGCACTACGTTCCAGCACCACAAAGCCTGAGCCAGGGTAACCACACTGGGATCCTTCAGATCAGGTAGAGAACGATGAGCAATCCATGGCTGCCCCCCAGTGGCCAAATGCAGCCGATGCAGCCAGCTCCTACGCCCGGACAGTGAAAGTCAGTATAGCGGACATCTCCAGTTCCACCCACCCTCTGGGCTTCCAAGTTAAGTGGAAACCACAAGGTCATATCCAGAGAAAAATTCAACCCCTGAGCTCTTGCATAAGGGGGTCCATCAGCCATGTCCATGCTAGATTTGGAATGATCAGGCATTCGATCTGCCTGAGCCCATCCAGGGCAGGACAAGAGTTGGGAGACTCAAGGGACTTATGAAACAGGGCAGGTTTCAAGGAACCTGGAGTCCAGATCCCTGATGCTCCCACCAGCACCCAGGCCTCGCCACTGAGCTGGGTTACACGAGTCAGAGGTCATGTGACCCCTCCTGCTGGCTCTGCCAAGCAGAGGGAAGAAGATCAGCAGGTCCACCCAGGGGGGGCCCTGGGGGGCAGATGGTAATGAGACTCGAGGAGGTGGGAATGTGGTGTCTGGCACCTTCCCAGAGGGCCCCAAATGGATCTCTAATGCCCATTATCTACCCTGCTGCTGAAGGCCTTGTCTGCTTGTCCCTGGTGCCAGGCCCAGCCCACCTCTGAAGGGTTGTGCACAGGGACCATGGGTGACCTGAAGTCCTGGTTCCTAAAGCTTCTGCGAATCTGTGGCCTTGTGTCTCCAGCAGAGGCTGCTGATGGGCTGTCCTGAGTCACTAACACCCAGGCCCTGACTCAGACTGCAGCCAGGGTCTGTCCTGGGCTTCATCAGGAACTCCCCAGTCTGGCTGCACAGTGGTACAATGGGGATGGCACTGAGCCAGGCTGAGGTCTGCCATTATCTGCACAGTCTAGCTGAGAAAAGAATTCAGGATCCAGCTTAGGGCACTAGGCACTCGCCTCTGGGCTTCCTGACCAACCCAGGACACCCAATGCCCTCAACCAATCACAGGCCTCAGTACCACAGGCTAAAATACAGAGACATATTTATATTATCAAAAGTTACCCCAAATTAAAGAAGGGGCATCAGGCAGCCTGGGACCTCCCAAACAGCCCAGACTGGAAGGGGCTTGAAGGTCCCAAAGTCCAGCTCTCAGCCCTGAAGAGTTCCCTTCCCACTCAGCTGAGACCCTGCTTTTCGCTGCTCTCATTTGTGACAAGGGGTGGGCTCCCTTCCAGCGGGACCCCAAGGCCTCCAGCCTCTGGAAGAACGATGTCCCCCAGAGCTTGTGTGCATCTCTCCAAGCCCACAAACTCAGGGTGAGTGACCCTGGGGTGAGCAGGCCAGCCCAGCGGGGCTGTGCAGCTGGAACACTGGGAGGGGCTGCCCTGCTGCCCCAGTCCAGCCAGAAAGCCCCAGGCTGCAGTCAGGATGGGGGCACGTGGGGTGCGGCTTCCTCATGTGCCTCCTGCTGGCTCACGCCAGGCCCTGGAGCATGAGGGTGTCTGAACAGGAAGGCTTCCCAGTCACCGTCAGGTCAGTCACGGCAGCAGAATCCCAGAACCAGTCTGGCTCCAGTGCTCAGACATTTCGGAGGACCTGTAAGGATGCCAGAAGTCCAGCTTTCATTAGCCTTGTGATGGCCAGAGGGTCACCAGCAGTGGGACATGGTCATAGAGGCTTCAGCACCACAGACCACCAGGATCAGGGAAAAGCTTGTGAAGCCACCCAGTGTGAAGGAGGGGCTGGAGGGCACTCAGAGCCTGAGTGTGTGTGTGTGTGTGTGTGTGTGTGTGTGTGTGTGTGTGTGTGTGTGCAGGGGGTGAGCCCAGGTCCCAGCCCCTCCACCCCGGGAATGACAGCCACTCACAGAAAGAGGGTCTGCAGTGAAGGCTGCCACACTCCGGCGCATTTCATTTTCACTGCCACGTAGGGGGATCAGTGACACACTGCCCAGCCGGACCTCAGGCACTGCCCGGGACACGCGGGAGGGCTCGGAGGGCCATACCAGGCCGTCGTGCTGGGGAGGAAGAGAGACAGGGGGGCTGGGTCCAGACAGCTTGGGCTCCACCTTCCACCTACTCTTCCCAGAAAAGCCTCCGGCTAAGATCAGAGGTGACAGCCTCAGCTTTGATCCCAGCCACTACGAGAAGCAGCTCTTAGCAGATGACTGCATCCCCAGCAAAACACAGCCTGGTGTGTTACTCAACAGCTCCCAGCTCCGGATCCAGAGACCGCTCCAGGAATGCAGCACCAGGAAACACTTCTCCAAGAGGACCATGGCCATGGTTCCTCTTCCTCTGAACCACCAACTACAAAATTCACCCTTTCCCTTTAGGCCTTGACTACCAGGAAACTCAGGGTCAAAAACAGCAAACCTACAGAGAAAGCCCAAGGTGCTGGTGGCCTTATTTCTCTCCTCCCTAAATACTTCTGAGCTCTCCTAGGCAACGATTTGTTCTAACTTATCAGTCCTAGGTCTAAGCAGCCTCTGGCCCTACTCTGACTCAGGGTCAGCCCTCAGCCCTGAATTTGTAATCTTCCTGCCTCAGCCTCCCAGAGTGCATATGCTACCTTGCCTGGTCCTTTCAAGCGTCTGATATTGTTCCTGACTCCCTTTACAGAGCCCACTGCTGGCCCTTCTGGCTCTTTTCTCTGCACTCCAGCGGGCCATAGAACTCGTCTTCTACAGCTCCAGCCTTGGCACACACTGCTCTTGCTGTCCGGAAGCCATTCTCTCCTGGTAAGCCACGCTCAGGCACTCAGCCCCCATCACGCCCTCTCCCTGCTGCCCTCCTGCTCCCAGTTTACACTGCCAGGTTAGGGTCCCGGGCTTCCTTCTGTCACCATAACACTAAGGGGTTAGAGTAGAACAGGTCGCTTCCAGGTCTCTGCTCCTTCCTGTACAGGAGCACCTGGACTACACAGGCAGTGGGAAGGAGTGACTCACTGAATACACAGGTGAATCAGTTAAAAGCAACTCAAAGCCTCCTTGAGGGCAGCCAAATAGCTCAGCAGATTAAAGTGCCTGCAAGCAGGTGGAGGGGCTGGGGGTTTGATCCCTGGGCCTGCCCTGCTGGCCCCACTCCCGGGGTGCTCTAAAACAGCAGTTGAGACTGGGCGTGGTGACGCGCACCTGTAATCCCAGCTCTTGGGAGGCTGTAAACAGGCAGATCACTACGAGTCCAATCTAGTAGTCAGACCCTGAACACCCTATAGACCCTTCCTAAAATAAAAAAAATAAAATAAAATAAAAAAATCTTCCCTGAAGCAGTGAGGTTAGCATATCCAGTCTACACATTGGGGCCTCTGGGACCCGCCCACCCCACAGCACCAGCACTGGTACCTGCACAAAAAGGAAGGTGGCAAACCACTCACGGAGCTCCATCTGTGTGTCACAGCAAAGGTACCTGCAAGGAGGGCAGAGGTGTGGGCCCTGCTAAAGGCCAGGCTAAGGTGGGGGCACCTGCCCATTTCCCCAGCCCAGGGTGTCCCAGCAGAGCACAGCTGGGCAGGGAGGGGTGATAGCTCAAGGGCCCGAGCTACTAGCCCTGCAGCCTGGGTCTCAAGACAGGGCCCATGCTCACCACTGCTGTTTCTCATGTTTCTCGGTCTCATGCACCACCGTGAAGCCCCAGCTACAGAGAAGAGGCAAAACAGTGGGGTCATTTCTCGTTCTATACCAGTTCCCAGGACGGAGTTGAAGCAAGGCCGGAGGCCTTACTGCAAGCCCAGCACAAGACAGCCACGGCCTCTTCCTCTCTAAGCCACCCCCACCTCCCAGGATCCTGGATCCCCACCCCTCATCCTAAGCCGGGACTGAGGATATAGCTCAGTGGTAGTCTTTGCCTGGCATGTGCAAGGCCCTGGGTTCCATGCCCAGAAACACACACACACACACACACACACACACACACACACACAGAAAAGCAGCAAGGGAAGGAGGTTGAGCAGCAGGAAAAAAACATGTCTGCTCATATCCCAGCCCAGGACTGTCCCAGACCCAGATAGCCACCCCCGGAAACGGATGTGCGGTTGTCACAGATATGGAAGCTGAGGCACAGAAAGACCCCAGTGGTTCTCAAACATGAGCATCAGGGTTCCTAGAACATCTTGTTAATTAATTAACTCCCAGTCTGGGCTGCTCCCCTGGAATCCAGGACTCTGAAGGCCCATGGTGGAGCCTGTGAATGTGTGATTCTGAGGTGCATTCAGGTGCTACTGCTGGTCAAAGGACCCACAACGTCACAACTCCTGCAGAGATCCCTGTGCAGTTCAAAGGTCCTGGCCAGGCCTCCCTGCAGGCCCCAGCCAAGGTCTGTCTCCCAAGTCCTGGCTCACCAGGTGGGGGGCCGGAGTTTCTTCTTTATTCCCAGGTAGACTTTGAGACTCCTGACAGGCCATTCCTTCTCAGGCCGGTGACTCTGGGGCAAGGAAGAGAAGAGAGCACTTCAGTCACTCTGGGCAGGGACAGAGGCAGTCCTTTTGCCTGGACACTGGCTTCTTCTACTCTCCAGCCCCTCTGAACCCCAGCATGGGGCCCCTCCTCCAGGAGCCTCCCCAACAAATCCCTCCCAGCCAGCCCTCAGCCCCAGCCTCCATCCCCACCAGCAGTATCAGACAGTCAACCCTCAGTGTCCCCAGTGCAGTTGGCATAGCTGGGATGTCCAGGGCACAGAACCCTAGCCTCAGCCTGCTGCCCCACCAAATGGAGAATAAACTCCTAACATTGGCCTGGGTTAGATGGTGCAAGGAGGGAAAAGTTCCCCAGTATCCTCCAGTACCCAGCTGGAACAGGTAGGTAACATTCGAATGCTTCAGGCAGCTGCTTGTATCTACATTTGTCTGAATTATTCACTCTTCTTCCCATCCCTCCAGCCCCAGGAGGCTCCAGGGTTGACCGTGTGAGCAGAAGGCTTGAGGCCAGCTGTTACTAGCTCTCTGGTTCCATGACAAGACTAACAACTCAAGCTGAAGCACGCTGCTGTTCAACAGACCAGCGAGAGAACATCCCGATGGCCGAGAACAGGAAGCAAGAGACCAATGTACTGGGGAAGGGACCAGGCCATTGACGTGCTCCACTGGCCCCGCCTCTGCACATGGGTCTAGGCTTGGAAGGAGCAGGCTGGCTTGGAGGAGGAGGAATGGGAGCAAAGGCACCCAGGGAAGAGGCTGGAGTCTTCCTCCTGCTCTGACAGCCACTTGCTTGGTGCCTCCTGTTACCAGGCACCCCTGAGGCCAGCAAGGGCATCAGGAGACACGGCAGGGGAGGGAGATTCACTTACAACCAAGCTGGGGGTCCAAGACTGAGCCACTTCCACTCTGTCCCCCATCACTGCTCCCAGCTGCCCCAGGCATGGTTCCCCAACAGAAGCAAAGAGAACACAAGGGTATGGCTGGGAACTGGGGAGCTCGCAAGTTTTGGGAGTTGCTAAATTTGCCTCTTATCACAAAAGGATGGGCTCCTAGAGACTTGAGCAGACTTCTGTAATACACAGGGCTGTAGTCTAGGAGGGCCTGCTCAGGGACTTTTCAGGGAGTTCCTAATGACCAAGGGGGCCAGAAGGGAGAGCCCCACGTCCTCCACAAGGAGTACCTGACCTGACATTTATCCTATGCTGCAGGCCATGAGGAAGCTGGGCAGAGGGAAGGAAGATACAGCCAAAGCTGTGAGAGAAGCGAAGTGTGCAGAAGACACAAAGCGGGGAAGCAGTGCGGACAGAACACAGTGAGGAAGGCGCCTGTGTGTGAGCAGGTGCAGCCCAGTGAGGAGCATGGAAGCTCTCAGCCTGCAGGCTGGAGCAGCAGACTGTGCCAGCCATCAAAGAGATCATGCTGCTGGTGAGGAGAACTCAAGGCTCTGGGTATGACAGAGGAAGGATGTGGAGAAAGTGGAACTGAAGAAATGGAAAACAGGCTGTAGGCTGGGAGGAAAGGGAAAAAAACCAGGGATAAGCAAAGAGCACACAAGTCAAGGCAGGAGACAGAGCCAAGGGGATAACGTCCCAGAACCTTGGTGGATGGATAGAGGCTCAAAGTACAGATGTGGTTACAGAGAGGCCAACAGAAGGGGCACACCCAGGAGGCCAGGCTACAGCAACAGATGTGCATCACACAAAGAGGAGGAGGTAAGGGTCCTGCTCCGTCTGCCCTGCTTTCTCCAGGCAGCCAGGTCTGTCCAGCCACCCTCAAGAGATGCAGAAGGGAACCACAGGAGCTGTCAGGGCAGCAATGGGAGCTCAGACCAGCATGCTGGCCGGGCACCATGTCTCCTGCACATCTCCACAGCCTATCTACGCTCTGTGAGATCTGCAGGGGTTGGGAGGTGGACACTCAGCTCAAGCTGAACAACAGCCTTCCTCACACAGAAGTGACCCACTAGGAGTCAGGCAGCCTCAAGGGGAGTGGGGGTAGATGGATGTGCTCCCTTCTCCCAGGATTGGGCAAAGGGAAGTTGGGCAACCAGCCACGGCTGCAGAGGGTACCTTACAAGCCTTTCTTGTCGACCCTGGTATTTTAGTATCAGGCAGCAGCAAGGATATTCTGATAGCCCTTGACTTCCAGACTTGGAAAGAGGAAAATAAGGATCAGAACCCTAATTTAAGCTTTGGGTTCTCCATGACTGGATCCTTAATTTCTACACTGAGTCCTATGGAAAACTGTAGCACACTGCACTGATACAGGACTCATCTTGGAGAAAGGACCCTGACAAGGTTAGGAATGAGGAGGCTTAAGTCACAGGCCCCAGAATGTGAGGGGACAGGGAACCCTGCTTGGGGAGGGGGAACAGGGAACCATGCCTGGGGAGGTCTAGGAGCCCTCGCTGTCTCCCATGCTCCCCTCAGCTCGCCTGGCCCCCAGGCGGTGTAAGGCAGCTAGCAGTCCGCCCACAGCTACTCACAGTCTCAGGGGCCCCGCTCCATGGCCTCTGGCTCTGTTTGATAGAGGATCAGGGTTAAAAGAAGTCACCCCAGGTCTAGAGCCAGGAATGTGTGCAATGGTGGATGGGAGACATGGGTGTACAGAAGATGAGAAACTCAAATGAAGCCTGGTACGGCAGACACCGGCCTGTGGACAGCATGGGTGTGGAGAACGTGCGGGAGGGCTTTGACGTGGCAAGTGGCAAGGCAGGCGTCGGCCGCACTGGGGCTGCCACCATGTAACGTGCTATTGTGTGTGCCGTGATGATGTGTCATAGGACTGCATCCAGCTACCAGGGCCGACTAGGGCCACAAGGCACAGTGCAGTGGCCAGGGCTTCAGAAGAGTCCACAGCTCTCCCCAGTCATGCCATCCCAAGGCCCCACGATGGAGGCACTCCCACTCGCAGACCACGGGGAATGTTTGTGCGTGAGTGCCCAACATGGGACAGGACCCGCAGGACCACCTACCCGGACCTCCTTGTAGAGCCGCAGACAGCTGCTATTGAGGATGAAATAGCGATCATGGAAGCCACCGGAGGGCAGCCCCAGACCCAAGAGGCTTCGGTCCTCACGAAACTTCATCATGCCATGTTTGGTGTCACCCACACGGCTGGCTGAGAGAGGCCTGGAGTAAGCACGGGCTGTCCTACTCAGCCACCCACAGACCAGATGCTCCAGAGCAGGGTCCCCAGATGAAGGGAACTGCCTGTCCCAGCCTCCATAGATGCCAGCCGACCTGGTGCCCTCTGACTGAGCTGCTCCACCATAACCATAACCTGCTCCTAGACTGAATGCCACCAGGTCCCACCCTGGCTCTGGATGAGGGCCCACCCTGCCCACCCCCGCAGGCTCCACCTACCTAGGTACAACAGCATGGCCTCCATGGACTGGTGCTTCTTCACCACCAGGTGGCTGTCTATCCCCAGCCCATGGAGGATAGGCAACACCTTCTCTGCAAAGTGCAGCGGGCGCTCTGGCGAGAGGTCAGACACATTGCCACTGGGACCAAAACTTCATTGATCCACCGAGGACCAACACATGGCGCATGGCACCTACATACCTATTATCCATTCCCACCATCCCTTGGCACCACAATACACACAATCACACTTCTGGGTTAACACACCCGAATGAGCGAAACCAAGCCAGATAGCACCCCAAGAGGGTCCTCATCAGTACAAACAACAGCTGCCTCAGAGGCCCGACTGCCCGAGCCAAAAGCAATTCCTACATAGACCCCTGCTTGGCCCTCCACTGCCCAACCCTGTCTGGCTTCTCCTTGGACAACCACTAGAGCTTCAAGGCAGCCTCCCCAATATGGTCTCACTTCCATGGCCTGCCTCCCCGACCCAGCAGCAGCAGTCCTCTCACAGCACCAACTCTTAACCCTTCAGCCACCCTGCACTACCACCCCACCCTCTGCACAGCCCCCTCTGCAGCCATCTCTTACTTCCTCCATCCTGTGCTGCTTCCCCTGCTCGGCATAGCCAGACCTCTGCCCACCTCAGGGCTTTCCACGCACACTGCTTTTGCTTCCCAGGAGCACCGCCCCCATCTTTATCAGGTAACCCTTATTTTTCCTTCACATTTGGCTCAGGCCCAAAGCCAGAGACCCGGTCACAAGCTCTAGTGAGGGCAGGGATGACATGTCTGGTTCCACAACGCCACATCTGGCAATCAGCAAACCACAGTAAACCAAATCTTCACAGATCCAAGACCACCCTGCACCTCCACAGATACCAAGACCACCCTTCACCATCAAAGGCCTTGATCACCCCCCACCACAGCCATCCACAACAGCATCACAACCACCTCATCTGTGCCACTGCTACCACTGCCATGCTAACACGCCTGCAAGGCCAGCACCACGCCCCAGGCCCTATGCCACCAAGAATGGCGTCATCCACCCTGCAATTAATTCCATCACTGAATTTGACACTGTCACCTCTGGAACTAACACCACTCTCACTGACTGCTGAGAAAACATCATCACGGCTGGATGGCTGGCACCATCTATTCCTTCTCCATCCGTATCAGCCACGTGACAGCTGTCACCTCAACCCCTGCCAGCTCCCGCACCACTATCATAAAGACCAGAGTCCTCATCAATGCAGCAGTCATAGGTGTCACCCAAAACCCTATCACATCACAGTCCCCACACTGCAGGGGAAAAGGAAGACACGCACTGGGGCTGTAGCCCAGCTGAGGCCACACCCTGCCTCACTCCAGCCCAGGGCCATCACTCACCTGCTTCCTCCTTCTCATTGACCTCAAAGCAGGTCCAATAGTCCTTCTCCCTAATCCCCACATTGCGGCGGTCCAGGATCTCCAGGGTAAGCTCCTCAGCTGTCATGGATGCTGGGATCTGTGAAGACCAAGGAGAGGGACATCAGCCTATCCTGGCCTTGCCCTCCACAACCTTGCTGTGGGATTCCAAACCCATCCCTCTCCGGTTCTGAGTCCTTGGATGTCTCTGAGGGGCCTGATGAGGAGAAAAGAGGCCCAGCACCAGTCAGATACAGGCTTAGCTGGGCTCTGCGCAAGTTGAAAGCCCTGCTCCCCTGGCCACCCGAGCCTGGCTCTGGCCCTCACCTTGACATGCTGTTCACTTTCTGCCTTTTTCTCTTCCAGGTAGACTGTGCAGATGAAGTCACCAGCATGCTGTGGGGAGACAGGGCTCAGCTGGAGGTCTGGGGAGCAGGTGCCCACCGCCAGCCCAGTCCCCACATAGGCCCAGCCTCCACCTGGGTCCCGCTGGCAGTGCCAGCTACTCGCATCTTCACAATGGCGGTGACCTCTTCCCGCTGCTTTCTCAGCTCCTCCTCATCCACCTGGAGAGGAGAGAACAAGGGGCAGAAGGTCACTGCCACTGGAGCAGCTCAGCCCGGCCCTGCCCTGCCCTGCCCTGCCCACCGGCTGGGGACGCACACTAAACACCACCACGTAGTGGCTGATGAGGTCTTCCACCACGCGGCCGGCCTTGTAGTCCTGCCCATCTGTCTGGAAGAGCGTGGGCCCAAACACAATAGCCAGGTTGTGTGTGTTCATCTGGTTCGTGTCTGAGAAACACTGGACACTGGGGGGCGGGGGAACACGTGACTGCGGAGCACAGCTCAGAGCTTCCCAGCCCATTTCCTGATAGGTCCAAGGCCAAGGAAGGTCACAGCCGGTGGGCTCCTAACTAAAGGGATGTCTTGGGTCCTCATGGGGAGTAGGGTGAGGAACCCCACACTGAAAAATCTTGTTTTCCCACCCTGTAGGAGGTAAGATGACAAAGCAAACACTGGAGATTAGTCCTACTCAGTCCCAGGCCTACCTGATTCCCAGGGGAGGACAGTCAGCCAGGAAGGGAGTAGAGCAGTCTTCTCCACCCCATCCCCCAGAGCCTCGTAGCAGTGTCATCTCTCACCAGTACAGATGGCTGATAAGGGCCTTCACTGTGGCCCGGTTGACAGGGGGCAGATGCACCAGCAGTTCTCGGTACCTGGAGACCTTCTCCTCCTCATTCTCAATCTCTGGGTGGGAGACATGGGTCACAGGTCAGGAACTCCCACCTCTACCCTCCCATTCCCACAGCCCGGCTGCTCTGCCTATCATGCTGGGTGACAATACACCCTGTACCCTTCAAGTCAAAGCAAGCCAGGTACTCAGCAAGGATAAGGAACTCTCTACCCGTAAGGGACCCTGACTGTACACAGTGACGTGAGAGGTGATAAGCAGGAGAGGAAGACAAGCTGGAGCCTGCCCGCAGCAACAGGCCTAGTCCAGGTGCATGATGGGGAATGGAAAGAGATCCAAAGACAGAAGGTGGTAAGGCTGAGCATGAGCTACAGGGTCCACCTGAGGCCTCCAGCCAGGCTAGGCGCTGGGCACGTGTGAAGAGGCCATCTGGCAGGTCCCGTAGAAAGCGTTTGAGTGCAGAAGACACATCGTCAACATGCTGCTCGCCCTCCTTGAGGTGCACAGAGCGGGCATCCTGCCGTAGACTCTCCAGCAGCCGTTGGGTCTTTGATGTCTGCCCACACTTGCGGTAGATGCCCTCGGAGGTCAGGCCTGGGGAGGGGTGGGGTGCACAACTGCTTTTAAAAGGATCCTGGGCCTTGGATAGCTCCCTGCAAGGGGCGGGGCCTGGGCAGGAGGATTACAGTCTAGGCCTCACCACACTGCGTGATGTAGTCCACACAGCGGTACACAATCACTGGGATGTCCGAGTCCCCAAGCTGCTGCTCAGACAGGGTGTCCCCCAAGCTGGCTGCTGCTTTCTGGATGGCCCCCAGCCAACCCATGAAGTCTAGTCGCCGTTCTCCCTGGATGTACAGCGTCCTACACAAAGGACACTCGAGTCACCGCTCCACCTCTCCCAGGCTTGTCAGATGCCTGGCTCCTCAGAGTCCCTCTGGGAGGCCACAGCTCACCTCCTTCGCTCCACCAGCACCAGCACCTGGTTCTCGCTGTCCCCCTGGACGGCTGTGGAGGGGCCAGTCAGGATGAGGCCCAGACCTCATTAGGAATCCCCAGCCTGCTCCTTCCAGAGGCTCTCTGGGCACACAACCACAGGATCCACCCCCCAACCTAAGAGGCCACCAAGATGCACCCTAAGGGCTGGAGAGGATACGGGTGGGCGGAAAGGCTGGCTCCTTCTGGCCAGGCCAGGAGACAGTTCAGACTCTACACAAGGGCTGGGGGCTGGGAGCTGGGACAAGGGTGCCCTGGAGGTTGGGGTCTGGGTCCAGGTCCACGCACAAAGTTCTTGCAATTTCCGGAGCTGCAGCGGCTCTTCGCAGGGCCCCTCTGGGAAGATGACACGGAGCTCAGAGCCGGTCAGAGCGAACCAGCCCTCCTGGGCCCGCTGGAGGCTCAGGCCAGCTTTGTAGGGTAGGCGCCCAAGTCGCTCAAAGTCCCGTGCCAGCAGGTCCTCAGCCAGGGGAGGCACAAATGCCTGACGGGGGAGATGACCAGGAAGGCTGAATCAACCACCATCACCCTTTCTGGGTCCCTGAGGGCTTTCGCTTGTGGGGCTTACGGCAACACCCTCGCCTTACTCAGCTGTCTCCTCGTTTCTTCCCCAGGGCCAGAACCTAGAAGGCACCCAAACTGCAGTATCATGCCCACTGCCCACCCACTCGGATGTGCCCTCCTCTGGACCCCCCCAGGCACCATGAAGAGCACCCCTTCTCTGCACATCCACAGTGCCAAAGCATTCTTGCCATCTGCCATAGCATACATTGTCGCTGTCTGGACCCCACATGTCTTCCCCATCCACAAGAAGTCCTGAAGAGCCAGGACCTGGACTGGGTCATCTGGGTCCCTGGGACCCCAAATGCTAATGCCCGCGAACCACAGCAACTGACCCCTGAGCAGTGAGTGCAGAGGGTTGCAGGGCCTCACTGCACAGGGAACCCAACAGGGCAGCTGGCTCTAGGCCCCAAGGTGGAGGTCTCCTCGGCAGGCCCCCTGCCTCCCCCCTCCAGCCTTGGCTTGCATACCTCCGAGGACAAGGAGCTCATGCCCTCTGGAATCAGCACTGCCCATCCTCTAATGACCCTGACTGCCACTTATTACTGAAGACTGCAAGCTCCACGGCCCTTCTTCTTTGGTGCTGGGAGTCTCCAGACCTCCCCTTTAGAGGGCTTCAGACCATGTCAGATCTGAGAGAGCGGCCCTGCCAGAAGGTCCCCCCCTACCTGTCATCCATCTACCCTGCCAGGCGAGGCCCACCTTGGCAATGCACTTGACCCACTCACGGGCCAGCTCCGCACTCTCCAGCCCAAACAGGTACAGCCGTTCTCCCTCTGTGTACACCTCAAAGGTGTGCTCAAAGCTGCAAATACACAGGCCAGGACTCACTCACCTCACCCCACCCACGCATGCATTGCCATCCTCTGCCCCCTCCCCGCAGCCCTTGTCAACCTCCACCCCGCATACTCCTTAAGATTGATGAAGCCTGGAGCCTTGGGAGACTTTGGTCAGGGCTTATACAGCCTGCTGTGTGATCCTGGGGAGGCTCTGCTGTTCTCTGGGCTGATTTCCCTCTCTCTCCAGTCGGAGAGGTTGGAGCACACAGCAGGGGCGCTCACCCATGCGAGTCCGGAGGGGGCACCGCCAGGCACACGATCTCACTGGCCCGAATCTCCCCGTTGGGTGTCACTGCCCGCTCGTGCTCATAGTAGCTCAGGACCCCATCGCTGAGGACACACCAGCGGCGGCTGAACTCTAGGAGAAGTTGGGCAGGGCAGCTGTAAGGCAGCCCGCCCACCTGAAAAGCCCCTTTCCATCCTCCCTAAACCCTAGCCCACCTGACCCTCATCCTTTCCATTCTAACTCATGTTTCCCGACTCACTCTGTGGCCCCACTACCCAGCCTGACTCACTCCTCTTCCTCTCTCCAGATTTCTACAGTAATCTCTTCCTTGGGCTCCCAGCCTCCTCTGAGACCCAAAAGTATTCTAGTGAAGGTCAGTTTTCATCCCCTTCCTCTGCTCAAAACATCCCAGGACTATGCCTCTTCCTTAGCACAGGTTGTGCTCCTCAGCCTTGCCTTCAAGGTCCTACTGGGTCCGCCCCTGCCCACCTCTACTGCTGCCAAATCCCAGCTTTTAAGCAGTTTCTTCCACCACAGGCTGAAATTTGAGGAAGCCTGCCATGCCCAGCCTCCTTTGCCTGAGGCACCCATCCCTCTATATCCTGCTTCCTCCTACAACAGTGAGATCCCGTGAAGGAAACAGAAATGGGACTCTGGACCACAAAAAGCAGCAGAACAAACACAGCATCAGGGCCATCCAGATGTGTACACAGCACTGAACTTCCAGTGGCTCAGAGCTTCCTGGCACCCAGGGCAAAAAGAATGACTCAAGCAGTTACATAAATGACATTATCAGACAGGGGGAGGTAGGCTAGGGCTGTGAGGTCGTGGACCACGGACTCCCAAAGAAGCCTCTGGGAGTGGGACGACTTCATCCCGCTCTGACAGGAGGTGCTGAGGGGTGCAGGGTGAGCGGCCCATGTTCCCACCGCAGCCTGTTGTTTCCTGGGGCTTGACATCTGCCCAATGAGTGCAGTGTCCCCAAGCCTGTGCCTGGGGATGTGCTCCCTCCAGAAGCAGCAGGCCTTCCCCAGGCTCCCTTCATTCTGCAGACAGGTGCCAAGTGCCTACTGGGTGTTGCGCACTCCCAGGCACTAGGGCAACAGGGGATCAGGGGAGAAAGATGGAATGCACTATTCTGGACAAGGGCGTCAGGAGCTTCTCTGCACAAGTGACATTTAAATGGAGACCTTACTAAAGTAACTGACCATACAGACATTTGGGAGAAGCATTTGAGGCAGAAAATGGCCAATGTGAGGTAGGAGTGAATCTGGCACAACTACAAACAGCAAAGAGACCAGATGAGGCAGGAGGGGCAGACTGAGCTGGGGAGAAGGCTGGCAAGCAAGGGATGATGGGACAGCCAGCTTCAGGGCTCTGGTGGGATATAGTGAGGACCCTGCACTGTCTGGGACAGAGTCTGGGACAGAACCTAAAGCAGAGATCCGAGAGGGAGGGAACTTCAAATTCACTCCTCAAACCTCCTACTATCCACAGCCTGGGTCTCAGCCAGGTCTGTGGCTGCAAAACCAGACAACGCAGGGTAGGGCCACACCCATCAGAAGCCAGGACAGACTTCAATTCCAAGGAAATGGGCACTAGTGGCCTGCTCTTGCAATGCCAGGTCTTAGCCCTGCTGCAGCATGACCACCTATTAAGCACCTACTGTGTATGAGAGACTACGTCCAGAAAGCCTTCCAGGTAGCCCTGCCACAGTCCACTTTGACATCTTTATGGGTGCCCCAGCCCAGCCAGCCCTAGCTTCTCTGGCCCACAGCAGTGTCGGAATGCCATGGGCTAGGGCAGGGCATGGCGCAGCACTCACCTTCCCGGGCCCGGCGGTCCTGCAGCAGCTTGCCAGCAGAAGCAGTCTTGTAGAGGAAGCCACTGTGGCTCACCGTTGGCAGGACGACTGAGTAGTGCTTTTCTAGGGGCTTCATTGAGTCCACCCGAGGGACATCTTTGGAGTGAGAGTACGGGAGAGGCTGGTCATGCTGGCTGTCTGGGAGGGCACCCCACCTTAACTCCTCTTGGGTTGGGCACCAGCCCAGGCTCCCTGATGGGCACTCTCAGGCTGCCACTCCTACCTCATGGGTTCTGCACAAGCCACTTCTCCACCTCTGTTCACCTGGGGGAATGAACTGCCTGGCCAAAGCCCAGGTCTAGCACCTCCTTTCCCCAAAGCTTCTCTGACTTTCAACCCATTCCATGCTCCCTGCTGGAGGCACAGGGCCAGGCATGCTAGACGGAGGTGGGGTTGGAGCCAACTCTGTAACAATCCCTTGAGAGAGGCTTGTCCCACACAGCGTGAGACCAACAAAGGGGCTTCACTCCTGGCTTACTCTCAGCAATCAACAATGGGGGTGGGGGTCTGCCCAAGCCCAAGCCAGCTGGGTGGTCTCCTGTGCCTTCCTGGACACCTGGGTTCTCTCCAGGCCAGCACCCCACCCACCCGTGGCCCTAAGCCCAGAGCCCTAGCCACTGAGCTCCACCCTCAACCCTGGGATGTGGCCCCAGAGACCAGGCTGAGGCCATGACCAGCCCTGTCACCTCCGTTACCTCCTCTTCACCCATTGTAAGAACAGGAGCCAAATGGGACCTAACCTGGGTCTGTGATAGGACTGCACCCCACAGAGCAATGGACAGCGCTGCCGTGGTGGGTCACACACAAGGAGAAAGGCAACAGCATCCACACCGCAGCACAGACACGAAGCACGCATGTGCACGTGCGCGCACACACACACACACACACACACACACACAAATCCCCAGCCCTCAACCCCCTTGATTCGAAGAAATGCTTATAGAGCAGCAGCTCCAAGGTACCCACACCCAGGACACAGATATGCCACCCCAAAAGACCCACACTGCAAGTCAGGAAGAGACACAAGGACACACATAGTCACAGAGTAAAGACACGAAGGACACACACAGGAAGTACACGAATACACTAACCCAAGCTCACACCACACTACACACTGCTGCCCCATGGTCCCTCAAGGAGCTGTAATTTCAGCTTGCAAGTGGCCCATAAATCAAACCTCCCTGGTGCTGCATATCCCCCAGGGGATCCCCTACCCCTCACCCCATCCAAAGGATGAGACTATCAGCAGGGACCTCACCCCCAAATGGGACAGTCCCACGAGCTACTCACCCGTGGTCTGGTTGTTTCGGAGGAATTCCATCTGTAGTATCTGCCCAGCCTGCTCAGCAAGAGCCAGGGGTGTAGGAGCCTCAGGGTCCCCTGAGAAGCAGTTGACCCCAGCCCCACAGCCCAGGAGAGCCTGGGTCTCAGCCAGGTCTGTGGTTGTGACTGCAGCACACAGGGCCTAGGATAAGGAAAGGGACAGTCAGCATCAGCAGAGCAGGGGCTAGCAGGAATAGGGGTATGGGGAGGAGGGCAAGCAGTCACCCAGATCTGGGGTGACCCGCAGAGAACGGCAGGGGGAGGGAAGAAAGAGGAGACAAAAAGGCCGGGGGAGGGAGGTCAAGCAAGGGCCCAGTGAGCAGAAGCCGGGGCTCCCAACTCCCCAGGCCTCACCCCTGTGGCGGCCCCAGCGCAGAGCTCCTGGTTAGCCTGCAGATCCTAGAGGATCATAAGCTCCCTCTGCCTTGCTTGGGGCAGAGGGGACTCTTAACTGATTCCTCCCACATTGAAATTCCTCACCGCCTGCCCAGCCCTCCCAACCAATGGGAGCTGCAGCCCTCCTGGCTTGCAGACCAGACTGGGCTGGGCTGAGGCAGGACGCCTGGGTCTCTGGGAGGTGGAGGCCTGGCTCCTACTGGGCTTCTACAGCCAGAAGGAGCTGCCAGGATGGGGCTATTTGGGGGAGGGGCGGAGGGCCAACCAGAGGTCACAAATAGCATCCCCCAGGCCCAGAGCAAGCTGTCTCCCACTCAAACTGAGCCAGATTAAGGCCCAAGACTCCAGCCTGTCAGGCACTGGGGCCCATATGGGGCCTCCTCTTGAGTGGGGTGTGGATAGGGGTGGGTCGGAGCAGTCCAGCTGTTTTTCATGAGCCTGACAGGAAATAGCATCCTCATCAAGTTCACTCCTTTTGGCAGGATTCAGAAGGAACAGGACAGGGTGCGGGAGACAGAGGAATCAGGAGGGAGGCAGACAGATGCTGGGGACCCGGCACTGGCCCAAGGTCAGGCCTGGCTCCTCCCCGCACTGTCCTCTAACTTTCCTCAGGGAGGACATTATAGGCCTCAGTTTCCCCATATGCCAACTCCAAGCTGGTAGAGGAGATGGGCTGAGACACGGCAGTAGGAAGAAAGGGGGCGGTCTCAAGAGGGCCTGACAATGTAGGGTCAAGGGTTGGCCTCACAGGTCCCAGAGATGTAGTGCCCGACCTTGTCCAGCTCCTCCTGGTTGCCGAAGAGTGGGTGGTAGCGGCGGTACTTGCCCTCCCTGTACTTGGCCTCCAGGTGGTGCCGCCGCGCTCCAGGACTGCTGCTGGGCTGCAGGGCCTCACTGGGGGGCACATTGGCTGCCCAGAAGCGGTTCCCAGCACCATTGCCCAGCTGCAAGAAGAGCTGTGGGTGTGGGCGTGAGTCAGAGGGGACAGCTGACAGCCAGCAGTTCTGAAGCTGTCAAACAAGGGACATGGGGAGCCAAACCACCTACCCACTTCCCAGCAGGAAAGGTGAGGAATGGCCCAGCCTGCTGGGGTCTGACTGCTCCCCTCTCTGGCCCTGGGCCCTGAGCCTAGCTCTTCAGCCAAGACAGGATAAGATCAGACAGACTGACAGGTAGAGGCCTCCGGCCTGGCACCAGCCCCTGGGGTTTTATCATTGCCCCACCCAGCCCCACATCTGGAACCCTGCATTCCTGAGGCTGTCACAGCTGGAGGCTGTGTCTAAATGGTCAGCCAATGAGGAGGGCAGAGAGTTGGGAAACATCTGTCTCTGACACTCCCCTCTCAGCAACAGAGGTGGAAGCAGATCCTAGAAAAGTGTAGGAATCCAGCACAGGGCGAACTAGTTTATTCTTTCCTTCTGCTCAGATCTTCCACAGCCATTTCCTGGGCTCCACATGCCCCCTTCTTTGCCAAGTCTTTGTGGGATGCTTTAGCCACAGGAGAGAACAAAGCAGAAACAGTCCCTGCTACTGACTCACTCTGTGGCTTTAGCAAATCATTTTCTCTCCTCGGGACTCAATGTCCTCATCTGTACATTGGGTACTCTAATGCTAAGTCACAAGATTATTTTGAGAATCAATTAACAAATGCAAAACCCTTATCACATGTGTCAAACACCCAGTGTAGACATAAGTGAATGTGATGCCCAGCCTGGCTAGCTGTCAGAAGTCCCCAGGTCCAGCCTCCTGCTAAAGGTTCTCCATGCCAAGTCCCACATGGATAGGTACCAGGGAACCTCAAGTCCCCCAGTATGATCGTGCACATACACGTGCTACACAATGTACACACTGGTGCTCGTGAACTCAGAGGAAACGAAGGGGAAGAGGCTCTGAGCGGAAGGAGACCCGGGTCAGCCAGGAAGCATGAAAGAAAAGGACAGGACTGGATGGCCACTATGCATTTATGCTGGTACATTATAAGCCTGTGCAGGAACACAGTTCATCATTTTTACAACAGGACAAGAGGAGGGGTCGGTAAAGTCTCTAAAAGGCCAACTAGTAAACAGTATAGCTTTACAGAAAACATGCAGTCTGTTACACCAGTTTTTACAACCCTCTAAAACCCTAAAAAACATTCTTAGCTCACTGGCCAGTTTGTTGCTTTTGCCAAAAGCCAGCTTTTCCAAAATCCCCACCCATTAGATTATCACAAAGGCCTCCCGAGCTCCAAGGGAGGGGGGAGGACAGGAAAGACCCAGGCAGCAGCTGAGCAGAACAATGCCCCGGCAATCTCCGTAAACAGGTGCACGCCCACCTCGATGAGGGTTTCTGTCCACACCTTCCTGTCCATCTTCAGGCTCCGCACCTTGGAGATGCCAGCACCCAGGCCGCGGTGCTCCCCTGTAGGCAGAGGGGCAGACTCGGGTCATCCGGGCCTTGTTCAAATGAGCTCTCACACCCACCCCCGTGCCCAGAGCCACAAGTACCAGTCCTACCTCTGGCACAGCTTTGGAACAAGCCCCATATCGCTGCACCCTACTCCAGAGCGCTGAGGCCTGCAACCCTCACCTAGGCTTCTGCCACAGCCCCCATGGCACACTGACTCTTGGTGGCCATCAAAGGCCACTTCAGGCCAGAAGTAGATCTCAGTTCCTTACCTGCTTTCCCTCTACCACCAACTTCCTGCTTGGATTCTCTGCCCGCCCCCCATGGCTGCCCCTTTCTGTCACTCAGATCTCAGCTGACATGTCACCTCCTCAGAGGGGGCTTCCAGACAAACAGCTCAGGCCAACAGTATAGTCTCTTTTTTTTTTAAAATGTATTTAGTACAGGGTCTACAAGGTCTCACTACACAGATTGAACTCATAGTGATCCTCTTGTTTTCAGCCTCCCGAGCACTGGGATTACAGGCTCACACCATGACACCCAGTCTCAATCTCTATCTCAGCACACCCAGGGCACAGGGCCAGCATGGCACATTGGGGATTGAACCCCAGTCTCTGCATATGCCTAAACAGCAGGCGCTTTAATCTGCTGAGCTATCTGGCTGGCCCTAGCACACTCTATAACACTTGGCATCCCACAGACTGCTACTGGTTCACATGCCATCTGTATTCCCCTACTACAGCGTCAGCTGCACGTGAGTGGAAACCCTGTCTGCCTGTTTCACGACTCTATTGTCAGTGTCCAGGACAAAGCCTGGCACACAGTGAGCACCTAATATATCTCAGTAGGATGATGGACGAAGGAAGAGTTATAGCTGGGGAACCAGCTACAGGGTACAGGTCCCATGAGGGAGCTGGGAGTGGGGAGGATGGCTACGGGGCCCTAGAAGTACCTGGCAGGATGGCTCTGGCTTGGCCCGCCTCCCTGGGCATCTTCCCTCAGGTCACCTTATCCCCTCCTGTCAGCCCTTCAGGTCATCACTTCTGTGCAACCAGACCTCATGGTACAAGGCCCCTGAGCACTTCCTCTAGAAACCCCACAGGCCTTGAGATTTTTCCTGAGCTCATCAATTGCCCCACTCAGAGAATTCCCACCACCGGTCACCCAAAGCCACTACCTAGGCACCACCAATGAGGGCCCAATCCCCAGCATATAGCACAGGGTCTAGCCCATGGAGGAGTAGAGGACTGTACCGCTCTGTCCTCTTTCTGACCCAACCCTGCATTAAGACTTTCACAACATAACACTGTGTATGGACACCCAGGCCAGGCCTCCTCCTCCTCCTCCTCCTCACCCTCCTGGATCCTGCAGCAGCCTCCTCACTGGTCTCCAAACTTAACTCCTCACTGGCTTCCACCTACCAGCCAGAGTCAGATTCACAAATCTGTCCACATCCCTGGGTCTTCTGCCTCCCATCTCCCTCTGGACAAGAGCCCTGGCCAGCCTGGCCTGCCTCAACTCTCTTGATACAACAGAGACACCACAACCCAACAGACCTGGGCTTCATCCAGGTTCACTTATGTGCCATATGAAAAGCCCATTTTCCTTCTCTGTGCCTCAGTGTCCCAACGTGAGAATGGACTCCTGTTTTACAGTGAAAGGTGCCAGCAGGGGAACAGCTTGGTGCACACCATGAGGCAACTTCATGGACAGCGGCTCCCATCGGCCACACAGGCCAGCTGCCCTCCAACCTGCCAGCCCCGCTTGCTCTGCTAGGTCCCAATGCCCCCACGCACCTGCACAGCGCTTGCAGATGACAACGCAGAGGTTGATGGAGGCCCAGTCAGGCTGGGCAGCCCCACAGTCAGCACAGAACCTGTTGGGAGCTGCAGTCCAGATGCGTTCAGCCACCTCCAAGGTGGACAGGGCCTCAGCAATGGCACCCTGCATGGCCTCCAGCCATTGCTCCTTCTCTAGCTCCGAGTCGGCCGAGAAGCTGAGGACAAAGGAGTATCGGGACTGGTGGAAAAGGTTTGGAAGGACTTGGGGCAGCACAAAGGGCACAGCATGAAGCAGGTGGACAATGCACTGGGAGCTCCTGATCTGAAGAGGGAGGCACCCTGGATCAAAAGCTATGAACCTTACAGACAACATGGGGGTGGGAACACCAGGGAGACCCTGCCTTCCCCAGGGTGATGGGAAGGATGCCTGACAGGTAGAAGGCTGACCCCAGTGAAGAGATGTAAGGGAGTTCCAGACACAGAGAGCAGCATGCACAAAGGGGAATTTCAGGGCTGGGGAGATAGCTCAGTAGAATAAGTGCCTGCCTGGCAAGCGCAAGGTCCTGAGTTCAATCCCCAATACCACCAAAGGTGGGGAGGAATTCCAGGACCTACGAGCAGGGGCAGACTGCCAGAGAAGCGGCTGGGAGATAGACTGGGATTGACCTACACCTAGCAGAGGTCAGAGAGCACCCCAAGGACAATGGGGCACCTCTAGAGGGTTAAGTGGGAAGTGGGAGAGGGCACAAAAATGTCTTAAGAGCCCTCTGCCACGTCATCCTCAATCTCTTTCCTCTTCCCACCCCAGCCCATAAACTCTACCAACTAGACACGTGAGCCTGGCCACAGTACTCCCTGCTTTTCGAGGTGAGGGACCCTGGCTGGACAATAAATGAAACACACACACACACACACACACACACACACACACACACACACATGCTCTTTCTCTGGTGACACTACCACCTCCAGGCCACAAATATCTACAGCCTACATCTGTGCCAGGGATACAGCTCAGTGGCTCAAACATCTGCCTAGCAAGCACAAGGTCCTGTGTTTGATTCCTAATACAAAAAAAAAAAAAAAAAAAGTATATACACCACCCAAAACCCACTGCCATGACCACATTCAATGCTTTGGGGTAACGGACATCAGAACCACTTCAGAAGGGCTGAGGGCCATCTCGCCCATGGCAGCTTGGCATGTGGAGCTCGAAAAGCCACCAAAGACTCAGATGAGCACTGGCAGCCGACAGCAATGGCCGCTGTGCCAGGGTAATGGTGGCTTGGTGCTGAACACCAGGTCAACCTCACTTAGGCTGGTGGCTGTAAGCACCAGGGCAGTGGGCAGGCCTTGGTGGACCTGACACAGAGGGAAATTCTGTAGGTGGATGCTGAGGTGGTGGTAGGTTAGGATTATGGCAACAAATCCAACCAAGGTGCTTTCAGACTACTTCAAATGCAATAAGCAAACAAATGTAAACACAAAGGCCTGTGAGTCTGCTGTCAGGTGGAACACAGACCCTCAAAAATGGTGCCCAAGGGTAAGGTGGTGAGCATCTGGGCCACAACAGCTGGGGCAGAGGGATGGGAAGACAGAGAGGTGGGAGCAGTGGGGTGGTGATGGTTTGCGCATGGGTGAGGAGGTGCCACTGGCAGAGCAGGGGAAGCTGCAGGGAAAGGCATGTGCAGATGTCAGGCAGCAGGCCTTGTGCTCAGGAAGCCTGCCAGGCAACCTGCTGAGCTCAGGACAGAGATGGTGGGGATGGTGAGGCCAGTGTTATAGAGCCACACAGTGTCCAAGAGTCCTCAGCTCCCTGGAGAACAGTGGTCCCCCAGGTCACACAGGCAGTTAGAGATGGGCCCAGGGTTGGAGCCTGAAAAGTGGTGGAGAATGGCCTGGGCATTGGCAAGCCTCTCTGGAGAGAGGGCAGAGGCCAGAGACAGACACTGAGGGACACTGAGGCCCAGAAAGAAGCACTGAGGACAGGCTCCAGACATGTGGCTGCTTTGGAGACAAGGAAGCAGCCATGGCGGCCAAGAGCACTCTCTAGGGAGTGGGGCAGGCACACAAAGCCAGGGGTGGGCAGCCCCGGAGCACAGCCCAGAAGGAGGTGGAGTGGAGTGAGACTCTGTAGAGGGAAAGACCAGAGTAGACTAGAGGATAAAGAGTAAAGGACCTGTTTGGAAGGGACAAGGCTGGGAAGGGAGGGCTGCCATTCCTGTATAGAGGGAGGATGCAGGCAAGCGAAGTTGAGCAGGAAGCACTCACCTGAAGATGCGATAGGGCGTGGTAAGGTCAAAGCTGCGGCGATCAGCTTCCTTCACGTTGCCCACGCTCATGTCGATGAAGGTGATGCCAATGCCCAGGTGATACTCCTGACGGGCAGGCAGGAAGGGATGAGGGAAAGCTTTGGGGGCAGGGCGTAAGGCCCAGGAACAGGGAGAGAAGGGAAAAGTGGTACCTTAGGGACTAGAAAGTGCCTAGGAAGGAGATAAGGGGGAACTCAGGAATTTGCACGTGGGGCTGGGCTCAGGTCCCAGGCAGGCATGGGACAGAGAGAGGTTCAGTGACCTGGTCAAACCTTTCTTACCTCCAGGTTCTTATAGAGCTGCACTTTGTCCCCGACCACAGCCACATACAGCTTATTCTTGAAGCCACGCAGCTCCAGGTTGCCTGCACGGTCATGTTGCTCTAAGGTTCGAACTCCCATCAGGTAAGCACCAGACTGCTGGGCCCGGGTGCGCTGCTCAGCCACCGCCTGCTGCAAGGACTGTATCCACTCGTTCCGCTCCGCTGGGTGAGGTGAGCTGAGTGAGCCTGGGCCCAGGAGGCAGCAGGCCTGGGCCCCTCAGGAAATGCCCCTGGCCACCCATCACTCCACTCGGCTTCTCCGACTCGGAAAAGCTCAGTTCCAGTCCCAGCTTGTGCCTCTTACACCAGCCAAGTCCATTCACCTGTCCCAGCCTGCTCCCCAATCCTAGGGACAAATGGCCTTGAGGACTTGGGAGTGTCCCCACCTCAAATGGGAATGACACCTCTCGGGACATGAGGTGGGGAGCAGATAGCCCTGGTTCTCTTCCTCCCTTTATCTGGTCAAACCTCCAGTCTCCTCTCTTCCGCCATCCACACATGCCACCTAGAGAACTACCCACCATCGCTCTCTGCCCGGAAGACAAAAGTCCGGTTGTTTGTGATCACTTCAAACTTCTGGTCCCCAATGGCAGTCACTCGAGAGATGCAGGCCACAGAGATAAAGCGCTTAGAGTAGGTGTCCTGGGGAGAAGGAAAAGAGCTGCCCAGAGTCCAGGGGTGGAGTGGAGCCCCCAGTGCCCGCTCCAGCTCTCCCAAAGAAGGCTGCAGTGCTATCTCTTGACAGGTGGTCAGGAATCGCCCTGTGTCCCTGAGCTCCGCTGCCTGTGGGCCAGGGCCCAGAACACAAGTCAAGGAGCGGGACTGCACCAGCGATCAGGACTCCACCTCTACGCAGTGTTGGGTCAGCATGAGCCCAGGCTAGAGCAGGGGTCAAGTCAGGGACGGATGTAGGCCTCACCTTGTTACTGTCAAAGTATCGCAGGTGATCAATATCCAGTCTTACCCATCGCTTCTGGTAGATATAGGATCTGAAGAGGCAGAGGCAGAGAAACAACAAAGCAAAGGGTTGTGGATTAGGGGAGAAGTTCCAGGATTACCCCAGCCTACCACCATGAAAGCCACACATAAAGTTCAGGTCAGCTGGGTTTAAGAGAGAAAAAAAAAACCCTCAATGATCCACTGGGAGACACGGACTTCACTGACAGGAGTGACTGAAAGAAGCCAAAGCAGGATTTCCCAGTTCTACGCTCAAAAGAACACACACAGGTCTGGTGGCTAAATGTGCCTGGAGGGAGAACTGCCCTGGTTTGGGAATCCACGTCACCCGTATCCTAGAACACTGTCTGATCCCATGCAGAGCCAGGAGCTCACACTCACCCCTGTGGTGGGTTCTTGTACAGCCAGCCAGCCTTGATAACGGGAGTGGTGGGGGTAGCGCCCCCAGGCAGCTCATCCATGGAGTGCGGCAGAAGCTCTGGGACTGGGCTGGTCAGGGATGAGCTCAGGCTGCCCGCGTGCCATGAACCACTAGGAAAGAGGTCGGATGGAGGGCAACAGGGATGGGAAGCTCCCCTCCCCGGGGGCGGGGCTGGGAGGGGATGGGCTTCTAAAAGAAGGTGGCTGGGTGGAGGAACCACCAAGGAGCAGGTACTCACTTGGGGACACCCTCGTAGGCACGGTCATCCTCATCTTCGTCGTCCCCAGACAGTTCCTCCCCCTCACTCAGCAGACTGGCCACGCGTACAGCCCGAGGGACTCTGCTCGGTGGGGGATCCTCCTGTACCCCCAAGCCCACCGAGCGAGTGTCATGCTTCCCTTCCAATTCTGATCACACCCCCAGGGGTGCCACTCCAACTTCTGTCCCCCAGTCCCTGACCCACACAACTCAGCACTTTTACTTCTGTTTCCTCACATTCCCCGCTCTGTCCCTCCCCCTAGCTGCAACCACAGAGGACCCAGGGTCAAAGGGACAGGATAGCCAGTGGCAGACGCAGACCTAGGACAAGAATAAAAATAAAAAAAAAAATACAGGGGAAAAGAAAGACTCCAGGTTACAGAGACAAGTCAGATACTCAGAGCAGGAGCGACACAGAACACAGAAAGTGAAAGATAGTCACTCAAAACAGAAACACAGAGGTAGAGGGGACAAACAGCCAGCCAAACATAGCCAAAGCTTAGGGCAGGAGCCACAGACCAAAGTCCTGAATTGCTGGCCCAAGGCTCTGGAGCACTCTGGACCCCAAACCCTGCAGGGCCAGACAATGTAGCGGGGCAAGTGGCTGTCCACTCTGTCTGGTGGTCCTCAGGGTCCACAAGACAGCCAGGCCCTCCTCCCAACCCTAGCCACTGCCCTGTCCTACCTTCTTGGTCATCACGCTGACTGGGGCCCTCGGCCCCTCCTCGGGGGCCTCATCATAGTCAGGGTCATCTGGTATGAGAAGGGTGGGAGATGTCCAGCAGCAGGGAGTTGGCCCCCATCTCCCAGCCACCAGGGACACCACAGCATATCTGCACAAAGGCCACCCCCAGACCAGCAAAGATCCCACCCCCACTGTGGCCTGGCTTTCAAAAAAAAAAAGGGCACAGGAGCAGGAAGTGCTATTTATACCAACAGAGGCAGGGCCACCACAGGGAGGCCTGATGAAGCAGCAACTTGGGGATCAGGGGCGGGGACTATCCAAACAAGGCAGTAAGAATCAAGAAAAATAGACAACCCCAGGCCCAGCAAACCATGACTCCAAGAAAGCTACTGCCAGGCTGGGACCCACTGCTCACTCAGGAGGGGCCACAGCCCGCCCTCACTGGGGGTGAGCAGTCAGGTACGGGGCGCCGTCTCCACTTGGGAAATGAAAAGAAGATCGCTTAAGACCCGCCTCGGGCCACACAGACCACCTCGGGTCCATCCCATCCTGGCCTGCAGTGTTGCCTGGGTCCATCCCATGCCTGGTCTACAGGATTCCTGTCCTCGGCCTGCACTCACCGAACTCTGGGGGCAGGCGGACAGGCTTTGGAGGAATCTCTGGGGGGCAGGATGGCCCCCAGAGGAAGGTGGATGGAGGCTCCTTGGGCTCTAGCTGCAGAGGGGATGACAGTGGTGGCGTCGGCAATAATTCCTCCTCCTTGGAGGGAAGGCTGAGGACAGAACAGTTGGGCATCAGTAAGCAGCAGCCAAGACCCAGCTACAGAGCCCCGGCTCACTCTTCCCCACACTAGCCCTCTGCACACAGCCTCTTGCCTCACCCTCCCCACGAAAAGCCCTTCTTGGTGCCCCAAAGCCTAGTGGAAGCTGGGACTCTGCGACCCAAATATGCCGCTCCTTCCCCATTGCTCCAGCTTTTAGCCATGTGTACCCACTGAACTCCGCTCTGGAGGGGTTATGAAAACCAGAATGCAGAGAGAAGGAGTTCTCGGGGAGGTAATGTCTTGGACGGCAGAGGGATCGGGCAGTACTGAAGCAGGTGATGCGCCAAAGGCACAGAGCAGTCTCAGAAACAACTCCTGAGGCCCTGGTGCAAGGCCACCAGCTGTGGCCCAGACTTAGATATTCACTACCTCCTGGGTACCCTGCAGCCCCCGAACTCACC
>NW_004524722.1:2376946-2383231 GCF_000260255.1 Octodon degus | reverse complement strand
GTCCCCACACATGGCTCTGTCAGTGGATATCTCCCAAGGGCTGTAGTGCAGTATCTGAAATTTGCCTTAGCCTCTTATTCCTACATCCTAGGATGAGCCCCTTATGTCTCTGAGCCTCGTTTTCCTCTTCTCTAAAATAGGGGCTACTACACTCTAAGAGACTATGGCAAAATTAAGGCCAATCCCAGTCTGGACGATCTGGTGACTTAGTGGGACCATGTCTCAAAATAAAAACTAAAACAAAGGGCTGTGGATGTAGCTCAGTGAAAAGGCCCTGGGTTCAATCCTCAGTCCTGGGAAGAAGGGGCTAGGGGACTATTTCCACAGGTGAGTGGTGGAGGATTAACCCAGGCAGGACGAGTCTGTTGACAGTGTGCGATGCTCCGGGATCACCAGCTGGGTCAAGAGCTGGGCCTGAAGGCCTGGGCCTACAGCTGTCTGCCAGTGTCCTGAGGGAGCCAAGGAACAGCACCAGAGTGTACAGCTTTCCCTGGTGACGCTGGCCTGGTGTGTTCCCAGTGTTCCTGGCAATAGCCGAGGTGTGTGACAACTGTGACAGGAACAAGGGCAGGGAGGATAAGGCAGGGCTGACTCAGGGCCGCTGCCCACACTGTTGCCTCCACCAATGACTCTCTTCTTGTCCTATCAAGGGAGCACGATCCCTCATCTCTGACCTGGACAGCACATCCTCCTGCTCTCAGTCTACCCTGGCCACTGTCCTTGCTATCTCACAATATGACCTTCATACAAAGTATCCCAAATGACGCTTTCCAAGTGTCTTCCCTCAGGCAGCATACCTGCTAGCATCTACGCTGATACCTGAACCTGGCTCCCACACCGATGTGAGTCCTGGGACTTGTGCTACTTCCAAGGCACTAGCCCTGCGGCCGAAGAGAACACAGCCCTCTCCCCTTCTGGGTGGAGTTGAACCAGCCAGTGGCTTCTAGCTCTTCCCTGGACACATGCTTGGGGTGGCCAGGCAGCTGTGTTCCCAGGCAATACTGCCTTGGCAACAGTGGCCTGCATGGGGAACTGCACTGAGACCTGGAGAAACTCAGCCAACTCACAACTCAGTAGACAAACCAGAGCTTGGCTGTCCCAAGTGTGGGGGGTCATAACCAGGCACATTCCAGGCAGACACCTGAAGCCACACTTGAAGGGCTGCTGGAAGACACTGGCCCACCTGGGGCAAGAGCTTTTTAAGCCCGAATGGGCCCGTGAGTCACCTGTCCACTCTGATCCTTAGTCCCTTGCCCCTGAGCTGTCACCTGGAGGGCCATGGAGACTGGCTCCTACGCAGCTGCGTGGACTCTTGCATATCACTACGCAGGGGAGGACATTCTGTTGCCCTGGTGACAAGGAGCTCTCTGCCCTTCCATCCCTTAGAAATCTGATGCCAAGGGCCCCATGGTGCTCTTGACAGCTTGTTTAGCTGGACCTAAGATCTCCCGGTGGGCACAGCATCAGGCTGTCTCCCTACTGGATCCTGCAGGCTTTTAGGGCAGGGGCAGCATTTGACATGCTATCGCAGGCCAGGGAAGGGCCTGGCTGTGTCCACAGCAAGAGCGTACTGGACAGACGAGTGGATGGGCAGGTAGGCTGATCTGTGGGTAGGTGTCCAACTGGCCATTAGGGTTGGAGGGAAGCAAAGGAAAGAGCGAATGATGACTGCCTGGGTAAGTGCACCATCTGGAGTGTGGCCAGAGGGGCTGGCCCTGCTGAGGTGACGTCCTGGGAGACTTCCAGGCAGGCAAACCCAGCGATCACACTGCTGTCTCCCAGGGCCCAAGAGACAGTGGCCATGGAGGCCTGGCCCATGGTCTGGGGTCACAGCAGGTGGACGGGCTCCCTCCCTCCAATGCCATGCAGGGCTGAGTGGGCCTGGCCCTCAACACTCCCCCAGGTCTGGGCTGGGGCTGAAGGGAAGACAGCGGCAACAGAGCCAGACTGCCCCTGTGCCCTTCATCCCTGGGGTCCAGGCAGCATCAGCCCAACTTCCTCAGGCACTTGGGCCATCACTTCCCCAACCATGGGCAAGGGGTCTGTCACCCCACTGGCAGGTTCCCAACCTCCTCCACTCTTCAATCCCTAGCAGGGGCTTATACAAGTAAATTCCTGGCTCCGCCCACAGGCATGCTGAGCCAGTCACCAAGACCAGGTGTGGTGGCACATGCCTGTAATCTCAGTGCTCGAGAGGCTAAAAACAGGAAGATTACTATGAGTCCAAGCTTCATAGTGAGACCCTGTACCAAACATAATAATAATAATAATAGGGCTGGTGAGATGGCTCAGTGGTCTAAAGCACCTACTTAGAACAAGCTTAGCAAAGCACAGGGACCGCAGTTCAATCCCCCAGCACCACATGCCAGCCAGCCCCGCCCCCTGGTGGGCTGAGCTAGCCACACACACACACACACACACACACACACACACACACACACAAATAAAATTTTAAAAAATAATAATAATGATGATACATTCCTGGATTAATTCATTCTTATTAACTGTGTGTGTCTATATATGTACATCCCTACATGATCTCTAAGTGCTCTGTACGGACTTACTCACTTACTCATTATAAGGGCTCTATAAGGCAAGGCCATTGTCCCATTTTACAGATGAGAAAACTGAGTCACAGAAATGCTAAGCAATCTATCCTTAATCTATCCTTGGTCCCATAGCTGGGATTTGAACCCTGGTTGGTCCAGTACCACAGCTCTGGCCACCCAGAATCAGGGTCTATGCCAGTGCTGGAGCTGACATTCTGTCCAGGGAGAACAAGATCACCACTTTGACGGCCACCACTGTGACCACGGGAAGCGTCCCCTGAGAGGGGAAGAAGGGAGGCTCTGTAAACCTCCAGCCCCTACTCTGGCCGCCTCTTCCAGGGAGCCTCCAGGCTACTCCTGGCTCCTTGCCTGCCCACGGCAGAGAAATCAGGGTCCTGCTGAGTCAGGGCTCGGCCCAGGAAAGGAGAAGTGGTGTCCGGAAGGTACATCATGTGGGAAAACCCCAAGGGAAGGGGCAGTGTCCCCCTACCAAGAACAGGGCCTTTGGGTGCCCCCCTGCAGTCCTCAGTGCTTGCCTCTAGGAGCAGCGCCAGCTCCAGCGTAGTCCAGATGAGGCCCAGCAGATGCTGCCCCTGGCCTGTGCCATCCCTGAGCAAGAGTGCAAAGCTCCCACTCAAGCCTTGCCGTGCTTGTCTCCCCCTCCTCCTGCCCTCTCACACCCATCCACCCGCTCCCTCCGCCCTTTCCCCCCATACGTGATCTTAGCCAGAAGACCAAGAGGCAATGAGCCCTTTCTCTTCTGGAAAGAGATACAAGAGCCCATCTACCTTCCCTGTGATGCCCATGGCAGGACTGGGCACACAGGGCCCGAGCCCACAGCCTGAGAAGCCCCCCTTGCTAGGTTAGGCAACATACCCAGCAGACCTTATATGTGGGGCTGGAGGACATATGAGGGTCCCAAATCAAAATGGGTGAGAGGGCCAGGCATGGGGGTGCACGCCTGTAATCCCAGCACTCTGGAGGCTGAGGCAGAAGGATTGCTGCTAGTTCAAGGCCAGCCCAAGCTACACAGCAAGACCCTCTCAAAAACAAAACAAAATATGAAAAAGAGATGGGTGTCATTAAGTGTATAACCAGAAACATTTCTGAGTTGAAAGAGGCACTGTTACAGAGAGGAGAGAGAGAGAGAGAGAGAGAGAGAGAGAGAGAGAGAGAGAGAGACAGACAGACAGACAGACAGACAGACAGACAGACACACAGACCGACCGACAAAGCTTTCAGAGTCAGGCAGGCCCACAGGGAGTCCCAGCTCAACCACCATCTGTTAGTGACCTTGAGTTGTTGGATTATTCACTTCGCCTGAGCTTCAGTTTCCCCTCTGACCTGCCTCCAGGCTTACTGATAATTCAGTAAGGGTAAGGCACTGGCACATGTCACCAGCACAGCTTTTGCACCCCACTTGTGGCTGAAGGGGGCTCAGTCACACAGGCTGGCCAGAAAGCTGCACCCCAGCCGCCTCTTCCAGGTCTCCCTGGGACCTTTCTTTCTCCCCTGCCTCCAGCAGGGAACAGGTTCTCACCTGGAGGGAAGCGAGGCTGTGGGGCAGGGCAGCGGCGCCTCTGAGGTTGGCCCTGGGCTCCCCTACTCCCATTCCAGCCCTCGCATCCTACAGATGCAAACATCAGGACTGTGTTTATAGCTGTTCCCTTCACCTAGAACACCATCCCCTGCCTGGCCACTCACCAACTTCGCCTTCAAAGGGCATAAGGCACATATCCCCCACCACTACTCTGGGCCTCCCCTCATGCTTCGGGATGCTTTGGGGCCTCCCAGCTCCCGGACCCCCCCTGCACGGCTCAGAGGTGAGGCTGGCCCAGTGACCCTGGAACAACTGTCTCCTCCATACCCTTTTCACAGGGTCAAACTTTCCCAGCTGCCCACTTCCTCGTTCGTGCCCCGGCCTGCTCCCCAGCAGCCAGGCCCAGTCCTGCGCCTGCTGTTTCCTCCATGCTTCTTCCCTTTCTCCTCCTCCATAAACTGCAACCCTGGTTCCGCCCTGCTTGCTCCTGCCCAGCTGCAGCATGGAAAGCCCTTTCTGGAGTCTCACTTGCTAGAATGAACACAAAAGGCCGAGTCTCTTGAGACCTCCAAGTCCCCCAGCACAGAGGGGCGCTAGCCAGGGTGCCCTGAACAACTCAGCTGGCATCCAGATCACGGGAAGCCTCTCTACACACAGCATCCTAACTGCACTAACCTACACTGTTACGGACACTACTGACTTGTACCTTGCAGCCAGGACACCAGAAGTTTTGGCAGGACGAGAACCACTTGCTAGCTGGATATGGCTGACAGCTGTACTCCGAGAACTCAGTAGGCTCAGGCAGGAGAGTTGCCATGATTTCAAGACCAGCCTGGGCTACACAGTGAGCTCAAGGCCATCTTGAACTACATAGCAGGACCTTGTCTCAAAAAAACCCCACAACACCAAAATAGAACTACTTGCTAAGCATCCATTGTTTTGGGCATTAAATGACTGGATATCATGAACTCCCTTGTGCTCCGGACAACTCCACCTTCTTGTCCAGGAAACCCACCCACTGCTCCCTCCTCTAAGCTTGCACGGTCCCCTGGGAGCTCCTCCACACCGGCGGCAGTGGGCAGGAGGCAGCTCTGGCCAGGGCTGGCTCCAGAAGGGAGCTCACACACCACAGTGCTGCTCCCCCATCCTGGGTGCCTAGCACAGGTTAGTGGCCACTGTCCAGCCCAGTAACCAAGGATCCCTGAATTCTTTAGAGATCCATAGAAACTGGGGGGAGGACAGGCCAGCCTGGACAGGACGGGAAGGAACTGCTCCGACCAAGTGCCGGGCCTGTGCACATCTGGCACCCTGGACTGGGCCTCAGGCCGTTCAGAACCACAGCAACTGATACCTGACAGTAAGATAAGCCTACCCCAGCTGCCCCAAGAGACTGGTCAGAGGCAGCCAGGAGCAGAAACCAGAAGTGAGGAGGCAGCACAGGGCCCTGAAGGGAAGAGACCCCACAGAAGAGTAGTCTACAGGGCAGAGTCTAGGAAAGGGAGGGAAAACAGGCCGTGTGGGCTCCTGATGGCTTGGGGGAGCGGGAGGCATACAGGGGGATAGAGACCTGGAGAGACCAGTTGAGAAGGAAGAAGAGGGAAGCAAGGAAAAGGCAGGGAAAAAACAGAAGAAGTGGAGAAGGTGAAGCAAGACTGTAAATTCTTTTTTTTTGGCGGGGGGGGGGGGGGGGATCAGGGATTGAACTTAAGACCTTGCACTTGCCAGGAAGGCGCTTATGCCTCTGAGCTATCTCCCCCGCCCAAGACTGACATTTCTGAGAGCACAAAAAAGAGGGAGCAATGCACCCTAGAGAACCCAGCCCAGAGACAGCAGCCAGCCCAACAGGGACTCCTGCCCTCCCAGGCCCAAGCCCTCCTCTCACCTGCCTGGCAGCTCACCCTCAGAGGCCTGCTGCGTCCTGGGCCCAAGGACTCCTGAGGTCCAGCCAGGTGGGTCGTGTGTGTGCAAGTGTGGGCCTGTCCTGCACACCTGGCCAGCCAGTCCCACTCCCTGGGAGGTGCTTGGGCCCAGCTACGCCCTGCACAGATCTGTATCTCTTGAGTATTTTTCAAATCACTGCTCTGAGGGTGCGTGTTTCTGAGTATGTGAGTCCTGAGAGTGCGTGTTTCTGAGTATGTGAGTCCTAAAGAGTTAATGTGTACGTGTGAGTGGCTGTTTGTGTGTGTGTGTGTGTGT
>NW_004524722.1:2366945-2376846 GCF_000260255.1 Octodon degus | reverse complement strand
GTGTGTGTGTGTCCAGCTCTGGTTTCTCCTGCTTCCTGCTCTCTGCTTCCCCACCCCCTGCAGCCCCAACCAACACATACACTTCCTGAAAACACAGAAAGAGAAAGAAGTCACCCAGAATCCCCCGGGGCAGACACTTCCTTCCCGCCCCTGGGCTGTACCCCACCCCACCCCCAAGCTAAAATGGGACTCAACTGCTGCAATGTCTGCATCTGCTGACCCTCTGGTCTCGTGAAGCCTCACAGGGTGAATGCGGAGGAAGCACTGGCCCTCACAGCCCTTGTCGTGACTCCTCCCTCTTCCAGCCCCACAAGGAGGCCCATAGAGGCTGGGAAAGAGGCTCTTTAAAGTGAGTAGTTTCTCCCCCCAGTAACAAGTGATCCGCCTTCATGAAGACCCGGGATTGGTTGGGCTGCAAGGCAATCTGGGCTCAGGAGTGGCTCTACAGTGTGACTCGAGCTAGCAACAAAGCCCCTTGGAGGAAAATACTTCCTTTTTTAAGGGATCTCCAGTATCCAAGTATCAGACGAAGAAAGTGAGGCCCAGGGCAAGTCAGCAGGGACTCTGTGGAGTGACACTGGAACCCTGGATCAGAAATGATCCCTCTGCTGCTCAGACAGGCAAGTTCACAGGGCTCCTGTCTAGGACACTTAGAGCTGAGGACACAGGATGCGGTCTAAACACGGCCTCCTCTCTGCTGGGCTGGCTGACTCTGGGCAGGTGACTTAACATCTCTGAGCTCCTCAGCAAGTTCTCTTATCAAAGGGTTAAATAATGCTAAAAGTGTACAGACTCTGGGGTAAATGGGGTTCTTCCCAGGCCAAGCAAAGGTGAAGCTGACTGAGAGCCAGGTCATGCTGGGCCAGGAAGGAGGACACCCTATCCTTGCTGGCTTGCTAATCTGCTAGTACCCTGCTTGGTAGAATCCTGTCCCTGCCTCATTGTTCCTCTTGGGGACTCTTCCTTCCCAAGGCATATGGGTGACCTGGGTTGGCTTGAGGAGGAAGAGGGGCTTGGGGTGGGAGCTCAGGGCCCGTTGGTCCTATGGCTCAGTGTGTGCTGAGGGCCTTGCTGAGGCTGAGTCCCACACCCACAGGCTCAGTCCCCGGCAGTACAAAAGCTCACAGTAGTGACATCATCAATTCACTCACATAACAAATACGGAGGGGCTGTCAGGCAGCTAGCAGTGGTGCAGGGCTTGGAGATTCAACAACAAACAGAAGTGACAGTCCCAGCAGGGCTGACAGACCTTCCAATGAGCTCACCCCCTCCTGACAGCATACACACACATGTGCACACACATGCTCACAGCTGACTGCATGCAACACGCATGCTAACTCCTGTTCACACAGCACATTCTCACCCACAAATGAGCGCAAGCACAGTAGTACACATGGGTACGTGTGTATACACAGGCCCCAATGAACTCATATGCACACTTCATGTCGCCACTGAAACTGCATAGATCCCACATACCTGTGCCTGTACCATCAGGCACGGTGAACCTCAAAACCTGCATCAGTGCTGACACACGGACCAGACAGCTTTTACAAAGGCACCATATGCACCCCTGTCTGAATGTACACACACAAACTAGCCCTGCCATGCCCTCACACAGACCCAAGACCCTGTCAACGTACACATGCATGCTTAATGGTCCCCAAGTCTCACTGGGGACCTTGGTGACAGGCTTGGAGCCAGGGAGAAATGCTCACTCAACGATGAGCTCATAACATAATCATGTAGGAAAGACCCCAAAATTGAGAGTGAATTCCCCATGCTGGTGGATACAAAGATGGTGTTATGGTTTGTGTCTCACTGTCCCCACAGAGCCTCATGCAGTCATTGGGGTGGGCTTCTAGAGTTTATAATTAATTCATGATTCAAGGTGGGGATTATGGGTGTGAGTGCTACACCAGCCCTGGGGTGGGTAATCTGAAGACAATAGAAGGAGGGGAGCAAGGCTTGCTAGCTGCCACAGCTACCGCTCACTTTGTTCTTTACTGTTTCCTACAGCCATGAACTGCTGCCCTTTGCCATGTGCCGCTCTGCTTTACAGCCAGCCAAGTATGGACTGAAACCTCTAGTAACTGAGAGCTAAATAAACCTTTCCTTCCTTAATTCTGAATGTCAGGTGTTTTGTCCCAGCAACAAGAGAAAAACAACCAAGACAGAGGGGCAGGAATTCCCTATCAGTAGTCCAGGAGGTTGGACCCCTGCTGGCGTAGGAGTAGTCCACCGTGCACCAGGAGCTGGGATTCACATGAAAAGCTGGGAGGGGACAAGATGGCCAAGAAGGCTCCATCTGTGAGCACCCCAGGGCCACAGCCAGCACATTACAAATCTGTGATGTTCCTTCTGTGGTAAGGGGTTGTTCATTTGCTTGCTTTGCCACACCCAAAGAGCATGGAGCTGCATCTTCAGGCCTTTTTATTTTTTATTTTGAGACGGGCTCATTAAATTGCCCAGGTGGGCCTTGGACCTGCAATCTGCCTCCCTCAGTCTCTCTAGTAGCTAAGATTGCAGGTGTGTGCCACCTCGCCTAGCTCACACGAGCTTTATTACAGGACTCCAAAGACTGCACTAAAGACTGGCAATACCCATCATTCCAACTATTAAGACCCAGGGGTACAAGAAAGCAGGCTTGGCAGCTCACTCTCCCCCAACTCTGCCTTAAGGAAATGTCCCAAATTGTAGGAAACACGGCTGGTCTTCTGCATCTGCGGATTCTACTCTGCAGATCCAGTAAACCACAGATGGAAAATATACGGGGGAAATGCATCTATCTTGAACATTGTCAGACCTTTTTTCTTGTCCCTTTTCCCTAAACGATGCACTGTAACAACCATTTCTACTCTACTAGGGGACATAAGTAATTCAGAGAATATTTAAAGTATGAAGGAGGATGTGTATCAATTCTATGCAAATACCACAACGTTCTGTGACCAGACCCTAGAATCAATATCCCTTGGAGGCTAAGGGATGCTGTGATTTCCCACAAATTCTCTCATTCTGTCCCTCCCTCCCTCCCTCTCCTGGGAGCCAAGCTTCTGACCACAGGGGCCTGACCTCCCTGCTGGAGGGTGGCCAAGTGGTGGCATCTGAGTGGGTCCTGGGGCCCCAGGGCCTGGATGGGACTCTCACCCACCCCTTCTAATACACTGATCACAGGGTACAGTGCTAAGAGGGTTACAGAAGGTCATGGAGGGCACCTGGTAGGGAAACAGGCTCAGAAGGCAGGAAGGAGAGCGCCCTAATCTTGCCGCTTATGCCCTGGTCTGTGGCAGAGGATCCTGCTTCCCACCAGCCTCCTCTGAAGGCATCCCCCTTCCCAAGACATCGAGGTGACACAAAGTTGGGTAGAAGGACAGAGAGAAAGAAGCTGGGATGCCGGATTCAAGGCCCTTTCACTCTCTAGCTGGATAATGTGAAAGAAGCAAATATAAAGTACGCCTGGAGAAAGTCCTCAGGAAAATGGCCACTAGAGGGCACAAGGGCACCAGGAAAAATCAATCCAGCATGCCAGCAGGGCTCCAGGGGAGCTCGCTGCCTATCCGTGCCCACTCATGTGAGTCCAGGAAAGGCACCGACACTCACTAGGCTTCCACCAGTCAATACTCAACACTACAGTCGTCATTTGGCCTTCAAGGCCACCTAACCTAATGCTCCTCACGAGGTGGGGGGCACCTCCCCAGTCTCCCACTATGGGGCTTGATGAAGCAGTTGGCATGAATGTAGCCAGTGTGTTCCTCTCTGCTCTGAACTTTTGCTTGGAAGCCTCCCTAGATTGGCCTGCCTTGGCCCAAGTGCTCCAATAAATCCCCATTTTCCCCAGAAAACATCTAGCCCTGTGGGGGCTCTTCCTCCCCCGGGGCATCCAAGCAAAGCACAGGACAGAGGGTCTCCATGAAGCGGGGAACATCCGAAGAAGCAGGAGGAAATCCAAGAAAACAAGGAAGGTCAGAAGCCAGGGGGGAAAAACCAGCTCTGAAGAGGAAAGTGAGCAAGAAAAGGCTCAGAGTTGTCACCAAGTGACATTTGTCAGGGGTGGGATAGTTGGGGTGACACGCAGAGAGGCTTCTATTCCGCCACCCCACTGCTGCAAAGAGCTCTCCTTGTCCTCCAGATGTTACTTCCTGGTGTCAGAATGTACCCGGATGCCCTCGGCATTTCACACTTGCTGGGTCCCCCTCCTAAACTCACGTCTGTCCCTGGGTCCTAGGTCAGTGCTATTACCACTGTCTGGCCAAATGTCCAAAACAGAAACCTAGAGGCCACCAGGGTTCCCCCTGCCTTCTGCCCAGGTCCAGGGAGTCCCTGTCCTGGCTACTGTAGTACTGCATGTGGCCCCAGTCAACCTACATGGAGCTACACTAGTCCCAGTCTCAACCAGACACTCAACACAGCCTGAGCAGGTCAAGCCTGGCCCTGTGCCCGCTCCCTTGCCTCCCAGACTCTTCCTGCATCCTCCCCCCGCACCCCAGCTCTTCATCTTCTTACAGAAACCCACTCCGCTTCCCAGCTGGGGCCTTGCTGCCTGTCCCACCAGGGGCAGCCCCATCCTGCCCTGCACACCACCAACCCAGCTGTGCTACTGAGGATTCACAGCTGCAGCCCCATCTGCCCTTTGCACAAGCTGCCCCCACCACCTAAAGCCCACCCCAGTGGCATCTGCTCACCTCACCAGCAGGCGAGGGGGACCGGAACGAGGAGGCACAGGCGGAACGCTGGGCTCTACCAAATGACGCTTGGCGGGCAGTGGGGGCAGCACAGGGTCTAGAGCAGCTGAAGACGAGGTGGTCACTGATGGGGTGGCCGTGGATGGAACGCCCAGGGATGGGATAGCTGTAGAAGGGGCGGTGAAGCAGGCAGGCGGGAGGCAGCTCCTTCGGGGTGGGATGGGTGGGGCAGAGGGTCGCCCCTCATCTTCTGCAGCTGTGGGCAGGTGCTCTGGTGTAGTGGCCGGGGCAGGTGCTGAGCGGAAGACGTGGCGTTTCTTGGGTACCGGCCGGGGAGCAGGGCGGGGCGCAGGGATGGGCGGGGCGTGGGCCCGGAGCAGGCCAGCCAGGATGCGGCGGCGGTGGCCAGGGAGGTGCAGGCCCATGTCCACCAGGCGGGCATCGCTGAGGCCCTGACAGTCACTGGCGCACATCATGCCGTGCTGCTCGAAGAGCCCGGTATACTGCTCCAGGTGCAGCGCCCGCAGCCACTCAGCCACTGACAGTGGGGCGTCCCCACCCTCAGCCATGGTTCCCACCAGCAGAGGCCCCGCCGGCAGGGCTCAGGGACCTGCAACAGACAGATGGGCCTGGGTCAGAGGCGATGGCAGCCCACAGTCTCGTGATCCCCATCCCTCCGCAGCTCTTCCGTGTTAGTGCCAATCATAATTTCGAAGACAATTCCAAATGTCACATCCCCAACGATCAAAATCTCTAAAGTCCTCACGATTACAACCCTAAAGGATTAAAGCTTGAATATAGAAATCGTGAAAGCCAAACCTCCTCTCGTGCCATGGGTTCGAGTTCAGTCCTTGAGCTTCCTCCACTGTGGCCTCCAGCATCCAGCTGCTGGTGTGGCCTTAGCCCACATCCCCACCCCACCCCCGTCATCTCTGGGGTCACACGGCCAAGGGCATAACTGGTGCTGTGTTGGCTCCTCCTCCCCACTGCCCTGCATGAGACCCAGCCCATGGCCCAGCAGCCCTATGGTGCCACTCTCCTGCTGAAGGCCCAGCCCAGGGCCTCAGCGAGCACCTGTGGGACTGAAGGGCCGCTGCAGGGCATGCCTGCCCCCCCACCCCTGCTGCAGGAATGTGAGTCAACCCAGATGCCACAGCCTCAGGGGATCTCCCCCTCTGCATGATGGGAGGCCAAGGCATTCATTCATTCAAAGTGGCCTGGCACTCACCGGGCAGTGGGGGACCCACTCAGGTTCCATCCCTGCCCTGGAGAGCTCCTGGCCACCTGGTAGGAGGCCAGAGATGACAACGAGAAGTGATTAACAGAGAAAAGTCACCCAGTCATCTCCACAGATATCCAGAAACCAACGATAAAACCCAACATCCAACTCTAAGGCCTAACCAAAATAGAAGTAGATGGACACTTCCTTAAACAGAAAACCAACACCTTGATGGAAAAAACAAAAAATTCCATTAAAGTTAGAAATGAGACAACAATATCCACTTCATCATCATTGAAATCATTATTCAAACTGCTCTGTAAGTTGTAGGCAAATAAAATAGACAAAACAAATTAGGAAGGAAAAGATAAACCATCCATTAGTTACTGATAATGATAGAGGTGGAAAAACTGATCTTGGATGGGTGACCTCCAAATGATACTGGGAACCTCCAAATGACATTGGGAAAAATGATCTCCCAACCTGGCCTGTACGAGTTCATGTTCTCTAAAACCAAAGAATGAATTTTAGGAACAAACGGAGGTTATGAGCAGAATGTATTTATGGAGGGAAAGAAAGCTCCTGTGCAAGAGAGGGACAGGAGGGGGGCCGGAGCAGGTAGTTCCCCAGAAGCTGTCTCCTCCAGGGACTTTTATAGTGTAAAACCATGTGGGGCTAAGGTAGAGAAAGGGGGAACTCGCTTAAGTGGATGTGGGGTGGGACAAAACTATGGTCAACCCATGGGATTACAACCCATGGGATTACAACCCATGGGATTACAAACACCACTGCTCAGGTAACATGGATTAAGCCCAGGACCAAATGGGGAGTCACGCAAGTGAGCATGAATGTAGAACAGGACTTTATCTGGTAGCCATCAGATAAGGATTCTTCCTGGCTTTCTCAGGGTAAGGATCAATCGGGGATGCTAATCTGGAGGGAGGTTAGCATTTGTTTCCTCTCTGGCTCACAGCAGTCCCTCCCACAGTTGTAAGGTTTCCTGTCTCCTGTGTTATCTCCTTCGAGGGCCTGGCCCTGTCTGACTGCCTATAATATTTCTATCTAATTTGGCTGCCTGCAACAATAATATGGATTTTGAGTTGGAAAGCCCAAGCAGATCAACAGAGAAGTTACTCAAATAACAGAAAACTGTAAGAGTTGGGTTCAAAATTGATGTAAGCTGGGCGTGGTGGTGCAATGCCTATAACCCAGCACTCAGCAGGATGAGGCAAGAGGATTGCAGCCGGTTACACAGTGAATTCAGGGGCAGCCTGAACTGCACAGTGAGATTCTACCTAAAACAAAAACAAAATTAATATGAGAAGCCAAACACGGTGGCCCGTGTCTGTAAAGCCAGTTATTTGGGAGGATGAGGCAGGAGGACTGCAAGTTCATGGCCAATCTGAGCAAATTAATGAGATCCTGTCTCAAAATATAATTTAAAATAGAACAAGGAACGGAGCTCAGTGGTTAAAGCATCTGCCAAGCACTCGCAAGAATCTGGGTTTAATCCCTAGTACAACAACAACAAAAATAAATAAATAAAAAATCAGTATTTCTAGCCAGGTGCAGTAGTGCCTGCTCTTAATCCCAGCATTTGTGAGGCTGGGGCAGTAGGACTATTGGGGATTTAAGGCCAACCTGAGCTACACAGTGAGTGAGTTCAAGGCGAGCCTGAACTACATAGCAAAACCCTATCTCAATAAATAGATAGATAGATAGATAGATAGATAGATAGATAGATAAATTTAAATTCCAAAAAGATCAGTATTTCTAAGCAGTAGAGACCAGGAGGACAGGCCCCATTTACAACAGCATCACAAAACACTGAGAATAAACATCATGAGAAATAGATTTGAGAACAGATCTCAAACCAGGCATAGTGGCACATGCCTGTAATACCAGCCCTTGGGAGTTCAGGCAGGAGAATCATGTGTTTGAAATCAACCTATAATACAGAATGAGATTCGAGAAAGCAAAGCAAAGAAAAAAATTTAAATACAAGATCTTGTTAGGAGTTAAATAAATTTTCCACCAAGGGAGTGGGGGGAGGAAAACAAAAGATATATAGACCTATGTAAGACAAATTTTGGTGCACTGCTGAGGGGGAGAAAAACTGGACAGGGCAGGCGTGGTGGTACACGCCTATAATCCCCAGGCAGGAGGAAGTGGGTTACATAGTGGATTCAAGACCAGCCTGAACTACATAGAAAGACCCTGTCTCAAAGAAACTGAAAACCAGGACAAATAGGAAGGTACAGTAGATTCTAAGAGCATACATCATAAAAGGTATTCATTTTAAGTTAATTTATATGCGGACACAGCCCTACACAAAACACACACAGAATGTTTTGGGGTTGTTGTTTGTTTGTTTGTTTGTTTCTGTATTTTAGGGAAGGGTCTACAGTGTGTTCAGGGTCTCACTACTAGATCAGACACATAGTGAGTCTTCTGTTTACAGCCTCCCAAGTGCTGGGATTACAGGCGTGCAGGCACCCACGCTACCACCACACCCAGTCTCAACTGCTATCTTGGCATGCCCTGGGGGCAGGGCTGGCAGGAGCGGCATGGCAGGCCCAGGGATTGAACCCCCACACCCCCGGGCTCCTGCGCCTGCTTGCACACAAGCTAATTTGAAACTTCACATGGTAGGGCTGGGGAGATAGCTAGCTCAGTGGCGTAAGTGCTTGCCTGACAAGGGTGAGGTCCTAAATTCTATCTCCTGTATCACAAAAAAAGAAACTAACTAACTTCACATGGCAAAATAAACACAAGCGAGGGTGGCAGTGCAAATCCATGATCCCAACCGTCTGAGAAGCTAAGGCAAGATCAAAGTTTAAGTGCAGCCTGGGGAAGTTAGCAATCTATCAAGGCACTGTTTCAATTAAAGGGCTGGGATGTAGCTGAATGTGAAGGTCATGGGTTTGACCCCCCAATATCACAATTAAACAGGAACAGGCAGAAAATTCTGGGGAAAGAAGGGAGCTAAGGGGTAGGAATGAGCCTCATCACATGTTAAAACGTATCAATGGGACACAAACATTGAAAGTAGTATAGGGCATCAGCAAGTGAGCAGACACGTCAATTAGACAAAGTCCAAAAGGAGAGCCAAGCACATTTAAAAATTCAGACATAATGGAAGAAGCACTTCAAACTTGCGCAGGAAAATGGGGCATTAAATTGTTGGGAAAGCTATGGAGCAAACTAGCAAAAACTAAGGTGAACCCCTACCTCATACCTCATAGGAAAAATGACAGATGAATCAAAGATTTCAACTATTTTTTTTTAATAAAAGGATTCAAAAATCATCTCAGAGAGACAAAGCCTTTTGGAAAGATATAAACCAGAAGGGACACAAAAGCCAAAATACCCAATTCCTGTCATACATCGCATAACAATGCTTCCATCAGTGATGGACCACAGATACAGGAAGGGTTCCAGGCCGGGGATGTAGCTCAGTGGCACAGCACTTGCCTCGCAAGCGTGAGGTCATGAGTTCAATTCCTGGTACCAAAAAAGCACAATCCTATCAGAGTACCACAGGACTGAAAAGTCCTCTCGCCAGTGACAGCTGTACAGCCATCCCAGCATCACAGGGCAGTGCAGTCCTGTGTCTGTGACAATGCCAGTGTAAACAGTCCTAGCGTCATATCCAATGATGGCCCATGTAATTATGTCTAGTACACGGTACTCGACAGTGATAATAAGCGACTATGATGCGGGCTTATGCACTTACTACACTTTAACAAGTTTTTTTATCCTTGAGTATACTCCCGTTTACTAAAGAAAGAAGTTTACAGTAAAGCAATTGTAGGGCACGTCAGCAGCAGACCCGTACGTCTGTAACAAGAAGCCACAGGGACCGGCTAGATAGCTCAGCAGACTAACGCACCTGCTTAGGCAGAGCACAGGGCCAAGGTTCAATCCCTGGCACCATAAGCCATGCCAGCCCGGAGGAGGGGGGAGGGGGGAGAGAAGGAGGAGGAGGAGGAGGAGGAGGAGG
>NW_004524722.1:2364424-2366845 GCF_000260255.1 Octodon degus | reverse complement strand
AGCAGCAGCAGCAGCAGCAGCAGCAGCAGCAGCAGCAGCAGCAGCAGCAGCAGCAGCAACAGCAGCCATGGGAAGCTAAGCGTGCTGGCGCACACCTGCAATCCCAGCACTTGAGAGACCGAGTCCTAAGGATTACAAGTTCAATGCCAGCCTAGACACACAGAGAGGCCCTGTGTCAAAAGAAGAAAACAATGCCGTATGGAGGGTCTGACCAAGGCCATTTGGGACTGTCAAAGTACTTCATATGATGTTGACAAAATCACCAAAGGATATATTTTCCAGAATGCAGCCCCATCATTAGGCACCATGTGACTGTGTACAAGGGGTGATCGAAAATGACAGTGAATGCTAAAAAAATTTATTACAGGAAAAGACACATGGTCAAGAACAATGGGCTAAATGTGTTCAAACTAAGAGGGAGTATTCTGTGGAAGAATAATAGCAATGTGTCTTTTATGGTAATAAATTCTTTTAAACATTCTCTGTATGATTTTGGTCACTCCTCATTTATTAATCCTTATGGTAACTTCTGTCAAATAACAGAATTACAGTGTGTCCTCATCTACCCTATTTGCCAGATCGGGCACCAAGAGACTTCTGCCTCTTCCTCAAAGTCAAAACGATCATGAGAAGTAGATGTTTTGAACTGAGTCAGAACACCCAAGCAGCCAGGGCGGCGCAACTGAAGGCGCTCCCGAAAGAGGACATGGAGAAGGGCTTCGTTCCGGCAGGAACAAGGAGTACGGGTGTTCAAAGTGAGGTGAGCACTCTGAGGGGGGGACGGCAGTGTGTCCTTTACTGAGGGTTTTTTGGTGGTTTTTTTTTAAACATTAACCAAAGCATTTCTGCATGCTGGAAACCACCACAGGCCACGCCAGAGATAAGGGAGAACCTAGGGATATCTCGTATCTCACTCGTTTCCCAAGCAGAGGGTTCATTTCCTAAGAGCTCAAAAGCACCTAGAAATAAGAAATAAATAGCTTGACAGGAAAATTAGCAAAAGGTATAAGCAGAGAAGTACATGGGAAGGAAAATATAAATGAGCTTTAAGCATATGACAAGGAACTTAACAAAGGACAAAGGTAAAATATAGGAAAATACTACTTTTCAGCTATCAGATTATCAAAGAGCACAAAGTCTAAGAATACACAGGACGGTCATGGGGTGGCACTCTCGTCCCTGGATGGTGTGTGTGCCTCCAGGAAGGACAAAGCCACAGGCCAGGCAAGCCACAAGCTGCCGCTTTGCCCTGCCATCCTTAGTCAAGATGCAGGCGTTTATCCTGCAGTCTGACCGGCACACATCCATAGTGGCATCTAAGGAAGGTGACCAGCTACTGTACTGTACACAATAACATAAGACTAGAAATTGCAGAAATGTCCATCAATTGGAAAAAGGTAAACTCAAGGACAGGGCGGTCACTCGACGGAATGTAGCGTGGCTGTAAAAGGGAGGAAGCTCCTTACATGTTGGCAGGGATGACTGTAAAATACACTGTCGCATGAATAGAGGTACAGAACAGCACTGTAACCTTCTGCCCTCTGTGGTCACCCTTGGTCTGGCACACATCCACTGGTAAAGGCACAAAGCCCTGGGAAAAGCCTTGTGAGGTGAGCTCTCGGGACGGAGGGACCAGGGACCAGGGAAAGGAGCCAGAACACTGCTCACAGGGCCTGAAGCTGCATGACTCTGATGCCCCTTTTTAAGAAGAGTCCAGGAATATCTTCGTTATGCAACATTCACAGAAACACAGAATCACACACACAAACCACTTTTTGGGTCTTAGAAGATACCAAATTCAAACCTCCAAGAAACCCCCTCCAGCGGGCAGGAAGGCTTCTCATTTAGCCCGTCACCAAAACTTGGAACTACATGAATTTAAAATACAATAATAATAAAGTGGCTGCTTCAGAGTGCCAAAGGACAACATACATCAATTACTTAATTCAGTGTTCTTGGATACTGGGCTCTCTACATTACAAACACATCAGTTCTTCCAAGGTGGAACTACAACTTGAATGTAATTTCCCAACTAAAGTTACCAACTAGATTTGGTTTAGACCTGAAGGTTATAAAATCTGTATTAACTGATGTTAAAAATGTGTTGCCAAGTAGAAGAGTAAAAGCTGGGCACGGTGGTGTACCCATAATTCCAACTTGAGGCTCAAGAGGAGGATCAAATATTCAAAGCCTGCTGGGGCAACTTAAAAGAGAGGCTGCCTTGCAAAACAAAAATGGAAAGGGATACAGATGTAGCTCAGGAGTAAACACTTGTAAGGTAGAGAACAGTGTTATGTAAGCATCTGAGTTAAAGAAAAACAAAAGGGCTAGGGATATAGCTCAGCAGCATAAGCACCTGCCTGGCAAGCACAAGGTCCTGAGTTCAATCCCCAGTACCACACACACACACACACACACACA
>NW_004524722.1:2356187-2363811 GCF_000260255.1 Octodon degus | reverse complement strand
AAATTAAATAAATAAATTTAAAAAAAAAAAAAAAAGAATGCCCTGGATAGATATATAGGATGTTACATTTGGGGTGGAGATTTGGCAGTTGGGGAGACAAGCAATAGAGACACACTATATCCTTTTTATGTCTTTTTGTAATTTTTTAATTTTTTCTGAAATACAACTAACTAAATAAAATTTATAAGTGACAGTAATGGTCATAGATAGAGCCTGGAAATGAGATAGATGAAAACCCACCAGGAAAGAAGGGGTCTGATGGCTAACACCCTAAACCCAGCCTGCCAGCCCTACCTGCCCTCTCCCTCAGAGCCCTGGCATGGGAGGACCTCACCCTCTGCCCACAACCTCCATTCTCTGGAGCTCAGCCTGCTGCACAGCACCCCTGCCCCCCTTGACCCCTTCCCCCTGCTCCCCACTCACCGGCTGGGCTGCCCAGGGCACCTGCTCCTCCCAGAGGCTGCAGCTACTCCGGACTCCTCTTCATGGCTGAGGCCAAAGCTGCAGGTCAGAGATGAGGAGAGTCCGTAAAGGTAAGGCCACTTCGAGCAGCTGGGAGGTCAGCAGGGACAGCACAGAAGAAAAGGGGAGAGAGAGAAGGATCGGTAAAAGAAAAGAAAGGGGAAGACAACAGAGATGGGAAGAGGTGGGGAAAGCAGAAGAGGAGGGAGAAAGAAGGGTCCACGGATCCTGAATTGGATGGAGTTAGAGGAAGAGGTGGACAGGCCTGCCAGGGGACCAGGGCACTGGGACACCCCCTGCGGGCCCCCCCCAGGACCAGAGGCTGGGGGCTGGGGGACCAGTGGGACAGGGCTGGAGGCACAGAGGCAGCTCCTCCGCTGAGGAGGGCTTTCCCAACACAGTGATGGTCGGGAGAGGTGGGCAATGCCGAGGGACCCAGGCACCCAGGACCACCCAGGAAGCCTGAGGGCCAGGGTATAGCTTACAGGTAGAGGGAAGCAACTGAGGCAAGGGCAGGAGACTCCAGCGGCCCTGCCCCTGAACCTGTTAGGTAGAAGAACACGGACAAAACATGGGGTTTCCAGGGGAGAAGAAAGAACAGGCAACCCCCAGGGCAAGCTGCAGCCCCTACTGCTGGCAGGCCCAAGCAGTGGCACAAATCAGTACCCAGGTAAGATTAACCCAAAAACAGCTGCACAAAATGGCTTTCACAGGGCATTCAATCCTTTTACAGTTCACTGAAGTCATTTCCACAATGATCACTGTTTAGAGTAGGGTTAGAAGAGGTTTATGTTTTTACAGTATTTTAAAAACAAATTTTTTTAAGTAACTCATACTTTGAAGGTATTAGCAACAATGGCCACACTACTCAAATGACAAGAGGTGACAACAGTGTCATACCAGGTATCTAAGCACATTAACTCATTTAATCGTCACAATGTTTAAGGTACATCACTTTTAAGATGATGCAACTAAAGCACAGGGAGGTTCAGTAACTTGCCCGAAGTCACACAGCTGGGCAGAAACAGTTTGGGTATAATCTAGACCTGCCCTACCCAATACAGCAGCCAACAGTACCTACATGCACACTTGAAACAGAACCCAGGAAGTGAGGTGCGTGGACTTTTTAAACACTGGACTTTATAAAAACTTGACATCAAAGAAATTTTTAACCTTAATTTTTTTTCTACTACGTACACTAGGAATAATATTGTAGATATTTAGGTTTAAAATAATATTGAAACTAATTGCACCTGTTTCTTTTCTCTTCTGTGGGAGGAGCAGAACATAGGACCTTCTTCGCACAAATGAGCCAAGTGCTTGACCACTGAGCTCTGCCTCCAGCCCCTGTGGCTGTTTCCTTTTTTCTTTTTTTCTCACCGTATAGTTCAGTCTGGCCCAGAACTCAAAGTCATCCTCCTGCCTCGCCTTTGCAAGTCCTGAGATTACCAGCTTCCCAGGCTCTGGGTTTCAGGGCATGCGCCACCACATCTGGTTGTACCTGTTGCTTTTAACGTGCTACTAGCAAATTTGTGGCTTGTACTGTACTCCTGTTGGCAGCACAGCTCTGACTCCTAACCACTCGGCTTGCTCCCTCTCAAAGGGGACAGCAAACCCGAGGAGCACATGCTGCCGGCTGGGCACGGGGTCTGGGCGTCGCTCAAGTGCAGTGATGATGGTGGGAAACAGGAAGCTGCTCCCCTCCCTGAGAAGAGCAGGGCCCCTGTCAGCCACTCTCAAGTTCCTATTCCTGCGCTCAAAGGGCACTGGCCATGGACAGAGCCGCCCCTTGGGACCAGCCCTGCTCAAGGAGCTGGAAGCATGAACCAGATGTCTCCAGGGACCTTGGGCTGAGGGGATCAGACACCATGGGTCGGTGAATACAGCCCAGGGGACCTCAGAGGTCAGGGGTGGCCTCCTGGAGGACGCAGCTCCTTGACAAAAATCTGGAGCAGCGAGCGCCTTGCAAAGGCCAAGCTCAAGACAGCCGCATGGTGTTCTCATTGAAACTTGCAATGCTTTACATTTTGTTCATCGTGGATTTTCTGTGTTAACTTTCATTTTTCACAATGGCATTAAAATACTGTACCCTTTGATCACTGAGCTTTACGGTACCCCTAAGCCCAAGCGAGAGCCCCACTGCTCCACCCTGATCCTGGTCCTGGCCTGAAGGTAGAAGCCCTCACTGAGTCCTCACCCCACAGGCAGCAGGGACCTGGTGGGTGTCATCCTGTTGCAACAGCCCAGCCGTAGTTGGGGTTCTCCTTCTGCACCCCAAAACCCAGTCAGTTTGCACACACCACCTACCACTGTTTCTCCCAAGATCCCACCTCTGCTCAAAGCCCGGTGGGGCCCCTGCCATGGGCTCCTCGCTCTCGTTCAACCTCGTCCAGCTCTGACACTGAGGCTTACGAATACAGAAACAAACACCCACAGGGAGGAAGTGACTTGCCCAAATTCTCAGTGACAACCCCAAGTCCCTACCAGGCTGGGCTGGCCCCATCCCCAACTCCCTCCATGTCACTTCCGGGCACTGGCCTGGCATCTGGGGGCCCCCAAACTGTCAGCTGACAATGAGTAAGTAACCACCCCGGCCAGCTTCACATCAGAAAGGCCTCTGCAGTTCAGCCACCAGGCCAGCACAGCTTCTGCTGCTTCTGCTGCCCAGTGGACAGGGCTTCTCCTCCATCCAATCCCCAATAATGCCTAGAATTCTAAGAGTCCGTATGTCTTGTCCCCACTGCCCTGTACAGTAGAGCCCAAAGCCTTAAGTGACCCTGTGTGCTCAGCCCTGCAGATGGCCGCTTTCATCTCACTCATAACTATCCCTGGGCCTGGGATTTTACCGTTCATGCATGTGAAACTTACCAGTCATCTGCAGGGGCATGGGGACACAGCTGCCTCTGTCTACCAAAGTCAGGGAGGCGTCCAGAGAGCTCCGGGCCTTGGCCTCAAAGGGCCAGCAGGAGGCTGCCAAGTGCAGATAGGAAGGACAGGACTGAACTTTCAAGGCCCAGAGCACAAGACTGCTCATCTGGAGCTGGGAAAGATCCGTGGGGTGGGAACAAAGGGTATCCAAAGTGGGCGCGCCACTCCCCAGCACGGGTACAGCCTGCTTGCTGACATGGGTGTGCCCCTTATTATGGCCTGCGAAGCCTCCTTTGCATCATGATTGGCACGAGTAACTCAGCCCCCACACTAGTTTTGGGGCTCAGAACTCCTTCCACACCGAGCTCAGGAGTCCTCTTCACCAGGACAACTCCTGGTGTCCCCTCTGAATAGAACTCACTCTGGGTTCAAGGAAAGACCTAGCCCTGGTGGGATCAGAGAGGAGGAAGGTGGCCTGAGGCTTTCCACTTCTCCTTCTCCTCCTCCTCCTCCTCCTCTTCCTCCTCCTCCTCCTCCCCCCTGTACAGCCCACCCACTACCTGAGTTGGTTTTCCACCATAGGTAGGATGGACAGGGATCCTAGCATCCAGACCCCTGGAAACCCCTCAGAGCTCACCACCCAGAACCGAGAACATACACAGCCTCCTGGGTACCACAGTGGCACCCCCCACACACTACCTCAAGGGCCACCTACCTCCCAGGGTCATACCTTCCTCCCACTCCCTTGAGAGCCATACAAGAAAGCCAATCACACACACACACACACACACACACACACACACACACACACCCTTCAGGCCTCATGTCCCTGCCAATACCCAGATGTCCCCAGAACCTTGACATGCCCCATACCCCCAACTGGTCCCAGGCCCGGCCACCCAGGTGATACCTACAAGCAGGGTCACCCTCACAGGCATCCGCTGCCTTCCTCACGCTCACAGGACTTGGCTAGCCTAGGCTAACTAGTGCAGGAGGACGAAGCCTTGAAGACACTTCCTGCAGTATGAGGAACTAGGTGGGGGTGGGGCTCCATGGCTGAGGATGAAGAAGTGACCCCCCACACTCCCCACACAGGCCAGCTCCCTTGGCTCTGTGCTCCTTGAGGTGAGCATCTGGTTGGGCCAAGAAACCAAGGTTCTGTCTCCTGCCATGTACAGATCCCAAAAAGGCACTGGGGGGTCTCCTGCCCTGATGCCCCCCAGTCCCATGTTCCTGCCCTGTACATTCTCCCGGCTCTGTAAGTACCCTGCCCCATATCTGTGCTGTGGCGAGTCTTCCCAAGGCCCTGGCGTACTGGGGCGTGAAGAGAGTAGCCTGGGCCTGGGTGAAAGCAGCTGCCTCGCTACCCAGTGGGAAGCTGGGGACCTATCATGAAGCCCGTGAGCCCACTGCCCCCACCCAGGACGCGAGACTAAACTATGGTCCAGACCTAGCTCTACCCCTTCTTATCTGGAGCCCTCAGTGAGGCACATCACATCCTCCACAAAGTGAAGACTTCAGTCCCTGCCTCACAGCTGGCACCCAGATGACCATGACGCGTCACCACATGTGCCCCAGAGGCCAGGCTTGCTCGTCCTCTGTTCATGCCTCCTCTGCAAGGGCAGGCACTTCCTGTCCCTGGTCCGAAGGGTGTGGCCAGTCCTACCCAGGGTGACTCTTAGTCCAGGGCTTGTAGCATTTGAGGTCCCGTTAGCTAGCCCAAGCCCCATGACAACCTCACAACGTATCAGCCATGCAGGACCCTCCTGCCATACCCAAGGCCAAATCCACCCCACCCCGCCCCACCCCATGCCAAACCCACCAACTCCTCACCAGCAACCTTCTCTGAAAAAAGAAGCATCTCCAAGTGAGGTGGGACCTGTAAGCAAAGCAGAACAAGGTGCCTCTTCCTCCAGGAACTCCACCCCAGAGCATGCAGCTCTGCAGGGAGAGGCCGACTCTCGTCCTCCCCCCCTAAGCTCTCACTACCCTACCCCTTCCACCAGGTAACGACCCTTTAACAACCTTTTAGCAGTAGCCTCACTAGCATTACCCTAAAAAACTGCTAAACCTGTTTTATTAATGATCAAGGGACATTAAAGACTAAGGGACAGTGGACATCCTGGGCTCCCCCCACCCTCATCTTGAAAGACTTTCACTTTCTGAAACTTTCAGGTCTCTATTGCTTGAAGTGTTTACAAATGCATAACACTTTTATAATTAGAAGAAAAAAATATAAATGTATTGTAAATCATTCGAACTGAGTTTCTTCTAGTTTGTTCCCCCAACACCATTGTCATGACGTAGCTTCATGATTTTAAATTTAAAACACACAGCTTATGAAGGGACTTTTTCCCACCATCCTTGACCCTCCATCCTCACTGCCCTCTTCACCTTAGGTCTCTCAGCTTTCCTGACTGAGCCTTGTCCCTGTCCCCTGCTGCCAGCACACCTGAGCCAGGCAGGGCTCCTACCCTGACCCTGACCTTGACCCTGACCCTCCATGGCCTGACCCAAGGCCACCTCCCTGCTTCCAACCCATCCTTCACCCTCCTCACTCAGTGCAGGGACCTGGCCCTGCCACCACCCATGCTGGGGCAGGGCACTGCCCATGGCCCCTCCTGCCATATCCTGGGCAAGCAGAGGCCAGAGCTGCCACAGGATGAAAAGAAGATCCTTCAGGGACTACTGCCACCTGCGGAATAGGAGGGGACTATGAGTACTACAGGTGGCAGAAGCAGAACACTGACCACAGGAAGGTGGGAACACACAGGGTGACCACAGGACCACAGGCAGCAGGAGCAGAGCCAGGGTCCCCTACGCTTACACTGCCAGGACCCACACTGTGCACTCAGTGGTGACCAGCACTGTGCTGGCAAGGCGCAGGGAGGAACCGGGAGCTGGAAGCTCCTGCCTATGACAGCAGGGACTTGCTGGGCTCCTCTACAGCTCAGAAATAGGAACTCTGGGGAACAGGGACCTGGACCTGCCTCTTCCTGGCTGAGCCTAGAACGGAGAAGTCAGGAAATGAGCGGCCTGTGTTGCTGGTACCTGAAAGAGAAAGCTACCACGATGGCAGCGGGCGAGTAGAGGGTGTGCTGCTGGGGCCAGATGAGAGAGAGGGCCATCAGGGTCCAGTCCCACAGGTTTTGACCCCCAGTATGATGTGTGACCTCAGCTGCCCCCACTGCACAACCAGACAACAGACAACACTGATTCAGTGTCCCCTCCAGGCCCTTTACCAGCAGGGCTGCAGAACACAGTGTAAGCCACGCCCTCCTGGTCAGCACTCAGCACTCCCGACTGTCAATTACCAGGCAGGCGTGGCTGCCTGCAAAGAGTCCTAATCCTAACAATCTAGAAAGTAAGTGGTTTTAGCCCACTTCACAGAGGAGCAAATTGAGGCTCACAGAGGTTAAGTAAGTCATTCAAGGTCGCCTATGCCAGAATCTGAACCAAGGGCTGAAGCCCTCTCAATACCCCATCTCCTCAGGAGCAGCACAGAGACACGTAGAGCCTGAGGACACAGGGATAGCAGGTGGGATAGGGAAGAGGGAGAATGAAAAGGATTACTCCTCCCTACTGTCCAGACCATAGGAAGCCAGAGTGCACAGGGTGTTTGGGGACAGTGCATTCGGCAACAGCAGCAGACTGGGAGCTATGGTTTATGTCTAGATGGCCCCAAAGCCTCATGTGGTTGTGGGGGGCAAGTTTTTTGGAAGCGGCTGAATCTAGAGTGTGTGATTGATTCACAGAGCAATTCTGGGATTAAGGGTGCTGGGATTAAGGGTGGGAGGTACTTGGATCAGTTCATAGACTGGGTGGGCACTGCCCTAATCCCAGTAATCTGTAATATAAGGGACAGGAAGAGGTTTATTTTCTCTCTCTCTCTCTTGTTGCTTTTGGTGCCTGCTGCCCATCAGGAATTGGTCTCCTCTGTAAAGCCATCCTGCCTGGGAGCCAGTTGTAGAGTTAGCCTCTACAACTGTGAGCTAAATAAACGTTTCCTTCTTCAAGTCTGGTTGTTGGGTATTTTGTTCCAGTAATGAGGTAAGTAACCAAACTTGTTAATGTCAGTCCCGACTGGGAGGCAAAGCCTTTGCAGCAGTCACAGCTGTATCCCCAGTGGTCAGAAGAGTGTTCAGAACAATGCTCAACAAATGTGTGTGAAACATAGAAATGGGAAGCCACAAAGTCTGCTTCACAGCAAGCACTTGATATTGACACATCAATACATTTTAAAAAAAATTTTAAAGAGAATATAAAATGGTTTTTTAAAAAAGGAAGAAATTCA
>NW_004524722.1:2332942-2356040 GCF_000260255.1 Octodon degus | reverse complement strand
CCCCACCCCCACACTATGTATTGAGAAACATAGAAAGAAATGTCTATGTAGCCTGGGCTGGCCTCAAACCCACACAGATGATCCTCTTACCACAACCTTCCCAGTGCTGGGATGATAGGCAGGCACCACTATGCCCAGCACTGGCCTTTGCTTCTTAGTGTCCTGATGTCTCCCTCCTCCTCTGACTCAAATCCTTCTCCAGGAAGGCTCCCAAACCACTGTGGGCAGTGGCAGAGGCTGGGCACCCACAGAGGCAGGAAGGGATGGGCCAAGTCAGGGGCTGCAGGGGGCTGGGCTGGGAGGTCCCCCATCTGTACCTGAACCCAGCTCAGGTGGGGAGAAAGAGATGGGTGGGGAGAGGGCACCTGGACAAGGTGAGTGTCAGGGTTCAGACCACAGGTCTCAGAGTTGAAGGTTTGACTCTGAAACTCCTTGGAACCCTCTGTGGCTGGATCTACCTCTTCTTTTGACCTCTGCGGCTGCCTCAGCCACTTCCTGCTGGGCTGTCCTGATAAACACTGTTGGGGAGCCCCCTACACACAGGGGAAGTGCTGACTCTCAAACCCCTCATGCTGCCCACTCACCGCGTAACCGTCCCCTGAACCACGCAGACTTCCAGGAGTCTCTAAGACCAACTGCCACCCTGAAGGCAGTTACTGCTCCTCTGCTACCTTCCCATGGCTCTCAGCTGCCAGGGGGCGGCCCTTGGCTCTACCTCACTTTCTCCACTCCAGAGCCCCAAACCCAGCACTCACCTGCTAGGCTTCTGTGTATACAGTTCCCTCTGCCTAGGACATCTCCCCTGCCTCACTGCTCCAGGGAGCAGTCTAACCCCCAGTCAAGGCCCTGATCCTGCCAGTTGTCTCCGTGACTGTGTTGGCCACACACTCATTCTCTCTCACCCAATCTTGCCAGGACAAGGGTCTGATTCCCTTAGGTCCCCAAGGTGATACACAGTGAACAGCTCTAGGCTGAAGTAACACTGCCCAACTTTACATGTGGGCAGCAGGAAGCTCGGGCCACACTGCAAGTCAGGCCTAAGGATGGCTGGAACCTGGCCTCCAGCTTCCTGGCACCTCTCATGCCACCACTGCCCACCAGCTCCAGCTCTACCTTCCTGCTGCCCAGGCCCCAGCCTGGTTCTCTGCAACCTTAATCATCTATTTCTAAGGCATAAGGAGCACCTTGCCCAACTGTCCCCATTTCCACAAGGCAGTGAGTCCCAAACAGGCAAGAGCATAACCAGGGCCACAGAGCAAGTCAGGAGGGTCCAGGCCTCAGCTCCCAGCTGAGCTCAATCTCTTCCAGACATGGGGAGGAGGATCCCCTCAGATGATTTCAGAGATACTAGAGCAAACACCGCCCCCTCCAAGGGGGCCACCCAGTTCTGCCTTGAGAAATGTGTGTTTTCAGGCCACCGGAAATAGAGATAGCTAAGTGTCCTGGTTCATGTCCCTGGTACAGAACCATTACATGCTCCCCGGATCTTCAGAGTCCTGGGCTTACTATATCCAGCTGGCAGGAGGAGGTACAGCCCAGTCCAAGGGTAAAGGCAGACCCCACCAGCAACACCAGCACCCTGCTTTGCCAAACAGAGAGAGGGCCTGGACCTAACCTGTTGCTCACCAGAGAGGCATCAGTTTTGAGCTCCACCCTCAGGGGTCCCTTCTAGGTCCTTTTAGGAACAAATGACTACATCTTAGCTGCAAAACCACACAATAGCTGCTGAAGGTCCCCAGTAGAGACCAAAAGACCAAGACCAGGTAAAAAGCCTCAGCAGCCCACGTAGCAAGTGGTGTAGAACTGGCCTAACCTCCCTCAACCCCTGGGACATCAAATGCTGAGCACACATTCAGAGTTCCCAAGAGAGAGGTGGCACAGGAAAGGGCTGGAAGCAGTCAAGCAAGGTTCACCAAGTGAGGCAATGGGCAGGAAGAGGGCTCTGCCCTGTAGGAAACAGGCCTTGCTCCCCAAGGGACTCTGCTTCTAGTGCCCTCTTAGCACAGTCACTTTGCCCACAAGTCCCTGTGGGCCCCAGAAAGAGCAGGGGCAGGCAGATGCAGCCCCAGCTCCTGCACCCCGAGGAGTGGCTAGATGGGGTCCTGCTGTGTGCTGTCCGTACCTGAAGCTAGCTGATGGGGTTGGGGAGAGGAGTACAACAAGAGCCACCCAGACACAGGCAGTGTCCTTGGGGACTTTGAGGCCTGCTGTTCCTCCCAGTCCCAAGGGTTGACCCACCCAGTCTACACTGGCCTAGGTCAAGGAAGTGAGACCAGGCTAGTTTCCTCACAGCCCCTGGGAAGTCAAGATTCCAGATGTGGCCCCATGTGCTCACTGGCATATACCAGATGAGGCCCCTGGTCCCAGTCCTAGGACATGACAGAGAAGTGGTCAGGGCAGGTCCCACCTGCCTTAACTCTACCCTCATACAAATTAAGAAGGAAAATCTGGCCATATCTCTCCAGTGGGAATTCTTTGGCCCCAAACTCTCCATGGCCCCTCTTCCCCTGAGCACCACACACTTGACCACATGGGGTCAGCATCTTGGCCTTCTCACTCTGGGGTCCGTCCCAGGTGTGTTCAGTTGCTCACACCTAGCTATGGCAGACCCCAGGCACCTTAAGTGGATTTGGTTCCTGGTTTGTTCAGCGATAACTTGGCCCCCTGTGACAAGGCACTGTGGGCAGTATGGGCTGGAAGTTCAGGGGCTTACCAGGCCCCAGGCGGGGAGGGGGACATGCCTCGGAGCCTCAGACCTGACCAATGGCTGGCAGAACACTTACCTTCAACTGACCTCAGTCCCTTCATCAGCATGTGGCATCTGAGAGAACCATTTTATTACCAAAAGCCAGGTCAGGATAAGATAAGACAGAACGTAGGTCTTTAGGAAATGCCTGTCCTCCGGCTGGACCCCTCAAGGCTCAGGACTCAGTTGCCATTAGTCCAGTCTTCTCCAAAGGATACCCTTCAGGGATTCCAGCTCCACAGCTGGTGACCAACAATAGCAACTGACAAGGCAGTCTTCTAGTCTGCCTGTCACCCCAACTGAGAGTTTCCAGGGTAGAACTGGATTTGGGTAACTTCTATCTACAATGCAACCCAGTGCTCAGGGTTCACATTTCAAAGCAACATGGACTTCTAGGTCTTCTAAGGAATGCAGGGCTGTGGGCAAACTGCTTAACTTCTCTGGGCCTCAGTGTCTTCATCTGTGAAATGGGAATAGTGCTTGTCCTATTAGTTGGTGCTTATTCTGTTGTTTAGGATTACATGGAATCAGCATGTTGCCTAGCACATAGTAGGCTTTCAAGACACAACCGATGAGTCTGGGATATGGCTTAATAAGAGGGAAACTACTTAGTGTGTACAAGGCCCCAGTACTGCAAAAGAAGAGACAGAAAAGAAATAATAGCTACTACTGTCGAACTGGTCACTTCATTCCACATCACCTCTCAGCCATTCTAACTGTCCCAGTGATCTAGGATAGATGTCCTAATTATGAAACAGGCTCTCTTTGTCATCTGTGACCTAAAGGATGTGAGAGAGAAAGAGAGAGAAAGAGAGAGAGAGAGAGAGAGAGAGAGAGAGAGAGAGAGAGAGAGAGATTGATTCTACACGAAGGCCGCACAGGAGATGAACAGCGTGCTGACACAGCTTATGCCGTCTCTGACACCTGGGATCATCTGCCTCCCTGGGGCTGTCTCTCCCAGACACTGGTTTAAATGCACAGGTCTGGGGCGGGCAGTAAGTGGCCAAGACCTCCTCTCCAATCTGAGCTGGCAGCCCTGAGCTTGTGGGGAGTACACACTGGAGTGGGATATCTGCCCCGCCAGCACAACACCCACCCAAAAAACCTAACACAAGCATTGCACAGGGCTGGGGGCCAGGCACTGAGGGGAGCTACTGGAGGGGGGATACTGCTCTTGAAGGAGGGGCTGGGGCTGCCTGGCTGAGGTCACACTCTGCCAGCTGCCTTGGCCACCATCCAGGGGAAAGCCCTCAGAGAGCAACTGGATGACAGCACTCTCTGAGCAAGGCAATTGAGGCCAAAGGAGGCAAACACATGCCTGAGTTCGTCCTGACTACCCCAATCCATAATAGTCTTGGGTGAGTTATTTAACTTTGCTGGGCCTCAGACTCCTTTTCGGTAGAATGGTACCTAACCTTGAGGGCCACTGACAGGATTAAGCTGGTTAATATACAGGAAAATGCCTACAACAAGGCTCCAGACATGTTTGTTGCCATGGCCCCATGTCTTCCCCTGTGACCCTCATCTCATCCAATGAGGTAAAGTTAAATAATGCAAGAAATGTACCATGCTCAGTACAGGGGCCTAGACAGTGTCTCTCCCTACACTTCCACAAGTCCTGCTCGCTGCCGCTGATACCCCACTACCCAGGCTCCCTGCACCGCTTGGGCCTTAGGCTCAGTCTCCCCATCTATGGTAGAAACTTCTGGGCCAAGTGGTATCTCATGGCCATATCTGCCTAGCCTCTCCCCAACCTGTTTCCTCCTTCCTTCCCCATTTCCCACTGATACCCTGCTGCATCTCCTCCAGAAGCGACAGAACCTTCAGAAGCCTGTAACAGGGCAGAGGGAGTAGCTGGTGGGCAAAAGGCATCAACTCCCAAGCACCCTAGGGCCTAGTCCAGGATCCGGAGGGTTAAGACCCAGAAGGGGCTGGGGGGGGGGCAGGGTTAGTGCTGGACACACGGGCCTGGAGCCCAGGGCCTGCCTCCCCTCCCCCCTCCCCTGGGAACAGAGGCCACTTGTTTGGGCATTGGCGGTTGGCTCTGAGCTCAGCCAAGGAGAGTGGGGTGGGAAGAGGAGAGGCTTTAGAGTGATGGGCACTCCGTCCTGCTGATACCACAGGCCTGGTCCACCACTATGCCAGTACTATGAGATCACCCACCTTCGGAACTGACCCTTTCCCTGAGTTCTGCCTTCACTCCAACACTCACTTATGGGGCAGGATTTAAACTCTGACAGGCCAGAGCCTTACCCCATACAGTCCCTTTTGAGCATGAAGTCAGGGCTTACCACCCCATCCTACAGATGGGGAAAGGAAAGCTCTATAAAGTATTGGTGCTTGCAGTCACAGACTGCTTGGTGGCTGCAGGGACGCCAGGTGCCAGTTAGTCCCCTCAGCTCTGCAGACCCCTCCCTGTGGAGTTCCTGGGGCACCCTTCCTAAGCTGCGTCATTACACACAACTGAAGTGCTGAGCTGGAAGAACGAGGCGATAAGCAGTCCATTTCTGAAACCTGAAGTTCCAAAGGTCCTGAAGATCTGAATGGGAAGCCAACTTCTGGAGAGCGCAGGGAGGAAAGGCAACTTCCGCGAAAGGATGATCCTGGAAGTATTGAGGAGTTTGGGGAGGGGGCTACCTGCCCAAGTGAAGACTGAGGCAATAGTGCCTGGAGGGGCTGCGTCACCTCCACCACAGCGGAGTCACCAGCAGTGTTTCGGGGACACTTTCCTTCTGTCCTAATCCAGTAAGCAAATGGCCCTTGAGGAGACAGGGTCCCCAGACCAGGGCTCAGACACCACATAAACCTGACTTCTTTCCAGTCCTCTCCCCTCACACTCTCTGCAACCACACCCATCTCCTTGCCTCAAACACACCATCCAAGTTCCTGCCTCAGCACACCTATGCCCTCACCTAGAGGCTCCTGCGCTTACAAGGTGCCACTTAACTGCCAAGGCCCATCCCAGTCATCTCCATGGGCCTGCACCTGTCTACACCTGTCCGTAAGGCTTTGCTGGGTCCCTTCCACCCTGTAATGATCTTGCTAGGAGGTCTCTCCCCTCACCCCCCTCAACCCTCCCACCTGGAGGAACAGACGTCATGAGCGCCTCTGTCTGGGACCCTGTGCAGTCCCGAAGTCTGTCCCTGAAACCCTCCTCCAACCCCACACTACCTCCATCTGCGATTTGGAAAGGCTCCCCAGATGTGGGGTCGACAGAAATCTACTGTGATGGCTCTGGGTCACTTCCCCAGCACCAAAAACCGCCCCAGGGATCTGAGACAAAACACCCACCCCGGGGCCTCTAGGTTGCACTCCAAGCCTGCGGCCTTTGGGCTCAACCAGACTTTCCTAGCTGGATTCCATTCAGTGAACACACCCCTCCTTTTCCCAGCAATTGGGCCGGGTATGCTCTTGGGAAGCAATGCCCCCATTTACTAGTGGGAAAGCCAGGTGCGGAGACCGGAAGTACCCTGCCCAAGGTCACTGGAGACCCGCAGGTCCCGAGTACAGGATCATTTGATCTGCAGAAATGTAATGATCCCCGCGGTCAATGGGGTGGGAGTTTTCATCTCACAGTTGGCGTCAGAAAGGGCTAACTCCGGAGCCTGGGAGCCTTCCCGCCGAAGAAACGAGGGCTGGAAGCCGGCGTCCGCCAACTCACCCTTCTCGCGACAGTTTCTGACCCCACAGCTGATCCTACCGAGGCGATCCCCATCCCCACCACCAGCCCGGAAAACAAACCAGACAACACGGGGCAATGGGCGAAGGGTGTGGAGCCGCCGCGCGGCCTCAGCGTTCCCTTCTGAGGCATGGGGACACTGCAGGCCACACCTGGGGAGGACGCCCGGGCAGCTGCACTGACTGACCTGCTTGTTCCAAGACTCCACGCGGGGACCCCAGATCCCGAAGCAGCCTCTAACTCACCGCCACAGCCAAATCGCTGCCGCGGGCCGGGCGCGCCCACCCCGCGGGGTGCTTCCGCCTGCCCCACGTGACGCCCGGGGCTGGGCCCCGCCCCTTGTTCAGTCGCGAAGCTCAAGTTTGCTGGCGGCCCGCCTGCCAGACCGGTCAGTCTGGGGGACTCTCTAAGCCCTGTCGCTTCCTCGATCTCCTGCAGCCAGTACACACACACACGTCCCCCTGTCTACGGAGTCTCCATCTCTCCCGGAGTCGACACACATACACCTGCACGCTGGGGTCTCTCCCTGAGTGTCGCTCAGGTTCCCACCCCTGGCCTGGTGAGTTGCCCTCCTGGGAAGGAGCTCTCTTCTTTTTTCTCCCCTCTCCCCTCCCCTCCCCCCCCCCCCCCCCACACGCACCCCAATTCTGAGCGATAGGGGGCGCTTGAGGCCTGCCGACCGTGTCCCGATCACCACCCCTAGGAGTCCTTCCCAGCCTCATTTTCCAGGGTAACTCATTCTCTCCTGGCACCCACATAGCCCTGTGTGAGGTGGTGAGGAAAAGTCCCAAGGCTCCTTTCTTTCCCTTGCAGCCACCAGCCTGAGATCCCAGCACCTAGGCACCTTCACTGGTCTTGATAACGGGAGATTCTCGCCTCTCGCAGAGCTAATGCACAGAACACCAAGGCTTGGCAGCCTTGCTGGGTCCTGGAACCAGGACTCCCCTTGGGGTCAGCCAAGCCCAAGACCTTAACTGTGGGATTCTATTTCCTTCTACACGATAGTATATTTAGTAGACAAGCTCTCATAGGGTGGGCATGGAAAGAGGAAAGTCATTAATTTGAGTAACTGCTACATCCTAGGCCCAGTGGAGAGCAATTTATTCCTTTTATCTCAATATCCACATTTGCCCAAAGGCAAAATTATCACCCCAGGTTGTGTGTGGATTTGGAAATGAGGCTCCAAGAGGTTCTAAGGTTTGTCTGATGTCACAGAGCCAAAACTGTGTTTGGGCAAAGCTGGGACTGGAGCCCCTCTGGGTGAATCTCCTATCTCACCCCCACTTGGCCATCTACTGCTTCCTCTGTGAACCTCAGGGCTCTGCTCTAATTGCCTACCCCACCTCCACCTGGGGATGGGGGCTATGCAGATGGCAGAAATCTACTGTGATAGCTCCAGATTACTTCCCCAGCACTGAGAACCACCCCTGGGGATTTGGGACGAAACACTCACCCATGGCCTTCAGGCTAGACTCCAAGCCTGCAGGCTTTGGGCTCAACCAGACATTCCTAGCTTGATCCCTTCCAATGAACACACCCCTCCTTTTCCTAGTGGTGTCTTCCACTGGGCAAGCTAAGGCCAGCAGCATTTCAGAAAGGGAGGACAGACCAGACGTTGGGAGAAACTTCTGGGCTCCACATTAGCATGAGGCCAAGAACACTGGAGAGAAGCAGAGCACAGGGTCATCTGGACCTAGCAGATGGGGTGTCTCTTGGGCAGCAAAACAGCCACAGAGAGCAGAGTATCAGGCCTCTCTTTAGCTCTCAGGAGCACAGGTGGATATGGGATGAGGTGGCTGGCATCTGGAGGTCAAAAGGATAGGTACCTAAGGACCCCACCATTTCTATTCAAATCCAGAGCTCTTAAAAATGATCTAGAAAAGGTGCAGTCCCAAAGCCTAGACGCCCACTGCACTGGAGTCTGGTGACCCTTACCTCTACCCCCTTGCCTCCCTCCTGCTGGGTAGACTCCCCCAACCTCTGAGGTCAAGACTATCACTTCCTCCCCTTCCCTCTGCGATGACAGGAGAGCTCAAGGTGCCCAGTACATAAACTGAACCCGAGGGGCTGGGACCAGAGGTCACACTGAACCCCCACAGGACAACTCTGTAACGCCTTCCCTTAGAGTAGTGAAAGGCAAAGGAATCATGCAACAAGGCCAGAGAGGTGAGCTAACGGACAGGGAGGAGGAAACACAGGACAAAAACTGTGATACCCCCCCCCATACATGAGAAATAAGATGCTGCCTAAAGGATCAAAGGCCTTTTGAGCAGTACTAGCACTCCAGGGCTCTGTGGCTCGAGCAGAGGAAAAGTAGGCACAGGATGAACTGGCTGAGGCTGTGAGATCTTTTATTGGGGCTGTGTCCTACCAGGCCAAGCGTGGAGGGCCAGGCTCAGGGTCCCCAGGAAGTTGGGTAGGTGAGGGGAGAGGGTGCAGGAGGTTCCGCAACCCAGGGCTCCGCTCCAGTCCTGTCTCCGTGTCCATGTGGCAGTGCCACACTCAGGTAAGCGAGGTGTCATCATCACTGGCCTCGCCCGCGCCACCCACTCTTTCCTCGCGGCTCTCAGCCACTGCACTCTCATCGATGTTTTCCAGCGAGTCTGCATGCTGCACTGACAGCTCCGACAGTGCCAGGCTAGGTAATGGGCTCTGCTCCGGGTGCAACCACGGCTTGAAATGTGGCTGATGCTTCTGCTTCCACTCAGGATACTTGACGCACGCCTTGTACATCTTCTTCATGGCCTGCAGGCGCACAGCAGCAGCATCAGGGGTGGCTGGGGAGGAGATTCTCCACGCCCTCCAGCGCCCTCTAGCGGTTTGCAACCAACCTCTCACCTCAACGCTCACAGCTTCCAAGTACAGCCCTACCTCGGTCCATCTCCATCCTTGATCCCCAACCCTGACTACCAACCCAACCAAAGTTCTCTCCTTCAGCCTCCAGACCGTTAAAAATCCCAAGACCACTCACCTTGGGAGCCAGGAACTGAGATGATTTATTCACTACCCATTTGGGTAAGGAGCCTGTGAGGGCAGGGAAGGGAGGTGAGGTGAGAAGGGACAAAGCAGCCCACATCCCCACCCCATAAGTCACCAGCCCCTCCCTCCCTCTGCCTGGGCTTCCAGGGAGGCCACCCTCGTCCTCCCATGAAAAGGGATTAGTGTGGCAGTCCTACAGTTGGGGGTACAACTGTCCCTCTGCTGAGCTCCAGAGCCACATGGAAGAAAGTCCTAAGTGACGGTAGGTTACTTACAGGTTACAGTGCTGACCCACCAAGCTACACCTGCCACACCTGCCTTCTCACCCTAGCCCCAGGGGCCATTAGGACTCACCCTGATGTTCAGCCCTTCCTCCACTTGTCCTTTCAAGGCCCCCTCCACAGCCATACCAGAGTACCCTAGCCTGACCTGACCCCAAATCCACAGCCCACTCTCCATCCTAACACCAGTGGGGATGTGGAGCTAACAGGCAGAAAGACTCAAGGCTTAAGTATCCTCTAGTCACTCAGTCACCCATTCACTCCACATTCGCTATGATACCACCTTTGGGGACCCATTTGGGGACTCACTGTCCAGGGGCCCAGCTGCTTACAGGTGTACTACTAGAGGGGAATGGGCACCTGGATATCAGGGACAGAAAGGTGACATCTGAAGCAGCCCTGGAGGGCTCAGAAAGGAGGCAGCATGTCAAGCTGAGGGAAAGTACTGCCTGGGCATGGGGTAGGAAATCTAGGGTGGGGGCTCAAACTGAGGGCAACAGAGGGTTGCAGAAACATTTTAAGCAAATGAAATAAGCATTGGAGAAGGATTCCTCCAGCAGCAGGTACAGACAGACAAGGCAGCTGAGTACAGAGAAGCAACCCAGTCAGGAGTTCTGTGAGAGGTGGAATCAGTAAGAATCAGGGAGAGCAGAGGGAAGAGGGAGTGACCCCATCTGACCTGTGCGGGAGATTGGAAGATGGATATGGAGAAGGGACAGGTCAGGAGGGCAAGGTGGGCTCAGCCTTGGGCTTAGTGAGTCGCAGATACCTAGAAGCCATCTTGTCCACAAGGCTGATGGCCACAGGGATCTACATCTCAACACACACAGACATATGGCCAGCAGCCACAGCAGTGGTGAGCCACCCAAAGGAGAGGACGAGGTCTGCACTCTAGCATGGGTGTCCACAGGACAGAGCAGGAGCAGCCAGTAAGCAGGAGCAGGCTGAAGCTAGGGCTGTCAGAGCCCACAAAGAGCACTGAGCCTCTGCTGAGAAGCAGTGGGTCCTACCTTGGCCCATTCCTTTCAAACCACTATTTTGGATGATAATGCCGAAAAGACAAACAGCCCCTGACAGATGGCCTTCCAGGATCAAGCCTATCCGATGGGGCATAGGGAAGGATCCCATGACAGGCTACCAGGGCCAAGCCCTCACCTTTGGGGTCCACCTGGGCCAGGTAGGTGATGACGCAGCTCTTGGGGCCCGTGCTCTGGATGAGGTAGCCCGTCTGGATGGACACAGCTCGGACCAAGTCTTTCCGAGGTGGATATTTCTGGGGATGGAAGGCACAGGGAGGTGAAAGTGGAGTTGGGAGCGGAGGAGATGACACTGTGGCATGCATGTACACACACACACACACACACACACACACAGAGTTCACATCCCCTGGACTTTATGTCAGGCAAGGCCTGATGTTGGGACAAGAAAAAAGGCAAGAATCAGACTGAGTCATCCTTGTCCCACTCAAGGTTTTCCCTATTCCCTCAGGAAAACTCCAGCCTGGGGCCAGAACTCATGGGCCAACATGGGCACTCAGTCCTTGTCTGGGCCAGCCATATCTCCCTGTCCTCCCTACTTAGGGGGGGCATAAGACCCTTCCCCATTTCCTGGCCACCTCATCTCTAAGCCCAGTCAACTGAAGCCAGTCCATCCTATGCCCTCACCACAGAGATGGCCCACACTGCCCTCCCCTGACATGCTTAAGGGCCCCAGAAGGGAGCCCTGCCTGACACCTTCCGCTGCCTGCCCAACAAGGAAGGCAGGTCAACTCACAGGGTGTTTGACTGAGTAGTTCATAATGATGTAATCAGCGCCCATGGGGAGCCAGGAGCGGAGGGTGATGACATCACGGTTCTTCAGGGGCTTGGGACACCTCCCTGTAGAGGACAAGGACAGTTTAGCCAGATCACTGGTCCACCTGCCTGTGAGGATGGGTGTGACAGAGGCCAGAGACCTAGAGGTGCCCAGCCACTGCCAGCTCTGCCTGAACCAGCTGTATACACACTTTCCAGCCCATAGCCCCGCAGCCCCACAACCAGCCTGCTGGAAAGAAAAAGAACAGATCCCTTGCCTTTATCATTCTGCGGCTGTCCATTTTCTTCAGAGCCTCACAAAGCCCTTCCCTTGCTGGCCTGGCCAGTTTATATATGGCATCTGAATTTATGTGAGAAAACCAGTATTGTGAGTACATGTGTGAAAGTGTGTCTATGAATAGGTCACCCATGGCTGTGGGACACATACATGATGGTGTACGTATGCCTGTGTATAAAGCACCTTCATGAACATGAGTGTATATGTGTTGGTGAGTGTACATGAGTGTACCCAAGTGTGTTCAAGACGACAGCCCTCAGTCTCAGGATCCAGGCCCCTCAGAGTCCTGCTGTGGGAATGACCCAGCTGTAAGGGGGAAGGCTGGGGGAGAAGCCAAGGGGTAGGATCAGAATGCTGCGCCTGCTCACAAGAGTAATAGCCCACGTCAGCGTTGACTGTCAGTCGAGCGATGTCGAAAGTCTCAATGACGTTGCTGTCCCATTTCTTTCGGTACTCAATGTCGTGTAGGACGTCATAGAGTGTCTCGGCTGGCACATCACGGCATTCCATCCGGCACTGCAGACAGACACAAGGGGGTCATCTGGGTCACACAAGCCTCAGAGCGCTGGCCAGGGGACCAGAGTGCAGAAAGGCTGAGGAGGAGGGAGGACAAGTAAGGGCAGGAGCCTCTGAAGCTAGCATGGCCTGAATTCTCACCACAAGCCTGGCTCAGCAGCACCAGAAGCTATGCCAGGGGGGCCAGGGAGATGGCTCAGTGGAATAAGCACTTCCCTCACAAGCGCAAGGGCCTGAGTTCAATTCCTGGTTCCGCAAAAAAAAAAAAAAGAAGCCATGCTAGGACTCAGACAGCCCCTGACCCCAGACACCACAACCCTGTTTCAGCCCAGTCTCCTCCTCCAGGAAGCCTTCCCAGTCAGATCTTCCACGCCCCATACACTAAATCTCTGTGTCTAGGGGTCTTAGACCCCTAAGAGACGTGCAGAGGCTCATAGTTGATTCAACATGGAGCCTAGGGTGCAGCAGCATGTTAAATGAAGTGAAAGCATAAATGACAAAACAAACTGAATGACTTCTTTCCTCCCAAGGAACTTGTCACCTGGCCATACTACTTGTCCTTTTTGGTTTTTTTTTTCCCCATTCATTTTTTTGAGACAGGATCAGGGCTGGGGAGATGGCTCAGTAGAATAAGTGCTTCCCCGGCAAGCACAAGGGTCTGAGTTCAATTCCTGGTTCCGCCAAAAAAAAAGAGAGAGACAGAGAGGATCACAATAAATGAATAAATGCTAAAATGAATAAATGCAGGCTCTCAATAAATGCTATGCAAAGAATATATGCAGTGTATTATTTGTTGAAACTGTACTTCCAATTTGATTTGAAACTGTCTCATTGCTGTTTATCAATAAAATTTTGAAAAAAAATGCTATGCAGTTCAGGCTGACCTTGAACTCACTATGTAGCCTAGGCTGGCCTCGAATTGGTGGTGATCCTCCTGCCTTAGCCTCCCTAGTGCTGGGATCATAGGTTTGCACCACCACACCCAGATTTGCATTCAACAAACAGCTTAAAATTTAATAGCCTTGCCCTCAAAGAGTTTTAAATCTGGGAGAAGAGCAGACAAGCATAACTCGTCTTATTTAACCTTCCTAACAACTCTGCCAGACAAGAAATCCAAGGAGGAACTTGAGGCTCAAAGAGGTTAAGTAACTTGCCCAGGGTCAAATTGGTAAGTAGCAGGGCTGGGATTTAACACAGCTCACATGTCTGGAAAGCAAGTTAGAACAGAACCAGATTTCCCCAGATTGGTAGTCAGGAAGATGAAACTCTGTAATTATTGTTCTGTGATTGTTTTTTTTCACCCAAGAGCCCAACCCCAGGATCAAATTCTCTCAGCAAACAGAGTTTTCTTGAGTAGTCTAAAAAGGTCTCCTAGGCTGGGGAAATAGCTCAGTGGTCTAAGTGCCTGCCTGGCAAGTGCAAGGACTCAGGTTCAATCCCCAATACCGCCTACCATGCACACACCTGCAATCCCAATGCTGGGAAGGCTAAGTAAGACAGGAGGATCACTACAAGCCTGCGTAGTGAGACCCTGTACCAAATAAATAAATAAGTAAATAATAAAAAGGTCTCCTAGAACTGGCACTCAGGCAATATGGGGAACCTACATATGTTCCTACTTACAAGGGGATACACAACCATACAAGGGAGGAACTACACTCTTTCCCCCTCATCCTGGGCTAAGTCATGGTAGCACTACTGGTGTCATACTGCCACAGAATGGCCGCACCATACCTGCTGGGTATTCTAGGTACCAAGAAACTCATCCAGCATTGAACATGACTTTATATTATAGAGAACAGAGAACAGAAGAACAAGTTAAGTGACACTAGGAGGATACAGCCAGACAAAGTCACACAGTGAGACACTTTGCAAGGCTATAAGCCCAGTCTCTTTTACAGGTCAATTTCATATTAGCAAATATGAAGAAACTTGCCTGAATGGAGAGACATAGGACACAATAACTACATGTAAAGTATGACCCTGGATTGCATACTGATTTGGACACACCAGCTATAATGGATATTTTGGAAACAACTTGGAGAAATGTGAAGGTGGTTTGAGTACAAGTGCATTAAAAATTTATAGAAACATGTAGGGCATGATAATGCACACTCATAATCCCAGCTACTCAGGAGGATGAGGCAGTAAGATTACGAATTCAAAGCCAGTCTGGGAAACTGAGCAAGAATCTGTCTCAAAATAAAATGAAAAGGGACTGAGGATGTAGCTCAGTGTTCCCTGGGCTCAGTATACACACACACACACACACACACACACACACGCATGCATGTTCAGGCCACTACACTCACTCATTTAACTAGGAGCCCTAGTTCCAGCCCTTCCTAATCCAAGATAAGTAGGTGATGAATCTGAGACCTGTCATTGAGAGGCTTCAGGTTGAGGGAGGGATCTCATTTGGAATTGCTGAGGTGCCCTAAAAGGCCCAGTGAGGCTCAGAGAAGATCAACTCCTTGGGAGGGTGGGAGGATCAGGCTTCATGGGGAAGCTCAGTCAGGAGGGAGGTGTTTGCCAAGAGGTTTGGCAGAGAGAACAGGCAGGGTGAAGGCCCAGAAGCAGGCACAAGTACAGAAAGCATACGTGGCAGCTGCAATTCCATGTGGCTCGTATTTCCATGGTTTTCTATAGCCTAATACTCAAAGGTCTCTAGATCCAATTCTTCTTGGAAAAAGGTGAGTAATTGTAAGGCTGGGTAGAGGAAGTATAAGATAACCCAAGAATATGTTATTGTGCCAGAAAGTAAGGAAGTACTCAAAGAATGATAGACACCTTGTTTAACAGATGTAAGAGACAGCCTGAAGGGCTCTGACTGGAACAGTGACCAACTCCTCAGAGTTTTCTCAGAACTCTCCCAGTTTCACCACTGAAAGTCTCAAATCCTAGCAAACTCCTCAGTCCCAGACAAGCAGTCACTGACATGCCATATTAAAACAAGAGGGACTGGGGAGATGGCTCAGTAGAATAAGTGCTTCCCTGGCAAGCACAAGGGTCTGAGTTCAATCCCCAGTTCTGGAAAAAAACAAAACAAAACCCAAGAATAACAACAATTAGGGCCAGCCAAATAGCTCAGCAGATTAAAGTGCCTGCAAGCAGGTATAGGGGCTGGGGGTTTGATCCTGGGCCTGCCCCCTCTCACCCCCAAGGCGTGCTGAGATGGCAATTGAGACTGGGTATGGTGGCGTGTGCCTGTAATCCCAACTCTTGGGAGCTATAAACAGGCGGATTACTACGAGTCCAATCTAGTCGTGAGACCCTGAACACCTTGTAGGCCCTTCCCTAAAATTTAAAAAAAAAAAAAAATTATGTATCACCAAATAAAATAAGAAACTAAAATTTATATATAGGGTTTCCCCCCTGTAGTGTTTCTGAGCCTGCAAGTCTGTAGAGCCGGGAGCCTCTATTACACAGGATGGGTTTTGTTAAAGTTGTCAAGAATAAGACCTACTTTAAGAAAAACCAAGGGAAGTTTAGAAGAAGATGAGAGGGCAAAACTGATTATTATGCTTGGAAACGCTTGGGGATCCAGGACAAAAACAAGTATAACACACCTAAGCATGAGATGATAATTCATATAAGATATCCTTTTTCAGATGGCTTGTGCCCATATTGAAGGAGATACCAAAACATGTGAAAGTTGGCCTGACAAATTATGCTGCAGCATACTGTACTGGCCTGCTGCTGGCCTGCAGGCTTCTCAGTAGGTTTGGCATGGATAAGACTGACAAAGGCCAGTGGAGGTGACTGGAGATGAACACAATGTGGAAAGCACTGATGGTAAATCTGGTGCCTTCACCTGTTATTTGGATGTACGTCTTGCCAGAACTACCACTGGAAATAAAAGTTTTGAAACCCTCACGGGTGCTATGAATGGAGGCTTGTCTGTCCCTCACAGTAACAAACAAATGACAGCAAGGAGGTCCGTGCAGAAGTACCTCAGAAGCACACCATGGTCAGAATGTCTCAGATTACATGCGTTACCGAATGGAAGATGAAGACGCTTGTAAGACAGAATTCTCTCAGTACATAAGGAACAATGTAATTCTAGATATGGAGAAAATAAAAGAAAGTTCATGCTGCCATACCAGGGAATTTAGTCTATGGAAAGCTGAAGAGAGAAGTTAAAAAGAAGAGGTGGAACCATCCCAAAATGTCACTCGCCCAGAAGAAAGATCAGGTAGCACAGAAGGCAGCTTCCTCAGAGTGGGCTGCTGAAAGTTAAACAAAATTTCTATGAAGATTTTTCAGATAAAGACCAATAAACTTACTCATCAAGCAAAAAAATAAAACATATACAGGTATGAATAAATGTTTGATGAGGAATAGAGTATATTTACATAGTTTCAAAGTATCTTCCTATCAAATTATTACACAAGGGAAATGAGGAACTTCATAGTAAAAAAGGCTGGCAGATACCATGTCACTCAATTGATCAAAGTGAACATCATTGGTATCAGGACAAGTTACAACCAGGCGGTGCCAGACAAGCTAAAATGAGAGGAATACGGGCATCTTTTACATGCTCTCTCCACCAAAGCTGCATAAAATTAATCACAAAGAAATATCAGGGGCCAGGGAGATGGCTCAGTGGAATAAGCGCTTGCCTAGCAAGCACAGAGGCCTGAGTTCAATCCCTGGTTCTGCGAAAACAAAGAAATATCAGACAAAATCAAAATCAGACATTTTACAGAAGAACTGGCCTCTAAGTGTCATGATTGTGAAGTCAATGAAAGACAAAAAATACACCAGACGAAAGGGGACTGCTGAGACATGAATGAGGGAATGGATGAGATGAACAAAGTGACAGAGTGGACACAATGCTAGAAAGGGGCGTTGAAGACAGCAGAGGCCAGATAGGCAGCGCTCACTAGCACCCAAATAGCCATCTCTTGAGCAGCCACCGGAAGACCCAGGCACCAACCACATGCGCACTCTTGCCCCAAAATTGGTTAGTATTCTTTTTTTTCCTGTATTTTAGGGAAGTGTTTCCAGGGTTTCCAGGGTCTCACTACTAGATTGGACTCATAGTGATTCTGCTGTTTGCAGCCTCCAAAGAGCTGGGATTACAGGTATGCGCTACCACGCCCATTCTCAATCCCTGTCTCAGTGCGCCCTGGGGGCAGGGCCGGTAAGGCATGCCCGGAATCGAACCCCCAGCCCCTGTGCCTGTTTGCAGGTGCTTTAATCTGCTGAGCTATGTAGCCAGCCCTTGGTTAGTATTCTTTTTTTTTCCCCCTATATTTAGGACAGGTTCCACAGGGTCTACCAGGTCTCACTACATAGATCAGACTCATAGTGATTCTCCTGTTTTCAGCCTCCCAAATTCTGGGATTACAGGTGTGTGCCACCACGTCCAGTCTCAGCGTGCCCAGCAGGTGGGGCCAGCACGGCACACAGGGGATTGAACCCTAGCTGCTGCACTCTGCCTAGGCAGGCACTTTAGTCCGCTGAGCTATCAGGCTGGCCCTGGTTAATATTCTTAATTTTTTTTTTTTTTTTCAGAACCGGGGATTAAACTCAGGCCCTTGCGTTTGCCAGGCAAGCGCTTATTCCACTGAGCTATCTCCCCAGCCCCTGGATAGTATTATTATGCTGCAAAAGAGAACACTGATGAAGACTGAGAAACTTGGCCAGGTCATAGAGCAAGGATGTGGCAGAGCAGGGATTCAAAATTGGGTCTTTCTGTGCTGTTAACATCAGTGAGCACTGGGCTGGTGAGATGGCTCAGTGGTCTAAAGCACCTACTTAGAACAAGCTTAGCAAAGCACAGGAACCGCAGTTCAATCCCCCAGCACCACATGCCAGCCCTGCCCCCTGGTGGGCTGAGCTGGCCACACACACACACACACACACACACACACACACACACACCAGTGAGCACTCAGTACAGCTTCTGAGGAAACCAGAAGTTCTCTAAATCCAAGCTTTGAAGATGTATTGGCTTTGCAAGTCTTCAAACATATTGTGCTGGACAGTAGGCGGAGCAGGCAAGGCAGCAGGACAGAGGGACCCATTGTCTGTAAACACTGCCTAAGACAAAGAGGGGAACTTCAAAGGTCTCCCAGGCTGGTGGCACACTTGTGGAGGAAGGCCGGTCCCAGGGCCCTCCTGGGAAGATGAGAACCCTGGCTGAGCTGGCACAAGGAAACTGAGGCAGCCCACCTGACCCAATCAGGTGACCACTGGCAGGCACTCCTGCCCCATAGTAGTGAGCCTGGCCACAGCCCAGGGCCTTTCCACAACCCCCTGGAGGCAGCGCCACCACTGTGACAAGGGGAGGAAATTACATCCGGCTTTGTTCCCGTGCACACTGGGGTGGCCACACGCCACAAGGTGTAATTTTAACAGGCCATGGGAGTGACAGGTGGCAGAGTAGGGCTGAGTCACAGCAGAATGGGGGTGGGCCATTGGTGGAACCCACAGCCACAGGGCCCTGGACAAGTCAGTTCACTGGCAGGGACCCCGGAGCTCCCCTGGAAACCGGAACTGAAGGGAGGTTGCTCCGCCCAGCAGCCATCTCCAGCCACAAAGCTTTTAAAGCCTGGTTGCTGCTGGACCTGAAAACAGCCATTTTACGGCTGAGCAAACAGAGTCCCAAGGGGAACAAGTATCAGCACAGCAACTACAGGCTGTTTCTTCACTATTCCACTCTCTCAAGTCCCTAGGGCACGATGCAAGAGATCCCAGAGAGTTCATGGGGTTGGGCAGCAGCCCGGCATCCCCAGTCACAAAGCCACATGCAGAAGAGGCAGGACAAGCAAGGACAACCTTGCAGGAGGCTTGGCAATGCTGCGGTTCCATCACAGTGCTTGTCCTAGGGCACTGGATTTAACTGTTTAGAGTCTTGCTTTCTTAGTATGAAAAATGGGGACAATAATAATACCCACCACCAGAGGATGCTGTTATTGATACTGTGTGGAATATACCTGTCACAAAATGAAGGCTCAAAAAATAGCCACTACAAGCCAAGTGTAGCAAAGCATACCTGTAATCCCTGCCCCAGGTGACTGAGGCAGGAAGAAGGCAGCAGGTTCAAGGCCAGGCTACATAGGAAGTTCAAAGCCAGCTGAACTCTGAAACACACAGCAAGACCCTGTCTTAAAACAAAACAAAACCATGCTACTATTCAATAGGCTTCTGTGATTACCCAGGCACCTTTCTACACTACGAAGGACTAGGTCAGATTTGGAAATACCTCCTAATATTTTGTGTCCAAGACCTCTCCCTTGCTTCATCCCAGTCCTTACCCCTCCATTGACCCATTCACAACTTTCTCAAGCCTGCTGCAGCCAGACCTTCAACTGGGAACCAACTCAAGGGGAGCCAGACCTGGACCCCACCCCAAAGAGCTCCCACCAAGTGGAGTAGTGCATAGTAAGAGAGGCTGGGACACAGATCTGCAACAAGGACAAGCAGGGTGGGAGTAGGGGCTGCAGGAACTGTGGAGCAGACCACTACCAAGCCCCAAAAAGAGCCATTGAACGGGCTCAAAAAGGTACTTCGGGGGGCTGGAGAGATGGCTCAGTGGTCTAGAGCACCTACTTAAAACCAGCTCAGCAAAGCATCAGGGACCGCGGTTCAATCCCCCAGCACCACATGCCAGCCAGCCCCGCCCCCTGGTGGGCTGAGCTGGCCACACACACACATACACACTCTCTCTCTCTCTCTCTCTCTCTCTCTCTCTCTCAAATAAATTTTAAAAAAAAATTAAAAAAAAAAAAAAAAAAAAAGGTACTTCGGGGCTAGAGATATAGCTCAGTGGCTTAAGCACTTGCCTGGAAAGCACCAGGTCCTGAGTTTGATCCCTGGTACCAAGAAAAAAAAAGAGAGAGAAAAGAAAGGGATCCCTTCACCTCACTCTTCTACTTGCCCTGAGCTTCTCTGTGAGAGTTTCCCAGGGCTCAGCCTCAGAGGAACAGGGGTCTCCACCCGGAGGAGGGTAGCAGTACCTATCAAGACCCAGGGACACTTTGGACCTAGAGAGGACAGGAAGATGGCTCATCTCCTTGGGGCTGTGTCTCAGTCTTGAGAGCCAAAGCAGCAAGCAAATGGACACACAGACAGGTGGACCCAAGCCTGACCCTCTCCTAGACCTCAAAGTGGTCCCCAATATCCTTGTCCATGCAAGTTGTGAACCTGTGGATCATCCTGAAATCCTCAGGACACAGGATTATCTCTTCAACCACCACTCTTCTGATTACCACTGGGGAAACTGAGCCCCTGAGAAGGGTAAGAATATCCCATAGGCCATGCTAATTCTCTACATGAAGCAGTATGGTGAGGGGATTGTAAGCAAATCACCCTTTTCCAACAGAGCCAGACTCCAGTGAGAGGACAAGCTCCTGACGGAATGTGGGGCCCCCGGGATGAAACTGATCACAGCCTTGACCAATATCACAACCTCAACCACCACCACCACATGTTCCATGTCACTGAGCAACCAGTCCATCATCCCACAAAGCACAAACCGGAACACGCAGACTGTGGACCCCACAGGGGCAGAAATGCAGCAAACAAGGGCACCAAACTGCCTCCTTCGTAGACCTCATCTCTTACATAGATGGGAATCATCATCCCCAGGTTACAATGTTAAAGCTGAGGCTCAGAGAGGTACAACAATCAGCTAAGGCCACACAGCTAGCAGTAGTGGAGCAGAGAACTAAAATACAAATGTTCCTGGCTCCAAAGTGCCAGGTCTCGCTGTCACCTTCATCAGAACAGGAGTCACCCAGCTAAAACAAGCACGCTGGAGGCTTAGTCTCTTGGTAGGTATCACGCAGTGCTCACTGGGTTCAGGAGGGCTTGCTGAGCAGGGAGTCACAGTTCAGATGTTTCCTCTGAACAAGCGTCTCAACTCAATCCACAGACTTGGCAGGGCTCAGAGGCAGAGTTATGCTTTTCTGAAAACCAGCCCTGGAGACCTGCAGCCTGAAGGTCCCTCTGACAGCCCTCCAGGTATGGCCCTGCCCTGCCAGCCAAAGATAGGCCCCACAGGCTTAGTTTACCTAGACGCTCTGGGCTGTTTGAGTAGGCCCCTGCCCTGCCATATCCTAGCTGTGAGGCCTTAGCTGGGGCACAGGACAGAGGCCCTGAGCCCCAGTATGTTCATCTGTCAAACGGGGATCTTCCTGCTCTTGGAGGCACTGTAAGGATTAAATGAGACCAGCACAGAAAGCCCTCTGGGCAGCTACTTTTCCTCTAGCCCAGACCCCAGAAGCTTTTCTGACTTCTCCAACCCTGCTGGTTCCCAAAGGGCAGGATATACAGGTATAAGAAAGATTTTTTTTTTTTCCAGTACTCAGAGGGCTGAGGCAGGATTACTGGGAGTTTGAGGCCAACCTGGGCTACACAGTGAGTGCAGGCCAACCTGAATCCCATTGCAAGATCCTGTCTCAAAAAAGAAACTATAATGGAGCCAGATTCGCCAATGCAGTGGTGCATACATATAATCTTAGTGCTTGGGAGCCTAAGCAAGAGGACTGTCATGAGTTCTAGGCCAACCTGGAACACACAGCAAATTCAAGGCTACCCTAGACTACATAGCAAGATCCTGTCTCAAACAAACAAACAAACCCTATCATGCCAGAATCCCCCTACAGGTGAACAGACAGGTGGGGCACACAGCCATCTATACCAGCCCCTGCCTTAACCATGTCAGACCAGGAGAGGAAGCTCCAAGAGGGACCCAGGCTGCCTGGATGCCCAGCAGGCTAGGGCTCAGCACTGGGGCCCTTGGTCCTCTCTGTTCTCTTTCTCCTCCCAGGGCCCACTCGCCGCCTGCTGGCTCCTAGGTGCTCCACTGTGCCCTGCCCCATGACACCATGAAGCCAGTACAAGGCTGAGCTGATGGATCACCTGCTCCTTGCCTCTGGGTTTCTGGAGCCCCTAAAATGGACACTTTCTTTTATGTCTTCCTCCCCTCTCCCCTTCCCCGCCCAAAAGCCCCTCACAATTCCTCCAGTATACTGACATCATCTGGAGAGGAAGGAGGAACAAAGGTGTCCACCTGTCCTGCCATCAGGGTGCTTCCCAAACACTTCTCCAGGTCTTCCCTCCTTAGCTGCTTCCCTTTGTGTCTTCACACTTCAGCCTGCTGTCCCCTGCCCAGGTAGCCTGTGTTGTCCTTACGTTCTTGACGTTGAGTTGAGGTCCATCCCCCCTCTCCTCCGCCCTAAGCCCCCCACCATCACTGTACTGACTTGCCTTCAATGCTCCCGAGATACAGCAAGCAAGCGCCTGCTGAAGACCTGCTGTGTGACTGGGCGTGGTGGCTGTAACTCCAGCTCTTTTGGAGGCTGAGGCTGAAGAATTATGAGTTCAAATCCAGCCTAGGCAACTTACCAAGGCCCTGTTCTAAATAGAATAATAAACACTTAAAGGTGCTAAGGATGTAGCTCAGTGGTTTTAGCAATTTCCAGCACTGAAAAAGAAAGGAAGAGAAAAGAAAAAGGACTTGCTGTTGAGTGGAGAGATGGACAAGCAAGTCGACCAGGACAGGCCCATGGCGCTTCTCTATCTCACTCTGCTGTGCCTCGGCCTGCAGCCTGCAGCGCACTTGTGGGGCTCAGAAGCAGTGTGGCCACGAGGCCACCTGGACAGCTAGTCTTTCCTAGAAGACAACTGCTTTTCCTGCCACCATCGTCTTACAAAGACAGAAGGAGAAAAGAAAAGAGCAAGCAAAGAAATGGAGGGAGGGAGGAAGGACAAAGAGAGAAAAGGAAAAAAAAGAGAGAGGGAAAGTGTGGGGAAGAGAGAGAGAGAGAGAGAGAGAGAGAGAGAGAGAGAGAG
>NW_004524722.1:2328649-2332722 GCF_000260255.1 Octodon degus | reverse complement strand
GCTTGGCAGGGAAGCAATTATTCCACTAGAGCCATCTCCCTGGCCCCCAAGGAAAAGTATGTTAGCCAAGTACAGTCATGCACACCTATAGGTGTCCCAGCTACTTGGGAGGCTGAGGCAGGAAGAACTCTCAATCCCAGGATTTCAAGATCAGCCTGGGCAGCAGAGTATAAATAAATAAGTAAATAAATATTCACCGTGTTTTGAAGATATATTAAAACAGTTGTGCAGTTAGGATTAACTATGTAGCTTAATGGCAAGCTGGTGCTTAGCATACATAAGGATAGGCTGTATCCTCAACACCTGAGAAGGAGGGAGGAAAAAGAATGCCACATGATGCTGGCAAAACCTAATTCCACATTCTAAAAAAATTTGACAAATAGTTTAAAAAGCAGGGATGGCCAGATAGCTCAGTGGATTAAAGTGCCTGCTCAGACAGACACAGAGACCAGGGTTCAATTCCCGGTGTGCCATGCCAGCCCTGCCCCCAGGGCACGCTGAGACAGAGATTGAGACTGTGCATGGTGGCGCATGCCTAAAATCCCAGCACTTGGGAGGCTGAAAACAGGAGAATCACTTGTGTCCCGTCTGTGTAGTAAGACCCTGCACATAAAAAAAAAAAAAAAAAAGGTAAAAAAAGAGACTAAAGACTAAAGTGTAAAGGGCCTGGGTTCAACTCCCAGTACCACAGGCAATAATAAATACAGATGGCTCAGCGGAATAAGCGCTTCCCTGGCAAGTGCAAGGGCCTGAGTTTAATCCCTGGTTCTGCAAAATAAATAAATTAATTAATTAATTTAATTTAATTAAATAAATAGGGGCCAGGGAGATAGATCAGTAGAATATGCAGGCCTGAGTTCAATCTCCAGTTCTACAAAAATAAATAAATAAATAAATAAATAAAAATAATAAGGGCCAGCCAAATAGCTCAGCAGATTAAAGCGCCTGCAAGCAGGTGCAGGGGCTGGGGGTTCAATTCCTGGGCCTGCCATGCCAGCTCCGCCCCCAGGGCATGCTGAAACAGCAACTGAGACTGGGTATGGTAGTGTGTGCCTGTAATCCCAGCTGTTGGAAGACTGTAAACAGGCAATCACAACGAGTCTGCTCTAGTAGTGAGACCCTGAACACCCCATAGACCCTTCCTAAAACACAAATAAATAAAACAGCAGCTGAATGTGGTAGCACACACCCATAATCCCAGTACTCCAGAGGCTGAGGAAGGAGAACAACATGAGTTTGAGGCCAGGTTGGGCTACATGGTGAGTTCAAGGCCAGCCTGAACTACAGAACGAGACCCTGTCTTGAAAATAAAAAAAAATTCATAAAATTGTGTATTTCAACTTATGTCCTAGAACCCCAGGACTAGAAATTTATACTCAGGGAAAAGACAAATTAAAAAAAAAAAAAGTTTCAGTTACAAATTCATGGTTAGGGCTGATGAGATAGCTCAGCAGACTAAGCACCTGCTTTGGCAAGTGCAGGGACCAGGGTTCCATCCCCAGTCACACATGCCATGCTGTCCCCGCCCCCAAGGTGTGCTGAGCCAGTGACCAAGTCTGGGGAGGCTGAAAACAGGAGGATCACTAAGAGTCTGAGCTGTGTAGTAAGATCCTGTACCAAATACATAAAGGAAAAAAAGTCATGGCTATATGATTGCATTTGTAATTAATAAATTACACTGAATAGCCACCTGCGGTGCCAGCACTAGCAGTCCCAGATGGGCTGAGACGGACACCTCTCCCCAGGGCTTACTATGCAGCCACTAAGGACAGGGGCAGTGGCCAAGTCAGCTCTGCACTCGACAGGCCTGGAGGCAGAGCAGCTGCCAGAAATGCTCATGACTTAATAACTCTGCAGTAATATGAGAAACTTCTAAAGATGCAAAGTTAAATGGACAAAATAGGATACAAACCTGTACCATGATGCATGCCTTATACCATGGCTTACACCAATGCAAATTATCTACACCCCTGAAAGAAAGCTGATAGGAGCAAAGGACAAGTTTTTTCACTTTTGGATTTTTTTCTTTTTGAGATGGGGTGTCGCTATGCTCCCCATGCAGGCCTTGAATTTATAGGCTCAGGTGATCTCTTGCCTCAGCCCCCCACCCCCCACCCCACCGTAGCTGCCTCTGTGTTGGGCCTGCATTTCTGGATTCGATTACTGGATTCACTGCTACAATACAGTTTATCCAAGATAAAAAAAAAAAAACAAACACTTTCTCCTGTTAATTGGAAGTGTTGGTCAGAAGCCCCAAGTTCCCCAGTTTCCTGAACCCCAAAGCCTTGGCTCGGCTAGTTGGGGCCTGAAGATGCCCACACTGACATCTGCAGCGCTGTCTGGCCTTATGTGCTACTGAACTCTACCCAAGAATGGCACTGTGTTGGCTGTGGGAGCCAGACAGAACAGGGACTACCAAGCCTTGGGCAGGGAACAAAAGATGGTGACACAATGACAGCCCTACAGGGCCAGCGCAGGGACAGAAGGAAGTTGCAGGCCTCTGCACAGAAAAGGAGATCAAAGCTGATCCCTAAAGAATGACCCAAGGAGTGGATGGTACCCAGATGGAGAAGAGGGAGGGGGCTCCTGGCCCAGGGAACTAGAAACGGCCCCCGCTGGTCAGAGAAGGAGATGGTGTGTGCAGTTGCCCAAGGTCACCCAAGTGACCCTGAGTGAAAGAGGATGAGGCAGGAAATGGAGCTGTCCCCAGAGTATCCCAAACTGTGCACTCATTCATCCATTCAGCTCTGTGCCAGGGTCCATGCTAGGGCTTGTACATATTCACCTAATTTCGTCTTTTCAGTTACCTGGGAGGAGGAGAAATTATGCTGTTGGCTAACACTGAAGGCTCAGAAAAGTGAAGTGGAGAAACCAGGCTAGAGCCCAGTGTGACCCAAAGTTCAACCCATAAGACTACCTTCCCAGGAACCAGGCTCCGTTCCCTGAGGGACCCAGGAATCCCAGTTGGGCCAGCACCAGACCAGATGAGAACTATGCCTGAGGAATCTACGCTGAGGACTGGGGCTTCAGGGGGGAGCATGGAGTGGGGAGGGGGAGTTGGGGCTGGCTGCACCTGTGGTGGGGGATCTGGAAGTTCTCTTCACCCCCCTTTGGCTCAGTATACCCACCTCTAAACTGGCCAGATTGTCCCTCTGAAGAGGAGACCTGGCAGTAGCTACTCCCAACTTATCTTTTCCCTCAAGAAGTGCCCGCCAAGACTGCAGTGGAGAGTGCTGCTGTCTCCCCTCCACAGAGCTCCTGCACTCCAGCAAGGCTTTTCTGAGCTGTTCTCCAGCCAAGGCTGTGACTCATGCCTGCTCTGCTTCCTCCCCCTTCCCCTGTTCTCCCACTGTCTCTCTGGACCCCCGCCCCCACCCTGGGCTCCAGGGCAGTGGGCCCCAGTTCTGTGGCAGTCATGAAGGCAGTAATGAACGCCCTGCTCTGTTCTGCCATGGTCAGCAGAGGCTGACCTGCTGCTCCGGGCCTCCGCCTCCCTGCTACTGCCCTGGGGGAGGTAGGAGAGCCAGACTGAGTAGGCAGCATTCAAAAAGAGACAGAGAGTAGACACACCTAGAAGAAAAACCAAGGGGTGGGGTCCAGTGAGACCAGACAGAGGGCAGGGTTGCCACTGGATGTCAAGACAGATAAAAACAAACAAAAGAAAGACAAAGAAGATAAAAGATACCCAGGGCTTCAGAGACCCCCGCTGGTGTGGGCCTGTGAAGATCCAGCAAGCTCCAGACTTCACCTTCCTTCAGCAGCCTCCTGGGCATCATGCCTGGACAGCCAGGGGACCTCACAACCTGCCACATCAGTACAGTTATATTATTGTCCCCTAGCACCCATCCCCCCCCCAGGGCCTGAGCCCTGGCCAGCTCTGGGCTCATCCTTTCCCCTCCTGCCCTCATCAACTTTGCCTCTGAATTCTACCCTTCCAGGCCAATTGGTCCCCTGTAGCCAGGGAGGGCTTTCTGAAACCCAGAGCTGATGGCACTCCCCAGCTTGAAATCAATCTCTCTTCAATCTCTCTCTCTCTCTCTCTCTCTCTCTCTCTCTCTCTCTCTCTCTCTCTC
>NW_004524722.1:2318918-2328549 GCF_000260255.1 Octodon degus | reverse complement strand
GGGCTGTGGCGCTCTGGTGCTCTCCCTCTGCACGGCCGGTCCTGATTTTGGTGCAGTGCAGACTTTCAGCTTAACGAGACAAATTGATATTCTGTGCCAGCCTAGGGATGGAGCAGTGGCGCGGGACACTCGGAAGAGAGCTCAGAGGTGGGCAGGGGTGGGCACAGCAGGCAGCAGCCTCCTTAGGAGCTGCCCGCAGACAGCCCCTCCACATTGACAGGTATCCTGAGAGGAAGGTCCTCTGTCTGCTTCCCAGCAGGGCACCCCTCCCTGAGGCAGGGCAAGAGGGAGGGAGACTTGAGGGCCCTTGGCACCTCACTTTGCTCAGGGGATGTGGTCCCTCCACTCTGGAAGAAAGGGGCCGCGAAAAAGAAAGCAGCTGGTTGGGTGAGGAGCCCTGGGGTCCCTGGACAGGGCCAGCTCTGAACTGAGCTCAAAGGTCCGACTGATGGTGTGGGCACAGACTGTGCAGACCCCCTTCAAGGGGGCAGCTGACAGCTGACAGCACAGACGTGGCCCCTTGAGGGGTCTTCTGCTGGTCCTCTCTCCAGTGGCAGGTGGTAGTTTGCAGGGGTGACACTCCCTTGGGACAGCCACAGCTCCTTCCTGCTGTTTTACTGGCCTGGCAACCGCAGATGCTTTTAGGTGTTTTGAGTCTATTCTCTATCCCCTCTTGCAACATTTACCCCCAGGGTTAGGGGGTGTCCTGAGCATGGGGCAGGAGAAAAGCCCCCAGAAAGTAGGGGACGACTTGGGGCCATCTGAACAAATCTTCCCCTCTCGATCCCACTACCCCCAACACTAAAGGGACCCCTCCCCGGGCTCAGCCCAAACCCTACCCTCCCTGTGCCCTTGACATCCCTCCTGCTTCTAGGGAGCAGGCATATTCCTGGGGCTCTGCCAGCTCCGGTTCCTCCCGATCCCACGGGAGATATCGGAACCGCAAACACCGCGGCAGCGGCCGCGTACGCATCCCCCCCTCCGCACCTCCGGCCCCTCCGGCCCGCCCTCCCTACCCCCGCCTCTCTGCGCCCCTCCCCCGCGGCCGCTTCCCCCCCCCCACCCTCTTCCTACCCTCAACGCCTGCCCCACGCATCTGGGCTTCACCGCTCTTCCCTACCCTCACGCTTCACCCTGCCCTGGCAGCCTTCCTTACTGAGAGACCCTAAGGTGTTCTCAGTTGCTGCCTCCCTCTGGTTGGCCCCAGACCCCACTCAAACCACACCTCCCAACCACTGGCCTCCCTGCACCATAAGCCTCTGTCCCAGAACTGCTCCCAAAGGCTGTCTCTGTCCCCATCTGTCTCCCCACTGGGGCTGAGTCTCCTGGGACCAGGTCTAATCTGTCTCCAGGTCCCCAGTACCAGCGGTGTCTGGCAAGGGAGACGGGAGGCACAAGAAGAGGTTTATATCATTTCATTAGAAATTTTTGCTTTGTTCTTCCATATAGTTCCTGTTATGGTTTGCGTCTAGTTGTACCCCCAAGGCCTCATGTAGGTCATGGGGCAGAGGGGGTGCATGGCTTGAGGAGTGGGGCCAGAGGACCAGGGTGGAGCTCGAAGGGCAGGGCCAGAGAGGTGCAAACCGTTAAACTGACAGCACACACTGCCTCCAAGTCTGTGGTCTCACTCGGAGGTATGGAGAAGGTCATCCTGCACACAGCAGTGCCCCAGCCTCTCCTCCAGACCCTGTAGTCTGGGGCAGTGGTGTCTGTAATTGAGGCTACCTACGATTAAGGTTCCAAGGTCTTGCTACATAATTCAGGCTGTTTTAAGCTATGAAACCTTCAATAACTGTAAACTAAATAAACCTTTCCTTTCTGAAAAAAAAAAAAAAAAGAAGAGGTTTATAGGATGAATAAATGGAGAAGGGGGTAATACAGAGTAGAGACATTCGGGATAGAGGCAGGAACCATCAAGGAGTGAGGGGGCAGAGGCAGGGATAGAAAAATATGCCCAAAAGATAGACTTTGACTCCCATATCGCCCCAGAGGCAAGGCCAGGAGGCTTCAGAGGCAGGAAAGGGAAAGCACGGCAGAGCCAGAGCTGAGCCAGGGCGGGAGCTGCCAGGAGACGGCTGAGGAGACATAATTGGATCAGAGACAACTCTGCTTTTGCAGTGAGGGGGTGTGACTCACATACACAGAGTAACGCCAGACACAGAAACACACACAGTCTCACACTCAGAGGCACAGACACAACCACAAGCACACGTACACACATTCCACACAGCTGACTGGGCCTTGGCAGGAGCCCGCCGCAGGGCAGGCAGACCCAGGCACCTGTCCGCGGAGAGCTCGCAGACTCTCAGCTGGGGCCGTAGCACATGCACACAGTGACACACAATGCAGCACTGCACACAAAACCCCCGTCGCCTCAGCCTGTCCTCACAGCATACCACCAACAGCTGCTATCTTAGTCATTTGCTCCTGTTTTGCTTGGCTCCCCCTCAGGATGCAAACCCCATGACAACAGGGTCTGATCTGTGTGGCTGAATGCTAAAGTTCTGGATATAACACAATGCCTGGCCTATAACATGTATTCAGTAAATGTGTGGAATCAACAGTGAACACGTGCGTGCAGGAATGAACACTGAAGACACACAAGGGAGTGTCATCCCCACTGATGCCTCTGCCTCAAGATTCACGATCTAGGGCCAGAGAGATAGCTCAGTAGACTAAGTGCCCGCCTGGCAAGCACAAGGGCCTAAGTTCAATTCCCAGTACCAGAAAAAAAAAAAAAAAAGAAAGAAAGAAAAAGAAAAAAGTTAACTGAAAGATTCACCACCTCCCTGACCAGGACCCAGGTGATCTAGAAGGAGATGGTGCAAGGGATCTCAGAGAACCAGTGACAAACAGGCATTGTGGCAGGAGACCCAAAGGACAAGATGAACTGGCCTGTCACCACAAGGGAGACCTCATAGGGGAGTGTCCCCCTACTTCCTACATGTGCAGATATTGTGTACCTGTCCTGTGATGTAAGGATTCTAGAGACGTTAGCGGTGGCATGTGCCTGCCTTCAAGAAGCCCAGGCTGGGGTCGGGGAGATGGCTCAATGGAATAAGTGCTTCCCTAGTAAGTGCAAGGGCCTGAGTTCAATTCACTGTGCCGCCGAGAAAAAAAAAAAAAAGAAGCCCAGACTGAAGCAGGAAGGCAATGGTATGCTAAAGCCCAAGAGAACAGACCCACCTTCCAGGACCAGCAGGCAGGGCACTTGGGACACCTGCCCCAGCTCTCTTTAATGACAGGTGAGAGGACACTACTTGGCACAGGATGCTCCATACCCATATTTTGGAGACCCCGGGGGCCCCAGAGCATCAAGGCCAGCCAAAGCATGCCAGATGGGAAAAGGAAACAATGAAAAGGGTGGGGCATGGCCATTCCCACATCTGGTCAGAGCTGTCCCTCTCCCACACAATGTCACCAAAAGCATGATCATCTACCCAGGCCATGGGCAAAGGCAATGGAATAGAACTGGAATAGATTCCTACCCCCATCTATGCTCAGGGCACCCAGGCCTGTGGCCACCGAGCCATTGTTCCTGAGGACAGGAACAACCTGGAGCAGCCCTTCCCAGGCCCCAGGGCCCCATCAAGAGCCAGGCCTCTGGAGTCACAGAGTCCACAGCTCTGGCTCCAGGTAACCCACTCAGGCGGAGAGACACAGAGAAGAAAGAAGACCCAGCTGTCTCCAGGACTTGCTCCTTTCTCTCATCTCCTGAAACTTTAAAGACTCTCAGCTGGAAACTGAGCTGGGGCTCGTTAAAGTTTAAAAGCCTAAGCCTGAGGACCTAGGTGTGGAAGGCAGAGCGCCAGCCTGGGGACAGAAGGTTTCTCTAATCCCAGCAAGGACACAGACTGAGGGACCCCACCAGGCCCGCCTTCTTATCTGTGGTGGCAGGGGTGGAAGTTAACTGGTTTTAGGGCTTGGGGCTGGATGAGGTCAGGTCGTATATCCCAGAGGGCTTCACCCTTCACAATTTGCACTCCACAGTTATACTGTAAGTAATTACCATGTCCCCTCCCTTACCTCTCCTAGCACTCTCTAGATGCCTGGAGCTCCAGTTCCAGTCCCTACAGCCCCTGCTTTAGAGCAGGCTTGGTGCCTTTGTCCAGACAAGCACAGCAACAGCTCATTCTCCTCTCTTTCCACAACCTCATCTGATCCCCCCTCGCATGCCAGGACCTCTAAGCTCCAAGGTCAGCTCCCTGGTCTAGCTCTCTAATCCTCTCCAGCGTCCACACTCAAACTCCCTGCAATTCTCCAAATGCACCTTCCTGTTCCTCACCTCTGGGCCTTGGTACAGCTGTCCCTCTGCAGGAAATGTAACACTTCTGATGCTATCACGCTTGGGCTTCTCATTCTCCACCCAATTCCAATGGGATCACCTAAGCACTCCTCCTTGTGAAGCCTTCCAAGACCCCAGGCCTAGTTTCCATAGCTCCTGTGACAGGGGTCTGTTGTGCAACCAATGGGAACCCTCTGAGGGTAAAATCTGATTCCCTGCTGTCCCTAACCTCCAGCAGAGGGGACAGAAGGGAAGAAGGGGAAAGGGGGGAGCGGGGAGGAACCAAGGAAGGAAGGGCGCAAAGACAGGCAGGGTAGCACTGCCATCCACATTTGACAGAAGAGGAGGATTCTGAAGCCTAGGTAGGGGCATGCTCAGGGCCTCAAAGCCAGAACCTGGATCCTGTACTCTTTCACCTCTTCCTCAATTTAGCAATTGACATTTCCCTTCCCTAAGCTCTCTACCACAAAGTTCAACTCTCTGGGAGCTTCCCTCCTGGGGACAGTCAGGAGCTAACTCTTCGAGCTCCCCCTAAGCCAAAGCCAATTCGGATGTAGGGCCAGCCAGGGCCGGGGTCCTTAAGGCCAACCCTGGACTCGGAGTCCCCATCTGGGGCACTTTATTGGCACAGACCACCAAGGCCTTCACTAGCCATCCTTACTCTATGTCCAGCAGCTCAGTGGCCCACCTGGCCAAGGTTAAGATGTCCCCTACAGATAGAGAAACTGAGCCCCAGTAGGGGCAGAGGATAAGCCTATACCTGACCTCACCTAGTCCTAAGGCCTAAAACCAGTTTACTCCCACCCTGGCCACCAGAGATAAGAAAACAGACCTACAAAGGGTAATGTGACCCCCAAGGTCACTCAGTGAGGACTGGGCTCTTGCCCAGCTGGGTTCCCTCCAGGGTGCCCTCCCACAATGACACAGCACAGGGAGACCCAAGGACAGAGGGCAAAAATAAGTTGTGAGCCCCAGGATTCTGGACACAAAAAGGCCCATATATTAGGTTCCACATCTGTCCAATGGGGTAATAATCCCTACTCTACAGGACAGTGGCAAAGACTTGATGAGAAGACCTGGCCTGGGCCCACTTTCCCTGGAACCCTTTTGAGTCCCATAGATACTTGTGTGACAAATGAAGCACCCAAGCAAGATATAGAGGGATGGAGCCTGTGGTGTGGACCATGAGACAGGACTGGGAGGGGACCCTACAGCTTCCTTCTAGGGGAAGGGGTGAGGATGCAAGACAGACAGTCAGAGCAGACAGGTCCCCACTGTCCAGCTTCCTGTGGTAAGAGGAACTCCAGTTTCTCAGCCTCACTTTCCCAAGAGACCTTAGTCACCTGCTCTAACCCCAAACCCTCAAGGTTCCTGCTCACCCTGCCTCCTCCTGTTCCAGGTCCAGGCTCCCACTTGGCCCGGCCCCTGCCTCTGTGAACATGGCACTGAGGTCAGAGGTCCTTAGAGTCAGGAAGACTCAGATGGACAAGCAGCCCAGAGATGAACAGGGACATACCTATAGTCACACACAGTGAGGACATCACAGTCAGGACTGGGCCTAAGGTGGCCCTGCTTGAATGACTGAGACAACTTCCATACTTTCCATTTCTCATACCACTAAGGGTGCTGTGGGAAAGCAGGCCTCGGCTCCAAGACCTGGGTTCAGGTTCCAAGCTGTCCTCTGCCTGTACTTAAGATCCATGTTCAGTGTCTGCCTCTAGTCCCGGGACTGGACTCTCAGGACCAGTGCTGGCCTCCTGTCCAGCACCCAGAGCACAATGCAGGTCTTGGGTGAGGCCAGGCTGGAGGCCAGGGAGGGAGGGAAGGGGGAGAGGTGGCTCCAATAGCCCCTTTCCTTTATCCTGGCTCCTGCAGCTGGGCTCAGAGCCATGGTGGCTTCCAGAGATCTCTGGATACAGGAGTAGGGGGAAGAAAAGAAATCAATCAGGTAAATAGATGGGGACACCTCATCCCTATCATGAGCATAGGGCATGTCCAGGGGCAGCAGAAAGGGGAGGAGAGGGGGGACAGAAACTCAACAAACACCTATGGTTGCGTCCCAGCCTTCTGGAATGACCCAATCATCCCTGGGACTTTGGTTTCCACCTGTTGTGACCTTGGCAAGCCTTTGTGGGCTTCAGCTTTGTCATCCATCAAACAAAAAGGGGATGATGAGAACATCACGTCCTTGCTCCTTCAAAGAGTTATTGATGGGATTAAAGGCCACAGTGTTGCCTGAGGACGTGAGCCCATGCAGACAGGGCAGGGGACCTGGGTTGAGCTGATCTGGATGTACTTCTGTTGCACTTGCTTTGTGACCTTAGGCAAGTGACACTGACTCTCTCAGCCTCAGTTTCTTTGTCTGTAATATGGAGACAAGCCTGCCCAGGAATGGCCTGAGGGTAAAGTGGACTACGAAAGAAATGCTTGGTCAAAGCAGGGGCTCTTATCAGAAGTAGGATGAGCTGCATGGTACTGAGAGTCTTGGAATCTTGGGAACAGGAAGCTCAGAGTTCCAACTTCTGTGCCAAGAGGACCAGGAATGGGGGCTGACTCCTGAAGATGCCCATAACCAAGGGTGCCAGTCTCCTGCCTGGGTCCAGGCTCTGCTTACCTCCTCCACTGTGGGGAGGAGAGCTGGGGTACAGCAGAGGAAGCAAAGTGAGGGGGTTAAACAGTGAAGCTAAATATGTGCCTCTAGCCTTCCTCTGCTCAGATTTGATTGTGTGACCCTGGGCTGGCTCCTGGCCCTCTCTGGCTTCAGAATCCTCCTCACCTGCAGCGCAGTGTTGACAAGAAAGAATATGAAACAGGGCTGGCAGAGTCCTCTGGCCTCTCCAGCCTCTGAACAGTCTCAGAAGGAAGTAAGATCCGGATCCTGGATGTTGCCCACTAATCCTAGCTTTTCGAAGTCCCTTTCACCTCCAAGGAAGGCCACCTGACAAGTCTGATCTGGCCACAAGGGGTCTGTGGTGGCAGCCCGGCCCCCAGACCTGCTACCGCTAGTCTTGTGCTTAGTTAGGTTTATTCATTAACCAAGCCAGATGGAAGAGGCCTTATAGGCCCTATTGACAAAGGGTGGGAGAACCTTCTCTTCTTCCCTCCCCTCCTCTTTCCTCTGGACAGCCAGCTGGATGGGGAGGACACACACACACACACACACACACACACACACACACCCTCTGCACACTGCCAGCCTTTAGACTTTGTCAGGCTACCTTGCTCACTTTTCATTCACTTTGTTCCTCAGTCTCTTCCTCCTTCCTTTAGCCAACATCCTGGCCCTCTGCATGCAGGCAGCACCAAGCTGGAGTCTACCAGCCGCACGCCTGCTCCTCAGGCTTACACTCAGGTCAGGCCCTTGAAAAACCCCAGCCTGGAGTCCTTAGGACTGTGCAGAGGCACAGGCACACACACAGAAACCCAGAAACAGTCAGATGGACAAGGTGGATACCGAGAGAGAGAGAGAGAGAGAGAGAGAGAGAGAGAGAGAGAGAGAGAGAGAGAGAGAGAGAGAGAGACTGAGAGACTGAGAGACTGAGAGAGAATGAGAAGGTAGAAAGAGCAAGCCAGCCATGGTGGACTGCAAATGATTGAAATGAGACCAAAAGGGTCACGGGAAAAGGTGAGACAGCACAGGTTCTAGCATGAGGTCTGAATGTCACAAGCAGGAGAAGGGGCTTCCTAAAGAGTCCAGTGTCCCGGCACTGGCAACAGGAATGCCATTCCCACCTATCCAGGAGGACAGCAGAAGGGAGACAGATACCAGGGAAAGGGAGCAAGGGCACAGCATACAACCAGAAGCCCTCTGTCACCTGTGAAATACAGCACTCACAGCAATGCCAAATATGCCAAGGTCAGCCACTGAAGTAGCCCCTAGGCCAGAGTCTTCGCTGGCCTCTTGCCCCCTGTACCATCAAACTCCTCTTTCTGTTCTGGCAAAAAGAGGAAAATCACAGGTTGTGAGGAGTAGAGATGGTGACTGAGCGGCTGATACCCTGCACTGCTCTCTTAGGGGGCCTCCTTGACTCTTTCTTCCCTAATGTGGTGTCCCTGTGCCCACCCCATCCCTAGCAGCCCCTTGCAAACCTTGCCTTCAAGGCCTACCAGCTACATCCTGAGCACATCCAGGAGCAGTCAGGGAGGGAAAGAGAAGAGTAGGGGATCTGGCAGGAAGGAATCAGATCCTTGGTACTCAAGGGTGCAGAGAATGAAACAGATTGAACTCAGGGCAACTGAACCAGGAATTTCAGAAAAAGGGAGCCAATCTCCTGCCTGGTGTAACTCAGGTCAGGGGCCAGGTGGAGGCCTCCCAGGTTGGGGTTCCCTGATGGAGACCACACTGGCACAGGGGCTTGGCAGCAGCCCTCTTCCACAGTGCACAGGGGCATGCCCTACACCCGGGTCCCAGCTGAGTGAGCCATTGAGTCCTATCTCTTCTGCAGGACTCAGCTAGCCCATCTGTGCGATGGCCCAGAAGACTGTCCTTCCTCTCAGCTCCTCGCAGGAGACTTTAGGAGCCAGGTGCACCCCCAGATGTCCATGGCTGGGAAGCAGGACCAGAAGACTGCCTGAGCAGCAGGATGGGTATAGTGGAGGCTGCAGTTACTGTAGTAGAGCAACCCTACCTTGATCTTGTGCAGGGTCCGGTCCATTTCCACCGCCTGCACCCACACAGACACACCAGCCTTGCTGTAGGTCAGGTTCCAGCCCACCTCGGCCTCACACTCTGACCGGAAGCTGCGGAAGTCCTGGTCATCAGGCACCTGGACACTTTCGCGGCCCAGGACCGGCCGAGGCCCTTGGGGCTCTGTTGAAGCTGCTGGTTTCTCCATGGGAAGTGTAGGCAGGCCGAGCGCCCTAGTCCTGTTCCGGCTCTCCCGGGTCCCCCGCGGAGGTACCGACTACGTCGACGCGGCTGCAGATGCTGACGCCACCTTCCTGGGACCTGCAAGACCGGTTTGGGGACCGGAGTCAGTGCGCTAGGGGCACGGGTGGGGCTTCCTGGGGTCCTGGGCTGGCTGAGAGAAAGCTGGAGGTGACCGGGATCCCCCTCCCTGGGCGAGGACGAAGAGGCACGGGACAGTCAAGGGGCCACCCCCGAGGCGCGTCCCGGAGCCGGTGTGGGGCTGCAGATCCGGTGCGGGGGTCCCCAGGGAGCCCTTCTTCGGGACCCGGAGGACCCGCGGTGACGGAGCTCTGGCGGGGGCTCCGCGCGGCGACGGCCGGACCGGCTCAACTAACTCCGCAGCGGCGCGGGCGCAGGAGGAGCGCGGGAGCGGCGATGCTGGGTCGCTCACCTGTGTCCGCCGCTCCGCCGGGGCCGCCGGGGCCAGGGTGCGGGCG
>NW_004524722.1:2303756-2318751 GCF_000260255.1 Octodon degus | reverse complement strand
TCGGGCTCCGCACGGGGCTCCCGGCTCCCGCGCCGCGCTCGGTATTTTCCAAGCTGCGGAGGTAAAGCCGACAGGGCTTCGAGCCCCGCCCCGCCCCGCCGGGTCCTAGCGCCGCCCGGGAGGGGACCTGGAGGGGGAGAGGGCAGGCCTCAGGCAGAGAGACCTGGGGACCGGAAGAGGAGTATTTGGCCAAGATAAAGTGGGCTCTCAGAGAAAGTATGCAAAGGTGCTAGAGGGGGATTCTGGAAGTTAATCGTGAGTCCCTTCTCTGCTCCTGCCCACCCCCCACAGGAGCACACCTCTGCCACAACCTACTTACAAGCACATGGTCCGGAGAACACCCCAAAGATCCAAAAGATCCACCCTAGGGGGTGTCCACCCCCAAGGACAATCAAGAGACCTGCCTGCAGAGATGACAGCCCCAAAGCAAGTCCCTTGGGCCCACTGCTTGCAATTCCAATGACCTACAGGCACAGCAAACCAGAGCACACACAACCCAGTGGAGTGTGCGGATCCAGCTGGAAGTTGGCCTAACCAACTTCAAGGTTCAGGGTTCACAGGATGGTGACCCGGGCAGTCACCACTCCCATCTCATTGCCACCTGGGAGCTTTACCAGGACTCTTGGATCAGGAAGAGTCCTGACTCTTGGATCATTGTGTACAGTGCTGCCCCCCACTGTGGTTCAACAGCACACACCAGTCTCCCAGGGAGTAGATTAGCTCCACAAATGCCTCCAGCTCCCATGCCCTGGGGCTCCTGGGTCCCTGTTCAGGCAGAGCTGGTGAGAGATCCATTGCCTCTGGAAAGGTTTGTCAGCCGGCATTCCAGCCAGCCCTCCCAGGCTGGGAGGTGACCACTTGGCCTCTGGGTCCTAGTGCCAGCTCTGCCTCCATCTACTCTGTGTGAAATAAGGCCAGGAGACCAACTTCTCTGAGGCCTTGCAAGGAGGAGTATGGCAGCCCATTCCTGTGACTGGCTGGCCCTGGGACACAGAAGTCAGGGAGAGCTGTGGTGAGCTCCTCTAGATGGGCAGCTAACAGGACCCAGTAAGTCCCTGGGACTGGCTCAGTATCAGCATGAATCCATGACATATGGCCAGGGCCCAGGCCTCAGCCTCCTCTCTCCAGGACCCCTTGCTCTGCCTGCTGGCCACCCCTTTTTGCTCTCTGGACTTTGGTTTCCAGCTACAGAAGGAGAGAATCAGAAAGCACTTGCCAGCTTCTGCCATTCAGAGCTCTTCTTACAGGTGCTGAGAGAAAACTGAGGAGTCAGCATGGTGGGTACACAAATAGAGGTGTTTCTTCTGAAGTGCTCAGAGCTCTGAGATGTTTGTAAATCAGGTCAAATGTTTAAAATGAACTACAGAGCAGAGTCTTGACAGCAAGGAACCCTAAAGGGCATTCTGCATAGTGAGTCCTATAAAAGGCATTGTAGGTCCCAGGAAGTCTATGTGATGGCCTTAGTCTCCCCTGCATGCCATCTGCAGTGTGGGAAGTGGAGTCGGATCATCACCCCCTTCTACACTCACACTCTCTAGAGGTGTCTGGGAACGAGTAGGTGGGGGGCGGAGGCTGGCATTCAGCTTGGGAGGCCCAGGCTCTGACTCTCTGATCTACCTCCTCTGCACCTGGCCAAACTCTACAAAAGTTATTGCTTTCCCCAGGGCTCAGTGATTCTTTTCAGCACTGTCACTTCTTAGGCTACTGGGAGCCCCAAAAGAAACCCCAGCATAGCCAACAGCTGCTTTGTGAACCATAGACTCTGGGATCAGCCACAAGGAAAAGAGATGGCAGCACTGGCCAGGTGGTTCCTGCCTTTAGGGCCCCAATAACACATATCCCAGTGAACAGGAGGCACCAAAGTACTAAATCTCTCATGCCCACTATTCAGTCCAGGGAAAAAGATAAGGCTAGGTGACAGCAGAAAGTGGCAGAGAACACTGACAGAATGACAGCCCCTACCCCCACCCCAGACAGCTAGCAATCTGAGAGACAAACTCAGGGAAGTATAGATGGCAAGAACCAAACTGTCACACACATCCAAACACAGATTAGTCAAAATGAGTCTTCTGGGTCTTTGGTCAGTACAGGTGGGTGTCCTGCCACCCCTGGGCTCAGACAGCCATGCTGGAGTTATCCTTCATCCTGGGTTCAGGTGAGTTAACAGGCCAGGGGTGGGCAGAAAGGCATCACCACTCATCCTACTCACTCATTTGCCCTTACAAGCCCCCCTTACCCGCAGGAATTCAGGCATCACTGGCTCCACTGCTTTTAACAGCCTCTTGAGCATGACAAGTAGATCCACAATCCCATCTCACAACACCCTGAGCAGTAGAGATAAGGGCTTGCTTCAAAAGACAAGTGACCCAGAAGGGGCATGAGTGGGCCCAGGGGTAGCCTTTGCAGAGGAATCCTAGGACTGAGCAACCTCAGCTTCCCACTGCCTGGCAATAGACCTGTGTTCAAATCCTAAATCTACCATTTCTCAGCTATGTAAGCAGACGCAGGTGACATGCCCTCTGTTTCCTCATCTGGAATTATAATACCTTTCGAGAATTACTGCAATGCAGAGTTGTATAGATGTCAGTTTCATTCCTAGATAGTAACCCAAAATATAACTGGAGGGTGGAGCAGGGCAGGGAAGAATGTACTATCAAAATATGTGGCTCCAGCAAAAGCACTAAGGTGACATTTTGATATGGTTGATAAGATTCTCATGAAAGCTTAAAGGGTAGAAAAGGCTGGCAAAGCCTGGTTCCTGCTCTGCCCCTTCAGCCCCTCCTGTGAGCCCAAGGCAGAGCTCAGGTCTGGCTTTTCTCTGTATTCCAGCTGCAGAAAAAGGCATCGCTCAGCAGGAAGCAAGGGTGAGTATAGAGGGTGAGAGTGTGTACAAGAAGGTGCTTAGCAAACTGAGAAGCATCTTGGGAGTGTGAGGTGTCATTACCCAGGGCGCCAAGCAAGCCTGGGCCTTACACATGCCCTCGCAGAGGCAGAGAGAACAGCTGAAACTGTGGGAGGCCCCGAGTCACACAGAAAGAGCTTATTGGAGGACTTCTAGTTTCTCAGCAGCATGACTCCAGAAATGGGGGTCAGGGAGTCATTTGGAGAGATTCCCACCAGACTGCTCAGGATCTCAGCCAGCTGTTGGAGCGGCACTAGGGACGCCTGCCTGGAGCCACCCTGGACCTCACCCTTAATACTTCCCCAGGTCCCTGCATCAGATCTATTGTAATCTACCCCACCCCTTAGACAGAGAAACACAGGCCCAACTATTTTGGATAAGCAGAAATAAAAACTCACATCTCTTGGCTTCTAACTTGAGGATCCTGCCCACCATTCTATATGCATGCCATCCCTTCCACTTACCTGCAGGGAGCTCAGGGCAGGCACCACCTTCTCTCAGCCTCAAGAGTCGGTCTCCTGCCAGCGCCTCCCACCCTGTCCTGGGCAGTCAGGGGCCTGCATGACTTGGCTTGCTCCTTAATGCCACCCCTACTCACCATCTAGCCAACCAGCCAGATGGTGCCTCAATCACCCCTCTGGGAAAAAAGAAGGCCCCCAGTGGCCACTTCCCCCCACCCCCACCCTTCCTCAGGGGTCACTTTGTATGCCAGTTTGGGTGGAACAGATTCCCATGTTGTCCAGGGAACCAAGGCAGCATCCTGGCGACACTGTTCTAGAAGATGAGATAGAGACTTGTGTGATGTCACCAGGAAGCAGCAGAGCAGACAGGCAAGTTCCATAGGCCCTCTGGAGAGGACCTGGAGAGGAAATGTTCCTTACAGGGGCAGTAAGAGAATATGCCAGGCCCACATGGATCCGGATCTATGTGTTTACCCAGGGTGGGTCTCACAGCTCTGCTGGGCCCTGGGAGCAAACAGCCCAATCCTGCCCTGAGAGAGCTACTAAAGGCCAGGGGAGCTACAGCCAGTAGTCACTCACTCACGTCCCCCACACCCTCCCTCCTCCTGGTAACACTGACACAGCCACATCCTGACATCCTATCACCGATACACACCGTTGAGGTCTAACACCTGGCCAGCCCAACACAAGTACCTTGTGTACATAGTCATACACAGCAACAGGGTGAGATGCTAGAGAAAAATACAAGGTGACTGATGACATTTAATTTCAGACAAGCAACACATAACTTTTTTATAAGTACATCCCAAATTTTTGCTAAATCTGTCAACCTAACACCTGAGGCACTGACACACCCATGTCCCACAACCGTGAGGCACCACAATCACAACCAGTTCCCACACAGACACAGGTGTGCCGGCACATCAGGGGAATGGGCACACAGCACCTAAGGTATGGGGGCGCTGTCACATGCATGCGTCCCACTGTGCACTCAGTGAAGATGCATGGGGCCAGTCCAAGTCTTTCCTACTCTGTCTCTGCCTCACAGCAGCCTCAGTTGTAAGGCTGGGCAGGGGCCCTTAGCTCCGCTGGCCAGGAAGTCAAACTCTACCTGGGGCCCGGCTCATTCCTAGGTTTATCCAAGCACCCTGAGCCTACCCACAGCACTTGGGCCAGCAAAGCCTTCCAGAGGAGCATCAGAAACAGTAAGAAGCTGGGAGCTTCCAGAGTGGACCTTGATCTCTTCCAACACCCAGAGAGTGATCCTGAGGCATTCCTCAGGAGCCTTCCAGATAAGACCAGCTTTGAGATTAAAGAAGGACCCCCCAAAAAAGGAAGTTGTGCAGGCTGCTATAAAGGGCCCATTGATCCTAGGCTGCAATTCTTGCCTGTGCTGCTGGAAGACCACCTAGACAGAGTTGGGGATAGTGACACACCCCTATAACCCTAGCTCGTAGGAGACTGAGGCAGGGGAATCATTGCTGATTCCAAGCAACCTGGGCTACCTAGAGAGGTCAAGCTTAGCCTGAACTACAGAGCAAGATTCTATCTTTAAAAAAAAAAAAAGTAACTAAGTAAGTAAAAGATGCCGGGGGTGTAGCTCAACAGCACAGCACCTGTCTGGCAAGCACGAGGGCCTGAGTTTGATACACACACACACACACACACACACACACACACACACACACACACACACAGCCTAAACAACATAAAGACATTCAAGATGCCCCGTCTAAGCACAGAGGCCATGGGAGAGCCTGCAGTAGGCAGATGGCTCTGATACCTCTGCTCAGGAGCTCCAGGGCTGCATCAACAGTGATCATTGGAAGCAACAATCAACCAAGCTCCTTCAGGCACCATCCTGAGCAGCAGTCCCAGCACAGGGGGAGAGGGATCTTCTAGGCCTGGGGCCCTCTCTGAGGGAAGGGCACGGTTCTGCATGAGTAATGTGAAGGAAACTTCCTCACACATCTGAAGTGAAGGGCTCACCAGTGGTGAAGTCCTGCATGGTGGGTGGGTAAGTGGGGTACATTTCTCCCTCCTCCAAACCTGGGGTGACTGAAGAGCAGGACTCTATAAAGCCCAGGGAGCAGCCACCAGGATTCTGAGTCTAGGAATTGGAAGACTGGCAGGAGAGAAGGGAGAACGGGTGAAGAGGCTGGGCAGGCAGGGTAAAAAGTACCTAGCTCAGCAGGCCAGGAAAATGGCTTGGACGAGGGAGCCAGCCTGTCTGGGTTAGAAACTCTTAGAGTGTGCTCTAAAGCACATTACTTAACTTCTCTGTGTCTCAGCTGTCCTACTTCTAAGATGGTAGAGTAAGAGGATTTCCGTTGTTATGATGAGGTGGAGTGAGTTACTGCACCCTGCTTAACTCAGGGCCTGGCCCACAACAAATGACCAATAAATGCCACCATTGTGTCTGTTCTTGTCTCTTCAGTTGCCTTACCCCCAGGGCTGGCCTCCCTGGCTCCTCCCTCTCCTGACCTGGGTTAACCTGGAGCCTGAAGTGTATACTTATGAGAGCGAAGTAGAGTTGGGTGCCATGACAGCTTCTTTTCTCACCTTCTCCACTCTAAGAGGTGCTACAAGGCATCTGGCTGGGACCCCTGAAGGAGGCCTCTCAATGGCATTAGCTCCTAATGTACACACAGCCCACTCCTCAGTATCTAACAACTAGAAACTAGCATGGCAGGATGGCACAGGGAGCCAGGCCATGCCCAGCCAGAGGGCAGTACTGAGATGCCCTACAGTCCAGGGCTAATTCCTAGGACCTTGTGAAAGGCTGGTGTGGGGGTTTCCTGGGGGTTCTAAGAAAGGAGCTGAAGGCTTTTCTCTGGGTTTTCATTCGAGGAGTGAAATCCACCCATGGAACAGAACCACAGCAAGCTCAGCTGCCATGTGGCACTGCTGTTTGGGGAATTCCTGCCAACTACTCCTTCCTGCCATGAGTCCCTGGTGCCCTGGGTCAGCGGGTATCTCCAAGTCCTCCTGGGGGAAGGCTGCATCCTTCAGTACCTGCTAAATTTAGGACTTGAGCTCTGTGAGTCATTCCTGAATCTGCTTTGCTCCCTCCTCCAGGAATGTGCTCCCATGGTATTTTTATCCTCTGCTGCCTCAGATTGATTAATAAGTCCCAGAATCCCACAGAAGCCACACACCAAGAAGAGCTCTCTGCTCCTACTTGCCCATGTCAGCTCTGGGCTTTACGCTGACCAGATCCTATGTTCCTCCTCCCCCAACTTCTGCCTCCCTGCTCTCACCACACCCAGACCACAGCCCACACACCTAGGTGGGGCAGCACCTTGGGCACTGGCTTCAAGCATAACTGTGACAGCAGCAAGGGGAGAAGCAGGCAGCAGAGCTGGATTGCTAAGCAGAACCCTCAACTGAAGTCAGGAAGGCTGATTCTGGACCAGAATCTTCCTCTTCAATGTCAGGCTCTTGGTGAGGTTTTTGTTGCATATGTATGTGGGGGTGTTCAAGATTTAGGATTGAACCCAGAGCCTTTGCACTGAGCAACATTCCTAGCCTACTTTAAATTTTACTTTGAGATGCGATTTCACTAAGTTGCCCAAGCCCTGTCTTGAATTTGCAATACTCCTGCCTCAGCTTCCTAGAATGCTGGGATTATGGGTGTGTACCACCACACCCAACTCCAGGTGAGCTCTCCATCTCCTTGGGCTTCTTTTTCCCTCTGAAAATAAGGCATCTGAATCAGAATTCCATAGGAAGGCTTGGACCAAAGTTGAGAGTACTACTGAGTTAGTCTTCCATTTTCAAACAGGGTGGGGTATCTGATGTGGGGGGGGCATCCTGCCTCCCACTCAGGCTGCCCCCAACTCCTGCTCCTTTCAGAGTTAACACAGCACAAGAGCAGGCTATCAGCCTTCTTAGACTTCTGCCCTGTGGAGAAAAAGTCTTGCACAATCCCACATCCTGCAGTGGCTGAAAACAGCCCAAGGTCTTGTTCTGGTTTGCCCAGGGCTGTAATGTGCAACTTTGGAAAAGAATCCCCTTAACTCCCAGGCTCAGACTGTGGCGAAGAGAACTGTACGTGTGTGAAGGTGTCAACACTCAGACAGCTCTTCCCTGCCAGGCTCCTGGGGCCAGAGGAAGAGATGGGGGCCTGGGCCCCTCCTTGACTTGCAGAAATGCAGGCAGTGTGGAGATATCAAGCAGATGGGCCAGCCTGGGCTGCTGCATCTCCACGCCTGTCTGGCTGGAAGAGGACACCATCTGCCTCAACCTGCCTTCCCAAGGAGTAGCAGAGCCAATGAGCACTTAGCATGTACCTAGTGCTGTTCTATGCACTAAGCAAGTGTTTACTCAGTTAATTGATAGGTAAACCTCAAGACAGCCCCAGATAAAGCTTACCACCCTTACATTACAGACCTGTGGAGGCACAGAGAGGGACAAAGACTCACTGAGGATCTTAACATGAAGTCACTGGAAGGGCTGGGGAGAAACCAGGTCTGACTGCAGTCCTGGCTTCCATTTGCTACCCCAAAGAAGCTCTTCTCAGAGTATACATTAGACACTCAATAAATGTTTGATGAAGATGTTTGATCACTGCCACGTAATGGAAAGATCCCTATCCTAGTCCAGCTCTACTCCAACTCCTGTGTTTCCTTAAGAGCATCCTTTTCCTTTTAAATCCTCAGTTTCCTCGGCTGAAAAATCCAAAGGGTAAGTGAAGATAATTAGACAACTTGTAGATGGGAGGATCTTGGATTGCTTTGTCACAAAACCCTGCCTTTCTTGACTTGTCCAGAGTCTAATATGCAACCACACATTAAGGTCTCTCAGCTCCTTAGTCCTAAGAGTACTCCTGACAAAAACAATGGCCTAGCGCACAGCTCCATTGCTACAAGTGACAAAAATTTACTTCCCTAGTCAGAGTTTCATGACTCTTCAGATGGCAGGCTGTTTCTACAGTGCCATCTCACCCCTCCATTTGCCCCAGTAGCTTTTTTTTTTTTTTTTTTTTTTTTTTTGCGGAACCAGGGATTGAACTCAGGTCCTTGTGCTTGCAAGGGAAGTGCTTATTCCACTGAGCCGTCTCCCCGGCCCCTCCAGTAGCTTCTATAGCCTCACTTTGTCTCATCATCCCGGCCAGCCCTGGTATCACCTCCCAGCACTTGGGAGGCTGAGCTAGGAGGATCGCCCGAGCCTGGGCTACATAGTACTGTCTCAAAAAAGAAAAGAAACTAAGGAAGGGCTCCACGCTTTAGTCCTTCCTCACAGGTTTCTGGGAAAAGGAAAGCCCTTGCTACTTTCAGGCCCCTCTGTTTTGTACTTTGCAGAAAGAGGAAGTGTGTTCCTCTGTAATCACCTGACTGTACTAATCTTTTGCCTTTATAGACTGCTTGGGAATTTCATTTCCACCTCTGGATCTCAACTGATCCTCCCAAGAAGGTAATCCCGTTTATAAATGAGAAAGCCTACGCTCTCAGTGGGACAGAATTACCCAAGTCACACAGCAAGGCAATGACAAGTTGGGCTAGAATCCTCCTCTACCCTCTGCGACGCAGGGGCTCATTGACTTCTTGTCCTATTTGTAAAAGGATAGTGTGATGTTCTAGTGAAGAGACACAGTGCAAAGCGCTGTGCTTTGGAAAGCATAAAGGAAAGGACCACAGAAAGACAACCGCACCGTTTCGCGACTGCTTAGTGCGGTTATCTTTCCAAACGCGCCCCCGCGCGGCCAAGCCGAGGCGCTCCGACTGCGCAGGCGCCCCTTGGTGTTCGCGGAGGCCGCGAGACCGCGCGTTTGCGCGTGCGCTTCTCGTCCAGGTAGCCCTGCGGCACTTCGGCCCTTGGGGGCTGTCACGGGTTCCCCACGTGGTTGTGGACGGACTGTCACCACGGCTGCCAAAGGCCCCAGTGGACTCTGCGTGTGTTGAGGCGTCGCCACTGCCTCTCGGCAGCGATCTGAGTAGCGAAAGGAGACGTCCACGGCTCGGACCTTCTGGGCCTGGAACGCGACACGAATCACCTTTCCGGGAAGTCCATGAGTCAGAGTGGCAGAAGGGCCCGCTGCATGTTGGGAGATGGAGTTTGGGGGCGAAGAGGGTTTCGGCTGGCTGGAGACGCTGTGAAGCTAAGGAGCCAAGGGCGCTGAACCTGGGCGACGGGTTCGCGCCACGCACCAGTTACGCAGTAGCCAGCCTAGGAACGTGGCACTATTATGGCTGTGTCTTAGAATACTATTGATTAGTTGCCTGCCACTCCCACACGGACCCTCCCCAGCACCTTCTCGCAGGTTGCACTCAAAGAGGTCACTATTGCCCCTTCTTTTTTTCATTTTACTGCTATTAAATAAAATTTCTAGGGCCTGGGATATAGTTTCAGCGGTACAGGGCCTGCCTGGCAAGCACAAGGTCCTGAGCTCAATTCTGTTTACAAAAATAAGTAAAAATAAAATTTCTGTAGGGATAAAAATGATCTGCACTATCTATATCTAAACTGAGGGCCGGCCAGATAGCTCAGCAGGCTAAAGCGACTGCTTAGGCAAGGCGCAGGGACCAGGTTGGATCCCTGGCACCACATGCTGCTCCGACCCCGCCCCCGGGGCGGGCTGAGACACGATGAGACTGGGCGTGGTGGCACGCGCCTGTAATCCTAGCCTCGGGAGGCTGAAAACAGGAGGATCCCTGGGATCTGTGTAGTGAGACCCCGTAGTAGACACTGTACTAAATACATAAAACAAATAAATATAACTAAACTGGTTAACCATTGGTGTGACTCCTGAATACTTGACACATGATTGAATGACAAGAAGGAATTATAATTTTTACTTAATTGAATTTAACTGTAAGTAGCTTTAATTTATATTTAATCGCCATCCGTGGCTTGGCCTGTCATAGTACCGCTGGTAACTAGACCGCTTCTCATCTTCAACCCACGAGTCCACTCTCCTACAGACCCCACTTCTCGGGCGTTGTGAGGTGTTTAATTCCATTCGTGCTCTCACCTCACAGCTGTGTAACAGCTTTAGCAGATCCCCATTATTTGTCCCCTGATACCTAAAAATTAGTTCAGATTGTAAATATCTGCCCTGCTCTGCGTTAGTCTGAGATAACAGACACAGAAAGCCAGCTGAAAAATTAGCAAGAAGTAACGTTTTTCCCAAGGCCAGGTGGCAGCTGTAAAATGTCAGGGGTATCAGAAACTTTGCTGTTTGAAATTATAGGAACAGCCGGGGAGATAACTCAGTGGAATAAGCACTTGGCCTGGCAAGTGCAACGACCTGAGTTCAATCCCCGGTTCCGGGGGGGGGGGGGGGGGGGGGGGGGGGGAAGGGGGGGGGGGGGAGATGGCTCAGTAGAATAACTGCTTACCTGGCAAGCACAAGGGCCTGAGTTCAATCCCTGGTTCCGGAAAAAAAAAAAAAAAAAAAAGAGAGAGAAAGAAAGAAGGAAAGAAATTATAGGAACAAAAATGAAACTCTGGCCTGGGAGATCCAAGTCACTAAGTTGACAGGATTTACAACCCTGGTGCAAAGATTCAGATAAGGGGTTTTGGAACACATCTCATACCTATTTTAATTTCATTATTTCCAAGAAAGTGGGACCCTGGGTCCACTTCACAGTGCAGAGCTGGTGTCAATTCCTTCTTACCCTGTCCTGCTTTGCTTTAAACCAATGAAAGCATTGCTTTAAGTTGTACCTAATGTGTATGCTTGGGTAATGCCCAGATGGGTGATGCTGGGCATTGAGTGGTTGGGCAGAAGTCACTGGCAACCCGAGATGCGCCGTACCTGATACTGAAGCCATCTGGTGGACAACACGCTACATGGAAGTGTGCACCTCATGCTGCAGACACCCACACACGTCTTCCTGGTGTCCCTGGCAGGAGCCAGTATAGTGGCGGGACTGCTAGGCGTCCCTTGTGCCATCCCGTCCGCTGTGCTGCACTCCCTTCCACAGCGGCCCTTCCTGGCCTTCTCCATGCTCATACTCTCCCTTCAGTTTCCTGTCTGTGGTTGTCCTCAGGGGCCTGGCCATGCACGGGCCACTCAGTTATAAAACTTTGGTCACCGGGTCCTGAGCAAGACAGGTCATTGCTGGTCCCTCTCTCGGTCTTTGCCTTAGGCCTTGGATTAACGTCAGTCATGGGTGGAACAGTAAAGACAGTGCCACCAACGATGGCATGGAGCCCTGGCATGAAATCGTGAATGAAAGCAGCTGCTTGTAATGAGTCTCTTAAAGAGTGTGGTCCCAAACAAGCTTGGTGGTACATGCCTGTCATCCCAGAAAGCTAGCAGGCTGAGAGAGGAGGATTGTGAATTTAAGCCTACCTTGGGCCACTTAGTGACACAGTTCCTGTCTCAAAATAAAAGAAGGGAATATGGTTAGTAGCTTAGAAGAGGTGCCTAGTAGAGTACTAATGAACAAACAAAATTAATAAATATATAAAGTGATCCCCATGAACATAATACTTTGATTTACTTGTGTGTCCCTTGTCCCCAGTGCTCATAATGCTGTTGCAAGCAGCCTTGGCATACCGACTTGATAAACCACTCAAGGACCACCCTCCAGCATGCAGCTGTACAAGGCCAAGATGTTGTCTGTGACTGGGGACTTTGGCTCTGTACTGGTTACGAGGACATACCATCACCCGTGACAATCTTTCTCAGTTGTTTTGGCCTGAGAATAAGCCCAAAGGAACAACTAACCTGGCTATGCTGTCACATGCGAATTCAGTTGTCAGTCCCATTATCTACGCCTGTTTAAACTTTTGCTACTACACTTCTCACAACTCACCGCCAGGCATGTTCTGTGGTGGACAGATGTCAGGGGTGGGAATGGCGAGGATGGCACCTGGCCTGCTCTCAACGTGGGCCCGCGACCAGGCAGGGGCCTCTTCTGGGAGAAGGTACAAACACAGAATAAACAAGGAACAGGTCACGACTGGCTGATTCTATTGGGAAAGGTAGTGCCACCTCACAAGCATGTGGGTTCCCTCTTTTGAATACTTTCCTAGAATTTCTGCATAACTAGCTATTATGTGTGTGATATTAGTAGGCAGCAGGGTTGATAAATATATTTATGGTTCTACGCAGTTATTTTTACTGTGTGGGTGATACGGTTTGAATAGATGCTCACAAAGTTGTTTTTACTCTGCCTTGGTTATGATTTATTTTTTGAGGCAGGGTCTCACTGTGCAGTTCAGGCTGATCTTGAACTATATAGTACAGGCTGGCTTTGAATCCGTGGCAATCCTCCTTTCTCAACCTCCCAAGTGCTGGGATTACAGGCGTGTGCCACCATGCCCAGCTGCCTTGGTTATGACAGAAAATGATTCCAAGTATTTTACTGCAGGATACTATGAACTACTATAATGCAAATATATTTTAACTTATGCCAATGGAAAAATAAAAGTTTGCTATACTAAAAAAAAATGTATTCTTGCTCTTTCTAGAAGGAGAAATGGGCTCCATCTTCTACCAGATTCCTCTTTCTAGAGTGAAGTGATGAATTTTATTTATCTTTCAAGTGAAACTTTCACTAAATAAAATTGTATGTAACTCAGTGTGTATATTAGATGAAATAAAAATGAAATCTTAAAAAAATGTTCCCTGATATCCACTCTCTCTCAAAGTCTATAAAAGCTATCTTTTCCTTTGGGTTTAGTGGCATGCCCAGGGTTCCCTGATGCAATGTCTGTCTCATTACAAGGGATCAGTAAACGTGAGTTCATCAGACTATGTTCTTGTTCCTGGTGGTCCTGCTGACTGTACCACGACTCCCGAAAGTGCTGGTGTCCCCAGGTTTTGTTACAGTCCTATCTTTCCTCTGTGCACTTTCTTCGGATGACCTCATGCACCTTTCTAAGTATGCCCATGATGCCAAGCCCCAGCCTCAGTTCCTTCTCCTACCACAAAGCCACCTCTTTGGTTGACCCACAAGTTCCTTGAACTCAGTGTGTTCAAATTAGAACTCTTGTTGACTCCTTTTTTTTCCCCCCATACCCGGGATCAAATTCAGGATGTTGTACTTGCCCTGTCCTCACTGACTTTTTTTTTTTTTTTTTTTTTTTTAAATTGGAAACAATACAGTTCACTGCTGTGTTCAAAGTAAGATGCAAGAACTGCTCACCTCTAGCCATGGGCTGGGTGGGAGATGCCTCACCGGGGCCAGAAGCCTCCTCACCCACTAGACTCAAGCTGCACTAATTCAATCAGTTTGTGTCCTAAAACCTTAGCCAGTTGGCAGGATTGGGACTGGGAGGCGATAGCAAGTAGGCATGATTTGCTCCACTGCTTGTCCCTGTTCTTTTAACAAAGGCTTGAGCCTCCAAGTCTTGCCAGTCTCTCCTTTCTCTTGTTCTGATCTCTCACTGTCTTCGCCCTCAAAATCCAGCCAGTCCCCAGTCTCCTCCGGCCTGGAAATTCCCTACCACTTGCCTTCCTTGAGCCTCACGGCTTTCTCTAGGGGCTACCCCCAAGCTCTGCACAAGCAGTCTGGCCTGACAGGGAGGGTGACTGCCGTGGAGGGAAGCATCCCCTTGGCTGTCCCTAACAGTGTTTTCCTCTAGCTTGTTTTCTTTTGCAGTGCTGGGGATCATGCACGCGGGCTCCCACTGAACCGTGCTCTCAGCCTCTCCAACACTTTGAAACCAAACACACTTCAACAACGTGAGGGCTTAAAGTCCTTGTGAAACACCCTCTTGCCACTTCATCCCACTTCACTTCTGCCACACCTCATCTATTGAAGAGGTTTGTATTCTTTGTAGTCACATGATTGGGATCTCACTTTTAGAATAATATGGGACCATCTTCTCCTTTCTTGCCCTTTTAAGGCTTTTTTTTTTTTTTTCCAATTAGCCAATATTAAATGATGCTGAACTCACCAATTTTTCCCCTTGGTGGGAGGAGGGGTATAGTTCCAGTTCACACCATTCCAAATGCTGTTTTCCCTTTAAAATAATAGTTGTAGGGCCAGCCAGATAGCTCAGTGGATTAACATGCCTGCTTCAGCAGATGCAGGGACCCGGGTTGGATCCCCCTTGTGCAGTGCCAGCCCCACCCCTGGAACACACTGAAATGGAGAATAAGACTGGGTGTGGTGGTGTGTGCCTATAATCCCAGCTCTTGGGAGTCTTCCCCCCAACCCCCAACTGGGCATTGAACTCAGTCCCTTGCGCTTGCCAGGCAAGCGCTTATTCTACTGAGCTATCTCTCCAGGCCCTAAAGTTCAGAAGGATTTTTTTTTTTTTTTTTTGGCTGTCTCACAATGCCTAAAGGGCAGGTCTGGAAAGGCATGAGGATCTGGTAATTGAACCACGATATCCTGAGCCTGACTCCTTTTACTTAAGCAGGCACTTAAACAACTGAGCTCATGGGCAGGCCCTTTGGGAGGCTGAATACAGAAGAATCACTACGAGTCCGATCTGTATAGTGAGATCCTGTAGACCCTGAACTAAATACATAGCAAATAATAATAAAAAAATAAATAAAATAATATTCGCCATGAATTCATGTGATGTGCGGGCACACTGGCGTGGGCTACGGTATGAATGCCAGCATTCCCTTAAGCTTCATATGCTGGACAGGTGGGCCTTTGGGAATGGTGAAGTGATGGAATCTCCACTTTTTTTTTTTAATTTTTATTTATTTATTTATTTATTT
>NW_004524722.1:2301759-2303189 GCF_000260255.1 Octodon degus | reverse complement strand
TTTTTAAATATTTATTTTTATTTATTACATTTATTTATTGTGTGTGTGTGTGTGGCCAGCTCAGCCCACCAGGGGGCGGGGTTGGCTGGCATGTGGTGCTGGGGGATTGAACCCTGGTCCTTGTGCTTTGCCAAGCTTGTTTCAAGTAGGTGCTTTAGACCACTGAGCCATCTCTCCAGCCCGAGCCCAAGGCTTTTTGAACTGAGTTACATGCCCAGTCCTTGTTTTCATATTTATTTATTTGGTGGAACTGGGGATTGAATTCAGGCCCTTTCACTTGCCAGGCAAGCGCTTATTCTACTGAGCCATCTCCCTGGCCCCCAATCCCTGGATGTTTTAATCATTTTAATATTTAAACTGTTTACTTTTTAGTTCTAGATGAGTTAATTACAATATTTGCTGAGTAACTGGTTATAGACATAAACAACTAATTAATGAGAAACACAAAAATAAACCTGTAAATTTTTTTTGTTGTTGTTGAGATAGGTTCTCACTATGTAGTTGAAGCTAGTCTTGAGTTCACTATGTAGCCCAGGTTTGAGGCTGCCCTCAAATTTATGGCAATCCTTCTGCCTCAGCTTCCCAAGTGCTGGGATTATAGGTATGTGGCACTATGTCCAGTTTTATTTGTAAATTTTCTTCAAAATGACTGTTAGGGCCGGGGCAATGGCTCAGTGGAATAAGTGCTTCCCTGGCAAGCACAAGGGCCTGAGTTCAATCCCCGGTTCCGCCAAAATGACTATTACCAGATTCTTGGATTTTTTTAAAAAAGATTCTTGGATTTATCTGACCCAAACTCAAATATATTGCATCCAAATGTCCCTTGGACTACAAAGCTATGGTTAGAAAAAAGAAAATATGCGATGGGTAGTGAGATGGCTCAGTGGTCTAAAGCACCTACTTAGAACAAGCTTAGCAAAGCACAGGGACCGCGGTTCAATCCCCCAGCACCACATGCCAGCCGCGCCCCCTGGTGGGCTGAGCTGGCCGCACACAGAAATAAATAAAATGAAAAAAAAAATATGCAGGATGATCACATCTCATTTGCCTTTTGTTTCTGAGAATAAGGCCACTTCCAAAGGCATCATTTGTGAAAGCTGCTTATAAACAACAATGATGCCATCACTTAGAAACAAAATATTAGCAGTGCGTTGTGTGCCTGTAATCCCAGCACTGGGGAGGCTGAGGCAGGATTGCTGTGGGATTGAGATGGAGCCTGGGTCACGAGGTGAGTTCAAGGCCAGCCTGAAGTACACAATGAAACCCTGTCTCGAAAGAGAGAGAGAGGGGCTGGGGAGATGGCTCAGTGGTCTAAAGCACCTACTTAGAACAAGCTTAGCAAAGCACTGGGACCACGGTTCAATCCCCCAGCACCACATGCCAGCCAGCCCCGCCCCCTGGTGGGCTGAGCTGGCCACACACACGCGCAC
>NW_004524722.1:2299435-2301659 GCF_000260255.1 Octodon degus | reverse complement strand
ATAAATAAATAAATATTTAAAAAAAAAAGAGAGAGAGAGAGAGAGAACAGAAGGAAGGAAGGAAAGAAGGAAGGAAGGAGATATTAGACACAATAGATAAATAAACCTATTGGGTTTCAAGCAGTATTACGAAGTGCCTCAGACACATACTTCCACTGTCAGGACACTCAGATCTAGCTCCTTCTGTGGGCTGACGTGCATTCTGCCCTATGTATGCACTGAGGTAAAAGTAACCGCGCCATCTCACACTGGGAACTGCTGCATCCAGCAGTGTATTCAACAGATCAGATCCAGCCAACTGCCTGCCCAAGATATTTTCTTCTGTTTACTTTTTTTAATGTGTCTGGTACAGGGTCTCACTCAGACTTGGAGTGATCCTCCTGTTTTCAGCCTCCCCAGCGCTGGGATTACAGGCATGTGCCACCACACTGGGACTCGGTGGCCCGCTCAGCGCGCCTGGGGGAGGGGCTGGCCCGGCATGCGGTGCCAGAGATTGAACGCCTGTCTGTGCGCTTGCCTAAGCAGGTGCTTAGTCTGCTGAGTTATGCTCACCCAAGATATTAAGCTTCATCGAAGGAGATTGATGGATGCTGCTTCCTTACAACCTCATCCACTTTGAATAATACTCGATTTCTTAATTTTTACCAATCAGATGAGTGAAAAATGACTTCATTTGTGTTTTAATTTAGATATCATTGGTTGTCTTTGTGTGTGTGTGTGTGTGTGTGTGTGTGTGTGTGTGTGTGTATACCAGAAATCAAACTCAGGACCTTGCCCTTGTCAGGGACATCTGTGCCACTGAGCCCAGTTATGTACAATTTTTACTTTTTGTAGCTGATTTTTCTTCTGATAAAAATCAGTTTGTTTTTTCCACTGGGAATCGAATGTTTGTTATTTACATATATGTGTGTATATGTCACGTAGACCTTGCACTTGGCAGGCAGGCACTGTGCTGCGGAGCTAGATCCTCAGACCCCAGTTTGTTTCTCTAATAGGTTTCTATTTAATTGATTTGTGGAAGCTATTTGCATCTCCTGGAATTTTACTACTTTGATATGTATGTTGCAAATATCCTCTTCCTATGTTTTTGTTTTCTTTTCTTTTGAGAGTGTTCTGGGGACAGGCCCCAGCCGTCGCACAGCTGGACAAGTGTTCTACCCCAGCCCTTGCCTCCTCTGTTGCCTCTCCTTTAACTTCTTTATGCTTCTTTTTTGAGGTTATTTATTTTAAAATTTATTATTTGAGGTTATTTATTTTAAAATTTTTATGATATATATTTGCAGATCTATCTATCTATCATCTGTCTATCTATTGTCTATTGAGACAGGGTTTTGATACATTGCCCTGGTTGGCGTTGAACTCCTGGGCTCAAATAATCCTCTGGAGTAGCTAGGACGATAGTTGTGCACTATCACACCTAACTTTGAGGTGTTTTTAAATTGTGTGCAAATATAGGTAACAAAAATTGTCATTTTAACTATTCAGAAGTATACAGCGCAAGGTCAAGGTCTACATGACATATACACACATACGTGAGGCCCACCCCCACTGTAGCAGAACTTCATTCCTTTTTGCTCTTTCATGCCAGGAACTGAGGGCTTCCTACATATTAGGTGAGTGCACGCTATGCTACATACCTAGCTCAGGAACTTTGTTCTTTTTCACAAATGAATAATATCCCATTGCGTGTGTCACATTTTCTGCACCTGTGCATCTGCTGGTGACACTTGGCATTGTCTTCACCTTTTGGATATTATGATTGATGCTGCTGTAAACACGGGCATGCCTACATCTGTTCATGCCCCGCTGCAGGACCCTGCGGGTACATACCCGGGCGTGGAATGGGCGGCTCACGTGGTGGCTGTATGTTTAACCTTCTGAGAAACTTCCTCCAGAAGTGCATGAGAATTTTGTTCTTTCTACATCTTTGCAAATACATGTTTGTTATTTACATGTGTGTGTAGGTTATGTAGATATATGTGCATCATATATGTGTGTATCATACATATTATAATATGTATAATATATGCATTATATATGTGTGTCATTATATATTATATAGCATATATAATATACATGTATGCAGAGCCTTCCCACTAAGATGTATCCCCAATCCTTTTAAAATTTTTCAGGGCTGGTGAGATGGCTCAGTGGTCTAAAGCACCTACTTAGAACAAGCTTAGCAAAGCACAGGGACCGCGGTTCAATCCCCCAGGGCCACATG
>NW_004524722.1:2252225-2297225 GCF_000260255.1 Octodon degus | reverse complement strand
CAGAGGCCTCTAGAGCTGCAATTCAAGGGGGCCTGGCTACTGCTTGGGCTGGCAGCAGACCTTGGCATCATCCAGTTGGTGCTGGTTCTACAAGCATGCAGAATACAAGCGTTGAGGAGTCAGGGAGGCTTTTACCCAGATTTTAGAAGAAGGCTTGTGCCTCTGTGAAACAGGAAGAATGAAACAGTGGAGACCCCAGAAAGTTGGAGAAGCAAGAATATGGAACATCTGAGGAAAGCCATAAGAAGTGAGCTAAGTCAGCTCAAGAGAAAAAACTGTAAGCTATACAATCACTGGCAGTGCTGTAGGGGCAGGGCTGCTCAAGCCCTTTGGAGTTCACACCTCACCACATCTCACCCCAGGTGCTGGACAAAGAGCTACAGGATTTAATGTTTGCCCTCTTAGGTTTTGGTCTTGTTTTGGCTCTATTGGTTTCAGTCTCTCTGTTTTTCCCCTTTGGAATGAGAATGTTCACACTGTGTTATCGTATGTTGGCAGTATTTAACTTTGATTTTTTTATAGGGGCTCACAGCTAAGAGTTTTGAGTCTCAGAGGAGCCTTTGGACTTGGACTTTTCAGCAATGCTGGATCTTTGGCAACTCTTAGAGATGGACTCTATTTTTGCATAAAAAGATGTGCATGAGTCTTTTGGAAACCAGGAGCAAAATGTTATGATTTAGATCTAAAGTGCCCCAGGAGCCTCTGAAGCAATCACAGATAGAGGTTTGGAAGTTGGATTATGGCGATTTATACTAGACTTGCTGCTAAAAGGCAGGGTCTGTAGGAAAAGGTGGGTCACTGGGATGTGGCCTAGAAGGGCGTGTCTCCCTCTCTGGCTTCATCCTTATTTCTCTCTACTTCCTAAACACCATGTCCTGAGCAGCTTTCCTCTGACATACCGTCCTGCCTTGGAACCAGCAGCACAGAAGTGAAACCTCTACAAACTGTGAGCTAAAGTAGACTTCTCCTCCCTTAGGCTGAGGGTGCTGGTACTCTCTCAGTGATGGGAAAGTGGCTATGGCCACACTCTCTTTCATCAGCACTATCTGATCTACCCAGAAATGACATTGTACTAGCTAGCTATGTATCTTTAATCCAGAGAAGATGACATTGACAATTAACCATTACTCTTGCCAAAAATCAACTGGCCATAGATGTATGTTTATTTCTGGGTTTCAATTCTACTCTATTGAGCTATGTCTATCTTTAGTACCACACTGTTTTGACTAAAATTTTGAACAATTCTCTTGCATCTAGGAGACATCTAATCTAGGTACAAGCTCCAAACTGTACTCTAAAGTACTTTAGGTCTCAAATCATGATATAATAATTTCTATATTTAATGAATTTTTTTCTATAAGTAAATCACAATAAATTGAAGACAGGTAAAATGTAAAAACTAAAAATTTGTCTTCATATATTATTTGAAATTTTAAGTGAAAAAGTATTTTTGGTGGTACTTGGGATTGAGCCTAGTAGTGCTCTACTACTGAGCTGCCTCCCCAGCCCTTTTACTTTTATTTTGAGATAAAGTCTAGTTAAGTAGCCCACTCTAGCTTCAAAAATAAGATCTGTCTGCACCATCTCTTCAGTAAACTGGGATTACAGATACTCACCATCACATTTGGCTTAAGTGAACTTCATGATATAGTCGTTCATGTTCTAAAGACAAAATAAATATTTAGTCAAAGTCAAACACTGTTTTTTCTCATGCACTACTTAGGCCAAGAGGCACAAGTCTAAGTCTACAGTCACAATGCTGTGGAAGACTAACATAGGAGAACCGCACACTGGAGGCCAGCCTGGACAACTTAGTGACTTAGCAAGGCACTGTCCTGAAATAAAATTTAAAAAAAAAAAAATGAGCTGGGGATGTAGCTGAGTGAGAAGGCCCTGGATTCAATCCTCTGTGCTACAAGACACCTCCCAAAACAACCCACAAACAAAATGACTTAAATAGTGTTCTGTGAGTCAAAAGAGAATTAGGAAAAATTGCTTCCATTGTATCTCCCACCTGACAAGAAAGAGCACGCCATTTTCCAAGGCACATAAGCACCTGAGCAAGTCAGTGAATCCCTAAAGTGAATTCACCTCTGTTACCAACTGGTCCTGGGTCTCCACAACACTATATGCCTTTCTTTTTTTTTTAAATTTAACATTTATTTATTTAGTGTGTGTGTGTGGCCAGCTCGGCCCACCAGGGGGCGGGGCGGGCTGGCATGTGGTGCTGGGGGATTGAACTGCGGTCCCTGTGCTTTGCTTGGCTTAGCTTGTTGTAAGTAGGTGCTTTAGACCACTGAGCCATCTCACCAGCCCAATGCCTTTCTTCTGGGCATGCTTTCTGGTGAATTTACCACCCACCTGCAACAGAAATATTCCTTCGACAGGCAGGCCAGACCTAGCACTGTCCCAAGGAGAACCCATGGATCATAGTACGGTGTGATGACTGTGGGGTTAGAAGGTGTGTATTGCCGTGGGCCCCAGATTGTGCAGCAGAAGCCTTAACTCAGTGCAGGAACAAGGAAGTGTTTCTGGAGATGATACATGAGGTCAACCAGGCTGGCTTGAACAGAAGCTGTTGTAAACCTCAGTGCGTGTAGCCAGACCACTGAGTGGTTCACTGTGGTTTCCAAGCTCAGCAGGGTACACTGTCCTTGGTGTCACTGGCTTTAATGTTTCCACGGCTTGTGACCCCTCTGCACCAGAATCACAACAGACCTGTAACCTGCAGGACTTGAAAGGGTGCTCTACATCTACCAGATTTTTCCTTCCCTGGGGATGGCTCAGTTGGCCTTCATTCATGAAGAGAACTTCCTGGGCCTACCCCACAGTTCCCTAGGGTGAGGTTGGGCCAGCGTCTCTTCTTTCATTTCTTATTCCAGACAGAGTCTGCAGAGGTCAGGGACAGGGACCTTTAGAAAGTTTTATTACAGTTCCTGGCAGCCTTTGATTGCTCCCCAAGAGGCTGCCCAAAGAATCACTGTGCCTGAGTCAGGACACTGGGCCGCTGGCCAGCTCTGCACTCACTCCTTGCAACTTCAGGCAACGAAGTCCTTCCTTTCTTCTGGGCCAGGGAGTTTCCAAATAGAACCAACTGCATCCCTTTACTCTTAGGGTCTAAAATTTCCAGCTACCAACTGGGCCCCTTAATCCCTGCTCCACCCTTACCCTCCACTGGCTGTTCTTGCAGCTCTGAACCTGTTGGGAATTTTTCTGTCGTCGAATCCCTGGACTGGGTTTTCCCAGTTTAGTCTTTTTTCTCTCCCTCTGACTCTGATTTAATCCTCACAGACCAGACTTGATGCCATTATCTCTGAAAAGCAGGTCTCTTCCCTTCGATCTAGCCCGCCTCTGTGCTTTTTCTCAGGCTGCATGTGCCTCAGGGAGTTTGTGTCCTCTTGGGAGTTCATGTTCGCGTCTCCAGAACCCGGGCTAGGACTGGGGTAGCTGGAGAACGTTTTCTTTACTGCCGGTCGCGGCGAGGTTAAAGACTTGGGTCTGGAGGTCCCGCCTGCGGAGCGCGCCAGCGGCCGAAGGGGAGGCCGCCCCGGAGGCTCTGCGTCTGAGAGGTCGCCGCGGAGGCGCCAAACCTGGGCCCCTCGATCACCTCTGGCACCAACAGCAGCCCCTCCGAGGAAGACGCTTTGGTGGGCCTCAGCGGCGCAGGACCCGAGACGGCTTTCGTCAATCCACGAGAAGCGCTCCCCTGTGCGTACACTTGGTACGACCCGGGGATTCCCCGCGCAGTTGTGACGTCACGGGGTCTCCTCGAGGCCACGCCCGGCGGATCGGGCCGCGCCTTCCGCTGAAGGGACAGCGCTCGGAGCGGGATGGAGGCTGCGGCCATGGCGGGGTCCGAGGGCTCCTGCGTCCCGGTCGCCCGAGCCGCCCTTTGGAAACGCCACATCATGCGACAACTGCGGCAGCGGGATCGCACGCAAAAGGTGCTCTTCCTGGAGCTGGTGCCGGCCTGTAAGTGCGCCCTCGGGGGCTTTGAAGGTGCCGTGGAGAAGGGCCCCTGCACTCGAGAGGATTTGTCTCACTGCTCTGGAGGGCCCCAGCACCCTCTCGCTCCTGAGGTCCTGTGCCTTGTGCCTCCAACCTGGCCACTCCCCACTTCCTAGAGGGCAGGATTCCGGCCTTTTTCAATACAGGCTCTGCGCTCCTGGTGTCCCTCAAGGCTTGGCTCTGCCTCCCACTAATTGACACATTTGTCTCTAGTGTTGGTTTTCAGGATCTCCTATGCCTCCCCCGTCCCCGACGATCCCCAGGGTAGGTAGGGCCTGATTAATCCATTTGGTCTGCGTGGGCCAGTGGAGGAAGGCAGGACTGCTCAGAGCAGCGACTTATTAGCAGATCCAGCAATGGAAGAAACTGAACCTCAGGCTCTGCCACTGATAGGTGATCCTGGCTGAATTCCTGGAGTCCTTGGGTGCCCAGCCCACCCCTGCCTGAGGGAGCAGCAGAGGCTCCGGATTTCTTGAGGATCTTGAGGATGCTAGCTGAGCTCTGGGAAATCAGACTTTCCAAGAACTCTTTCTGGGCTGCTGGTCAGGGAGGCATGTGGCAACAGGTGTGCTGGGGGCCTGGGAGATAGCCCAGTAGAATAAGCGCTTGCCTGGCAAACGCAAGGGCCTGAGTTCAATCCCCAGTTCTGCAAACAACAACAACAACAACACACCTAGGTGTGCTTATGTGTATAGGGCCTCTGGTCACCTGAGATCCTGTGGCTGAGGCTGCAAGTCTAGTCACAGTCTCTGCAGCTCCATTGCACCCACACATTTACATCTGCTTGTACCCTGGGAAATTTCACTGAAATCTTCCAGGTGCAGGCAGGTCCTTTCCCATCAGGGTTGGGAGGCCAGCCCCCTACCTCCAGGCAGCCTGGCTTTTCCACTGCTCAAATGGGTTATGGGACTTCCTGGTTAGAGGAAGGACTACATATACCCCCTCCCCAGCTGGAAATCCAAGGGCCTGTAGAGCTTGAGGTACTGAAATGAGATCCTGAAGGTCCCGCTATCTCTGTGGTCTTGGGCAGTTCAAGCCTCTTGCCCCAAATGTCATGCTTTATATCTGTAAATCAGACACAATAGGCCTTTGGACTTATTGGAGGGTGGGTAGCAGTACAGTTCTCTGAGGGCTAAGGTGGGGTTTTGTGTGAGGACTAGGCCAGACCCAGGGATCTTAGTCAAGGTGCCCACTGGGCACTGGGTGAAGGAGGGTAGCTGAGGGGACTAGGCTTACCACCCGCAGTCTAGAGAAGACAAAGTCAGCATGGATGGATAGTGTGTGTGTGTGTGTGTGTGTGTGTGTGTGTGTGTGTGTCCCAGGGTCAAGCTACCAACTTAAGAAGGTCTGTTGGATAATTGCTCAAGGACTTTCTGTTTTGAGCTGGGGCTACTTTGCACCAACTTTGAGGAAGTAAGGATTGCTTTAGTGGAAGTCGCTCTCCTTGGAGAGGAAGTGACTGACTGATGGCCAGATGCAGGTGAAGCTTTTTTTTTTTGAGACAGGGTCTCACTGTGTAGTTCAGGCAGGCCTTGAGCTCACAGTTGATCCTTTCTGCCTCAGCCTCTGGAGTGCTGGCATTACAAGTGTGTGCCACCACACCCAGTCTAGGTGAAGCTTTTTGGTTGTGTCATTTTGCTCTGGAGCTGAGCCCTGCCATGGGCCAGATGAATCAATTCCACTTCCCTCAGTACCCTGCCAGCCATCGCTGTCCCCAGCAGTGGTGGTCCTTCCATCCTGTGAGAGTAGCCTGTTTTCCTGGGTGGGTCCAGGGTGGGGTCTGAGGCAAATCTGTGAAAAGGGCCAGTGTCATGAGGAGCTTGTGCCAGCAGAAGGCCCTGTTGAGCTGCACAGTACCCCTCAGGCAAGGGGTAGAGCACACTCCTCAGAGCTTGCCTATTCCAGCATCCCTGGAATCCCTCTCTCCCCACCAGAGGTGACTTGGAGACCAGTGGTCTCCTGGGGCATGTCTGTCTCTGCCCCAGGCTCACCCTCTTGTACCCTCAGACAACCGTCTCCTAGAGAAGGCTGAGTTGCTGGCCAAATTCTCAGAGAAGCTGCAGCTGGAGCCCAGTGAGGTCCCTGCCCCCCATGCGGGCTCCTGGTGAGTATATGTAGTGGGCTGTCAGTGCTTGGATCTGCTTCCCCCACCTGGGTTCATTTTTTTTTTCCTGGTACCTCATTTCCCTGCAGCTGCAGGGGTGAGTGGGCCCTTAACCCCCACCCCAGCTGCCTAGCACCTGCTTTCTCACTACCCCTTGCTCCTTGCGTTAGCCTGTCTCCTTCCCCATGCCCCTGTCCTCCTCCCCTTCTCAGTCTTTGCCCATCTCCTGGTTCCTTATCAAATGCCTGCAGGAAAGGTCCAACTCCATTCCAAAGAGGGGGTAAAAACAAGAGCTATGGGTTGGGGCCAGGTGCTTTTTGATAAGGGTCTCTAGCCAGGAAACCCAAGGCCTGGACAGTTCCAGAACCCAGGAGTCACAGAAGCTCATTTCTGAGACTTGACTTTTCCTCGACTGCTTGCTGGCTTCCACTTTCCCCAGAAGAAAGTTAATGGCTCTTGGGCCATGGAGATAGCTCAGCAGTGTAAGCCCCTGCCTAGGCACATGCAAGGACCTGGGTTCGATCCCTGATACCAGATCCCTGGTACGGTATGCCATGCAGGCACCACCCCAGGCACGCCAAGCCAGCTACGAAGACTGGGCATGCCTATATTCCCAATGCTGGGGAGGCTGAAACAGGAGGATCACTATGAGTCCATGTTTCATAGTGAGACCCTGTACCAAATACATAAAATTAAAAAAGGAAAAAAAGTTAATGGCTCATATTTTAGGTCATATTGGAGGCCTTTGGGCCCTGGGGTAAGTGGGGGTGGTGGTTATGGTCCTGAGTGCTACTCATCGCTTGGCAGGGAAAGGGAGTCAAGGCCTGACTCAGACGGAGTCACGTCACCAGCCACTCTGAAGGTGAAGTGGCAACAAGAGGAGGAGGGGCTCCGGCTGGTCTGTGGTGAGGTAAGCTGGGCAGGGATGCAAGAAGGGGACAGGGCCAGGATCCAAAATTTTGCAGTAAGGAGATACAGTTTTCCAAAGGTGGCAGTGAGAATCTGCTGTGTTAGCCACATTCCCTGAGCCCAGTGCAGCAGGAGTGAGCGCCTGTGTGTCTCACAGGCGGAGGGGTAGGAGGTCAGAGTGGCATCCTACAATGAAGTGGCTGTAGCAGGGGCTGGAGAGAGACGAGATCTCAGGGAAGAGAGTGGGTGGGCAGGGGCCTGGCAGCCTGTCCTCCCTTCCTGATGGTTTAGCCTGCTTGTTCACTTCCATTTTCACCTGTCCACCCCTCATCCCTTGTGCAGTCAAGCTCTGGGCCCAGCACCATGTAATATACATGTGCAGGCTGCCTAAGGCTGAAGTACTCTGTGGCAGGATGAGGTACCTCTCTTCACTTGACACAGCTGCCCTTCCTGTGAATGGTGTCTCTTGGCTCCTGTTTCATGCTCATCCCTTCATTCTGTGGCTGTTGCTTCTGAGCTTGCTTCTCTGGCTCCTCTCCTCCCCACTACCTCTATTCCTTTAAATGTGAGTGTTCGTGGAGCTGAGTGGGCGCTCTGGCCAGCATTTGCTGACTTCGCCGACTCCTAGGTCTACCTGCAGCCCAGCCTTTCCTGAGCCCTGCACTTTCGTGCTCAGCTGCTTTCTTAACCTCACATCTACAGTTACCATCTCCCGGTAGTTCAGCCAACACCACATCAAGGGTTGACTCCCTGTAAGAGCTGGACTGTAGATTATCTCAGTTAATCCTCCATAACTTCATAGTTGCAGAAGAGGAAACCGAGGCTTCAGGAGGTAGAGCCTATTTGAACTTCCTGTTCCCTGCCTGTCATCTCCATTCATTCTTTCAATAAATATGAACAGTTATCAACTAATATGTATTAACAGTTGGGACATACGAGGCATAGAGAGTACAGCCACAAAACCTAGCCCTGTGGAGTTGCCACAGGACAAGACGGAGGGGCCTGTATTTATAGTGTGTCAGGTGACCTGCCCAGCCCAAGTGTGGAAATTCTAGGAACACAGCAGAGCATCTCTTCCCCCAGAGTTGCTGTTGTGTTTGCAACTTGATAATGGTGTGACATTGTCACATGTGCAGAATGGTGTCACCATCAGAGGAGGCAGCACTATTTCATCACAGGATCTTCTTGCTACCTCTTTTTATTTTTTATTTTTATTTTTTGTGGTACCAGGGATTGATGCTGTGCTTGCCAGGCAGGCACTTACTCTACTGAGCTATCTCTCCAGCCCAAGTATCTTTTTTTTTTTTTTTTAGGTACCAGGGCTTGAACTCAAGACCTTGCACTTGCCTTGCACTTGCTCATTCTTCTAAGCCATCTCCCAGCCCCACTACCTCTTTTTAGTCATCTTAACCTCCCTCCTTCCAATCCTCTCTAACTAGTGGCAACTACTAATCCATTTTTTACTTCTATCACTTAAGTTTTGACAAGGATCAAATAAAAAATAATGAATGGTAAAAATGCAAATGGCAGGCAAGGAAGTCAGGTCATGATTGGATTGCTCAGTGGGGAAAAAACTGTGTCATAATGGCCTGCTAGAAACGTAAGAGTGTGTGAGGTCCCTCCTCAGCCCTGCACAGCGAGTTGTGTCAGTGCAGTCTGTCTTTACCAGGAAAAAAGTGAAAAAATACCAGGACCAGGTTCACAGCCCCCAGCTTCAGTTATTTACCGGGCTGAAGGTGCTCAGAGTCCGTGGGCCTCATGTTCCCCTTGCCGCCTGGTGGGCACTGCTTTACCTGGGATCTGTCTCTCCTACAGACCCCTTAGCAGCAGCAGGAGGGAAAAGGCCTCAGTGGCTCTCCATTGAAGGGTTGCTGAGTGAGGCAGAGGTACCAATGAGATGACCTGTGCCCCACTTCTGGGCTGTAGGCAACTCCATTCAGTCGGGCTCTGTATTCCCACATACCGGTCTTAGCCTTGTGTGGCTCTGCCCTGAAACCTGTGCATCAGGTTAGGACAAGTCACTTAACCTGCCAGTGTCCCCATCAGTAAAGTGAAAATTGCAGTGCTTACCTTATAATGTGATTATGGAGATTATGAGTTAATATTTGTAGAATGCTCAGAATAAGGCATGGCACATGTAATTGCTAAGATAAACATTTCCTGATATTTGAAATATTTCTCATAATTGGTGTTACCTGATGAGGTGAGGACTATCATTCTCATTTTACAAATGAGGAAGAAACCATCCCTCTTTCTCTTCCTATGAGCGGCCTGAGGTGACCTGTGAAAGTGGTTTGCTACTCTCTTGACCTAGAAAACCCACAAAATCATGCAAATCAAGAGGCTCAAATCTTCATGTTTACTTTAAGAACACGTGTGAAACTGCCCAGGCCATCAAGGGTATGCATATCTGAAAGGCCACCAAGTATCTGAAGGATGTCACATTAAAGAAGCAATGTGTACCATTCCTGCATTACAATGGTGGAGTTAGTAGGTGTGCCCAGGCCAAACAGTGGGGCTGGACTCAGGGTCAGTGCTGAATTTTTGCTGCACATGCCTAAAAATGCAGAGAATAATGCTGAGCTTAAGGGTTTAGATGTAGATTCTCTGGTTATTGAACATATCCAGGTGAACAAAGCGCCCAAGATGCACCACTGTGCTTAGAGAGCTCATGGCTGGATTAACCCATCCATGAGCTCCCCTTGCCACAGTGAGATGATCCTTACTGAAAAAGAACAAATTGTTCCTAAACTAGAGGAAGAGGTTGTACAGAAGAAAAAGCTATGCCAGAAGAAGCTGAAGAAACAAAAACTTATGGCACAGGAATAAATTAAGCATAAAATAAATGCAAATAAAATAAAAAAAAAACCCAAATGAGGAAAAATCAGAATCCTCATTTGAGAGGAAATGAAGAGATGAAGTGTCACAAAGATGCCACATTGCTCAGGCTGGGCTGGAACTTTCAGTCCTGCTTCACCCTCCCAGGTTGCTGGGATTACACAGGGGAGCCACTATGCCTGGATGGCTGCAGCAGTCACCCTAAACCTCATTGCCTGTCAGGGTTCTTGTCCGGAAGGAGGTGGGCATGTGGGGGTAACGGGTGACAGCCCAGAGGGGCTGGAGCCTGGTGTGAGCCCTGCGGAGGTACCCATCCATGCCCACCTGTTCGACCTCTCCCCGAAGATGGCCTACCAGGTGGTGGAGAAGAGCGCAGCTATGGGCACCCAGCAGTTGCAGCTGGAGGAGCGGCAAGGCAGGTGAGGCACCCAGAGAGGGACCATACTTGCCCAAGGCGGGGGTGGTGGCGGTGGCATCATAGGACCTGAGCTTTCCCCAGGTCATTCATTAAATAGTCCTCTGACCTGAGACTAGGGTCAGAGGACTCGGGGGGGTGGGGGGGGGAGGGGGCGCTCTGAGGCTTGGCTTGGTTGAAGATGTGGTGCGGCCATCTGGAAAGCTATGTAGCTAAGGGCGGGTTTATCAGCCCAGAGGCCCGGTCCCACAGGGCGGTGACCCACCTGTGGCCCTCACTGCCCTGCAGGCTAGCAGCTCTGGAGGCCCGAGTGGCGCAGCTGCAAGAGGCGCGGGCCCAGCAGGCCCAGCAGGTGGAAGAGCAGCAGGCGAAGAACTTGGCGCAGCGTGCGGCCTATGAGGATCTGCGCGTGCGCACCGGGAACCAGGAGGCGGCACTGCGCAGGCTCCAGGAGGAGGCCAGCAGCCTGCTGGAGCGGCTAGTGCAGCTCAAGGCACGGGCTGCCATCGAGCGCAACCTGCGCCTAGAGCGCCGGGAGCGGTGAGGGCAAGCAACTAGTCCCCTTCGGAGTAGATCTGCCCCTTTGGGTAGTAAGCCTTGCCTCTCTGGGACACCCTTCTCACCTCACCCTTGCTCGGAGAGAAGTCTGGCTTTGCCCTTGTTTAAAAGGGTCCAGCCAGCAGGTAGGCTCTCCAGGGAGAAGGGACAGAGTCTGGCCACAGCCTGAAGACAGAGTGTCTTGTGCTTTACCTCAAGGGCAAGCTCCATGGTAGACCCGACTTTAGGAGGCTTTTCTCCCCCCAGGGCCAGCCAGGCTCGGATGTCCCAGGAGCTGAAGAAGGCTGCTAAGCGGACTGTGAGCATCAGCGAGTAAGAATGGGGACAGGCCAGGGTCTGCTGGCTGTCTGGCCTCGGCCCACAATTGCCCTTTGATCCCTGTGCCCAACTAACTGCACCTGGGGACCCTACACCTGCCTGTTCCTGTGCACGACCACAGTCCCAGCGTGCACAGGTGATATGGCCCCGGAGCCCGCGTGTGTGCCTGGTACTCATCCACCCCCTCCACTGACCCCTCACGTCCACCATGGTCCTGCTGGGGCAGGGAGGGGCTGGCCTGGTCCCTTGGCCTTCCTGAGCCTCATTCCCGTTCCTAGGGTCCCAGACACCCTAGGCAAAGGGATCAGGGAGAGCACGGAGACTCTGGCCCTGGCTGCTGAGTGGGACTCCCTGGAGAGTGAGGCTTGTGAGAAATGGAAGAGGCCCTTCAGGTGAGGACTGAGTGGCTGACCAAGTTCCAAGCCGGGCTGCAGGCTGTCGATTTTACTCTGGCCTTGGGGCCAGCTCCTGAGAGGGCTGGGGAGACTGGGCACAGCTAGGGCTGACCTGAATTCAAGTGCTTGGAGCCAGGTGGGCTCTGTGTCACACCCCTTTCTCTCCTTCCCAGGCCCAGCACTCTGGGGTGGAGAGTAAGGGTTGTGAAGGGTGTCATAGGAGGGGACTGTGGGCAAGGCCCAGGGTTCAGCTGTGCCTGCCATGTGCATGGCATCCCTGACTATGAACATCTGAGCATGCACAAATATGGCCCACATTACTAAGATCTGAGGGGGCTTTCATTCTCCAGCCCCTGTCTGTCTAGTCTCCACAGGTCCTAGTTTGCTGTCACTGAGGCTGCCCCCTGCTGGGCTGAGCACTCCCCAATCTGGAGCCTTCTGTCTCTCCTTGCAAGTCCCTAATGTCCAGGCTCTGGGGCAGTGAAAGCCTTGGGGAACGGCATGAGACACAAAGGACAGGACTCTGATGGGCCAAGATACCCCAGGACCCACCTTCTCTTGAGCATTTCTTTTTTTCTTTTTCCTCTCTCTCTCTCTCTCTCTCTCTCTCTCTCTCTCTCTCTCTCTCCTCTTTCTTTCTGCATTTGGTACAAGGTCTATGCAGTTTGAACTGGTAATGATCCTCCTGTTTTCATCTTCCCCAGTGCTGGGATTACAGGCATGCACCAAAACACCCAGTCCTGGTGGCTGGCTGAGCATGCTTGGGGGCATGGCTGGGGCAGCATGTGGTGCCCAGGATCTAACTTCCAGTCCCTGCACTTGCCTAAGCAGGCACTTAGTCCACTGAGCTATCTCGCTGGCCCTTCTTGAGTATTTCCAGGGCCACTCAGCCTAGGCTTTCCCTCCTGCTCCAAGCCCTGTGCTATCTCAGGCTGGTACCCTTCACCCCTCCCCACTTGCCCCAGGTCAGTCTTCCATGAACCTTTGCTAGTGAACCCCTGGGAGGTGAGATAGTTCTTACTAATCCCTCCCTCCCTGTTCCTGGGTTGATTTGGGTCCTGGTTTTCAGGGAGTCAAGTTCTTATTCCATGTTCAAGAGTTATGAGCCTTCTGGCTTCCAGCAAAGTGTAGGGAGTATTCACTACACTTTGAGTGCTGTTTGTACAGCCACTGGCCTGTCCCACAGCACCTCTCTCTGGTTCTGCTCCAGGTCTGCTTCAGCCACTTCTCTGACACTGTCCCACTGTGTGGATGTGGTGAAGGGGCTGCTGGAGTAAGTGTGTATGCACATATGTGTGAAGGGATCGGGCCTGTTGGAGCCCTGTGTCAGGCTTCCTGAGTCCAGGCTTGTCCGTGTACATGTCTCAGTTTGTCAGTGCATGTGGTGCCTGCTATCTATGTGTCTGTTGGGGCCCAGAATCAGGAGCTAGGTATCTGGTTTAATTTCCAACTTGCGCCAGCTATCTTCCAACCTCACAAGGCTCTGCTCTCACATAAGATCTTCACAAGGGACCAAGAGCTCTAGCTTGAGCCTGGAGGTACTCTTACTCAGTTGGAGATGGAGGCTCAGGATGTCAGATGTGTTCAGTCATAGAGCCAAGCAGTGACAAGGCAGTAACTAAAATCCCAGCTCTGAGGTTTCTCTGCATTTGACACCCCCACCCAGTCCTGGGCCTGTCTCTGTGTACTGCCTGCTGCATCTCCACAGGGGTTAGGCGGGGCTGGGGAAGGTGCTAAGTGTAGCCTGAGAATGTGTTCTGTTACCTGCCATGTTTGCTTCTTGTTGATCGTGAAGTCCCTGTATCAGAAACCTTGCTGAATGCCCTCTGACACTCACCCTTGCAGTTTCAAGAAGAGGAGAGGTCACTCAATTGGATGTGTCCCTGAGCAACGATACCAGAGTATCCCTGTGTGTGTGGCAGCCCAGCTTCCTGTCCAGGCTCAGGATGTTCTGGTAAGGGAAGAGCTGGGCTTCTCATGTGGTGTATGAGAGCACAGGCCGCAGGGATGCTCAGGTGGGCCAGGGAAGCAAGGCTGCACCTCTCAGTGGCGGCAGAAGTTTGCCTCTACAGCCCATGGTGAGACTGCTCAGGAATTTTACAATGAGGGCATGAGCAGGAGAGGCAGACAGGAAGCTGGGAGAGTAGGCTGTATAGGGTGGTAGGAGAGAGGCTGCTTCCGGGTCCAGGACAGGTGAGAACTGCTTGGGCCAAGTTTGAAACAAGGTTAAGGGAGAGATGGGGGCTGGGGGTGGGGTTACCAGGCCAGTAATAGGCTGTGTGTGTCCACAGGCACACGGGAGAGCTCGTGAGCGGGCACAAAGAGGCATGCGTGGGAAGACCAAGGTACCAACCTCTCCTTGCCCCACAGGACGCCCACCTTTCGGAAGTCAATGCTGTCTGTTTTGGCCCTAACAGCAACCTCCTGGCCACTGGTGGGGCTGACTGCCTCATTCACCTCTGGAATGTCGTGGGAGGTAAGGCGCCCTCCAGCAGGCCAGCCCTGTGCTTTCTCTGCAGACTTATCCTCAGCTGGCTCCTGGGAGGGCCATGGCCTTGGACTTCTCTGTGTTGCTCCACATGGGACATTCCTGTGGGCAGTGGCTAGGAACCTCTTGATAGGAGTGGAATTCTGGGTCACTGTGCTGAAGAAGGGAGAGGCTCCCTCCTGGGTTCCAGGCCTGCAGAATGGGGAGGGCTAAGTTCAGGTGATCCCTGTCGGGATGTGGGGTATGTTCCTTACTGAGGTCCTATGGGCACAGGCCTTTGAGAAGCAAGTACCTGGGCTACCTCCTCACTTGAGTTTCTTGAACTCATGAGATGAGAGCGACTGTCCACAGTGTCCCAAGCGTTGTGCTCTGTATAGGCATGTGTTAGGAACTCAGTCAACTCCTAAAGGCTTCCTAGAAGAGGCAGATGGCTAGCTGGCCCAGCCTTGCTTGCTGTGGGATGCAGAGACAGTCCTTTTCTCTGGTCCTTTCCATGACTAGCTGCCCCACCAGGGGCCCTTACCTGCAGTCTCATGGGAGTTGCAGCCTCCTGCTCAGGCTTCAGAACAGCCAGTGATTTGGTGCCCAACTGAGGAGAGACTGATTTTGCCCCTCTGCATCCCAGTTCTTCTGTTTCACTTAGCAAGCTATTACTTGTTCCATCCTGTTTCCCCAGGACGCCTAGAGGCCAACCAGACCCTTGAGGGAGCTGGTGGCAGCATCACCAGTGTGGACATGGACCCCTCGGTGAGAGGATTTTGCCCCACTGACATGAGATCTTTTCCCCAATCTCCTTGTCAGGCAGGTGGGGGCCCTGAGACCAGGGTAGAAATTGTGGGTATCCTAGAACTGGGCCAGTGGGCTCCTCCCTGGCCTAAGCTCCCCTGCCTGACTTGGTGACCTGGGTATTTGGGAGCTCTGAAGCAGCCCCTAGCCCCAGCCCTCTGGCCTGAGGGATGCTGCTCTGGCCAGGCACAGGCTCAAGATCTCTCTGTCATTTCTCTAGGGCTCCCAGGTTTTAGCAGCTACTTACAACCAGGCTGCCCAGCTCTGGAAGGTGGGGGAGGCACATTCCAAGGTGAGGCGCGGGGGGGGGGGGCAACCTAGGGTCCAAGGGTCACACTTCTGGATTTTGGGGGGGTTGCTTAGGGGGCCTTGGCCATGCCCTTGATTGATACCTGGGATGGGGCAGGAAACACTGTCTGGACATAAGGACAAGGTGACGGCTGCCAAATTCAAGCTAATAAGGCACCAGGCGGTGACTGGGAGTCGAGATCGTACAGTGAAGGAGTGGGATCTTGGACGAGCCTACTGTAAGGCCCAGCCCTACCTCCCCTAACTCATCAGCCAGCGGTCCCCAGGCTCAAGGGACTGCAAGCTATCTCTGGGACTCAGGCCCTGGGGTGAAACCTCCCAAGATCCTCCTGTTCTGTCTCTCCACTACTCTCTGCCTTGGGCTATAGGCTGGTGAAGAAGGGGAGGCATGAGACCTGGGTTATAGCCTTTGGGGGAAACTATCCCTTTTGGGTCTTAGCATCACCACATGTCCAGTGGGCTGGCTCCCAACAACCTTGAGACCTTGTTCTCTGCCCTTTGGTCCCCAGGTTCCAGGACCATCAATGTCCTTTCCTACTGCAATGATGTGGTGTGTGGGGACCACATCATCATTAGTGGCCACAATGACCAGAAGATCCGGTTTTGGGACAGCAGGTGACAGGAGTGGCTGTGGGTAGATGTTGGAGGCCTGGAGATAGGGTTCTTGGAGTTCTTGTTCCTTTCTCTGAGCATGGCAGGAAGGGTCATGGAGACATCTCAGAGAAGTGAGGCTGCAGACCAGTTGGTCTGACACTGGACTCTGCCTCAGGCTTAGAGTCCAGATAAATGAGAGAGGAGGAGTTCTTCCTCATCCCTCTCTCTCTGGGATGCTCTTCAGGGGGTCCTGCTGCACCCAGGTCATCCCTGTGCAGGGCCGGGTCACCTCCCTGAGCCTCAGCCATGACCAGCTGCATCTGCTCAGCTGTTCCCGTGATGATATGCTGAAGGTCATTGACCTGCGCTTCAGCAATGTCCGCCAGGTGTTCAGGTACCAGCCTGTGGCCTTTGCTGGGGTGGCTACACTGTTCTCCTCCTGTGCACAGCCCTCTGGGGCTCTCTCTGGAGCTCCTTTCTGAGGTACCCAACCTTTGATCGAAAAGGGTCCTGGAGTTCCCAGCTGGGGGCAGGGCTGAGGGGACCTCCATTTTGACCCTGGCCCCATCTCTCTTCAGGGCTGATGGCTTCAAGTGTGGTTCTGACTGGACCAAAGCTGTGTTCAGGTGTGTCTATGAGAGCATACCCTTTTTGAGTATGCCTGTCAGGTTGTGTGTGTGTTCTCATCTCTGAGCTCATTTCTCTTGCTCTGCTCTGGCTACCATAGCCCTGATGGACACTATGCACTGGCAGGCTCCTGGGATGGAGCCCTTTACATCTGGGATGTAGACACTGGGAAACTGGAGAGCACCCTTCGGGGTCCCCACTGGTGAGTACAGCCACCCCCTTTCCTGCCCTGCCCTGAGGCCTGCCAAACTGAAGCCAGGTTCTGACGTCAACCCAAACTTTCCACTCCACCAAAGCCTTTCACAGGTCCCAAGGTGCTCTTCCTCATGCACTGAGCCATCCTTACCACAGCCCTGTGAGCTCATTTTATAGAAGAGGAAATGGGCTCCAAGGGCCCTAAAACTGCCCTGGCCCAGGAGGGAGGGAGGGGCAGAGCCTGGCTTCAGACATGGTTGCCCCTCACACCTGCTCTTCCTTTTGTCAGTGCTGCTGTCAATGCTGTGGCCTGGAGCTACTCTGGGAGCCACGTGGTGAGCGTGGACCAGGGCAGGAAGGTGGCACTGTGGCACTAGGTTGTGCCATGACTCCCTTGGCTGGGCTACAGCGCTGGTCTGAAAATGAAGCCAAACAGTTTCCCTCTGCTTCACTGGGCTCCAGAGCCTTGAGTTGGTGGGTGGGGGTGGCCTCCAGACATACGGGGCAGGAGGCCTGGCAGGACCTGGCCTGTTTGTTTAAAAACAAAGTAGGCATTTTGGAAATTACAGTTTTTAAAAAAATCCTTGTCTCCTCACTTCTCCCCAAAGGGGAAAGAACTGTATCTAAACTGTGTCTGTCTGCTGAATTCTTTGCAGCATTCAGGGTAAAAGGAGACTTTTGGGCTGGGGGTTGGGGAGGTCCAGCCTTGATCTGCTTCTGCCTGCCGGGGAGATGGCGACTGTCCCGTTGAGAGGCCAGAGGCAGCAAACAGCAGTGACTCTTGGGGCCATAGAGATGGGACCCTTGGTCCAGTCTGGACAAAGCAACTCCATGGGCCTCTCACTCAGGCACCCTGAACAGACTGCAGCTGCAGAGAGCAGGGAAGCATCCCGGAGGGGTCCTGTGGAGGGGCTTCTCCTGCCACAGTGATGTCAGGGTACTTAGTACACTGGGGCTGCCAGTAAACCAAGCCCCGTCCTGCCTCCAGAGGCAGAGCTCAGGGTGGAGAATGGCAGCATGGTCAGGCCTGGGGTGAACTTCATTCACATTTTTTATTTTTTATTTTTTTCATTTTTTATGTATTTGAGGGCTGGCCAAATAGATCAGCGGATTAAAGTGCCTGCAGGCAGGTACAGGGACCGTGAGGTCTATCCTTGGGCCTGCAGTGCCGGCCCCGCCCCAGGGGCTTGCTGAGAAGGCACTTGAGACTGGGCATGGTGGTGCATGCCTGTAATCCCAGTTCTTGGGAGGCCATAAACAGACAGATCACTACAAGTCTGATCTAGTAGTGAGACCCTGAACACCCTGTAAACCCTTTCCTAAAACACACACACACACACACACACACACACACACACACACACACACGTCATATTTGGAACAGGGTCTCACTGTGTAGCTTGGACTTGTAGTGATCCTCCTGTTTTGAGCCTCCCTAGTGCTGAGATTACAGGTGTGTGCCACCACACCCAGACTCTGTCATGGGCTCAGTGCACCCCGGGGGTGGGGGGCGGCCAGCACAACATGTGGGACGGGATTGAACCCTGGTCCCTATGCTTGCCCAACCAGGCACTTAATATGCTGAGCTATCTTGCTGACCCATTCACTCACATTTTTAATCCACACAGGGAGCCCAAGTGTGAGGACCCACAGGGCATCCCACTTCTGCAGCCCAGAGCCGAGCACAAGATTGTAGAGACAACAAGTATTGATCAGGTAGCAAATCCCGGGTATGGTGTCACACACCTGGCCTGTAATCCTAGCACTCTGGGAGGCTGAGGTAGGAGGATCATAGGTTTGAGTCTAGCCTGAGCAATTTAACAACTTAGCGAGACCCTGTCTCAGAATTTCAGAAGGGGCTGGAGATGCAGGCCAGTATGGAGGCTCTGAGTTCCATCCCATTACTACCAAAAGAAAGAAAATTACATCCTGTTGGTGCCCAGATCCCCCATTCCTCCAGGCCTTGCAGTCCCCTGGGCTCTGTGTGACATGCCCAGGTGCCTGTTGCCTGCCATACCCCCTGCATGTGACCTCTGTCCCTCACAGCAGCTGCTGTTCCTGAAGTTCCTCTTCTTCCTGGATGCCACTACAGGCTGCCTTCTAGATTTCTATCTTGTCCCAGGCCCCACTCCCTCCTGCCTTTGCCTGAGCCAGTCTGATTTCCTGAAGCGTTGCAGGCCAGTCCTTTGAAGTTCCTCTGCTGCCTTCAGGAAAAATTTCAGCTTGAAATTCAAAGCCCTTTAGATGCCACACCTGGCCTGCATCTTCCTTTGCTTTTTATTCTAAGTGTGTCTGTCCAGAATGTTCTTGTCCCTTTCATCTGATTGGTTCTTCAGGCTCCTCTCACTGAAAGCCCTTTCCTCACTGGGCACTTTAACCCGCTGAGCTCTTTGGCTGGCCCTTGCTTTGCCATTTTAAATCAGGGAGCTCTTGAAATTCAAGGCCTGTGGTGGGAAGAGTATTCCTTGGGATTCCAGGTCTGGCCTAATGAACCCTCAGGGGAAAAAAATGTTTAAGTATCAATTCTCTTATTCAGGGATACAGCAAGGTTAAGCCTTGAGTTCCACAACCCCAAGCTCTTCCAGTCTAAGCTGCTTCCCTCAGCCCTGTTCCTCCCTCCTGCCCTGGCTCCCAGTGGCCACCAGGGGACACCAGCTGCTTAGTGTCTGGTGGGACTATTCCTAGGCCTGGGGATCGGTGGCTGCAAGATGGAAGCTCCTGGTTACTGCTGAGCATTTATGTGAGTCAGCCTGGCTTTGCACTTCTCACTTGTTCTAGCCAATGTGATATAGCTGTCAGTCACATTTTACGGATGAAAAAACAAGGCTCAGATATTAAGTGATTCAAGATCACTCAGCTAATGACAGAGGTGGGCTGTAAATGCATGAATTTTTTAAACAAAATGTCAGACTTGCAGGGCCCCTCCTCTGTAGTGTGTGGGATTCCTGCTCTGTGTCCGACCTGCCTTCCCTCCCTACACCTTCTCTGTCCTTCAAGCTGGCTCCTGAGCTTTGCAGCTGCTTCTCTTGAAGGGAGGATATCCAGGCAGGAGTGAGGAAGCCTGGATCCTGGCAGGCAGTCACTGGCTACACTTTGCAACCTATGAGGTTTTGTTGCACCTCACAGGATTGTTGAGACTGCTCAGGTGATCCAGGAGAGGTGCTCAGGAAATGATGGGGCCCACTTCCCAGGACAGTGGCTCCTCTGCTTCCCTCAAGGCTTTCCTTTCACTTATGACCACACGGCTGTTGGGGTGCAGTTGCGTTCTCTCAGGGAGCTCACATTGCTGTCCTTTGCTTTTTGGAGGTGCAGGTCTAGAAGGCAAAAGACAGCTGAAGCTTTCCAGGCAGTGAGGTGGTCTGGAGGAAGAAATGCCAGTGGGGGAACATGGTCGAGGCAGGCTGACCTCCTTCCTGGTGTTTTCAGCAGAGGGGCCCAGTGTTAACAACTGTGCCAGGCCACCGAGTCAGGATTCTGATACTCAGGTGCTGAAGGACTGAGTTTGGGTTCCTGTGGAAAACGAATGGTCTTGCCCTTGCTGTGTACATAAAGTCCAGAGAAGTTTAGGGTTCAGGCAGGAGCTTAGGGTCACAAAGCAGAATGGAGAAAGGACCCAAGTCCCTGACTCTCTTTGGCAAGAACTGGACTCGGATTCTGCTGGAGGGTGGCCTGTTTTGGAGGATTGGTTTGTCCCTGTCCAGTCTCCGGAGAGATCTTGGGCAAATTACAGTGCCTGCCAAGCCTCATCTATGGAAATGATTCTTCCGTCAAGCCTCAGGCCCCTACAGCTGACAGCGCTCTGCTCAGTAGGCACAGGCCGCAGTGAATCAGACCTCATGGAAGAAGTGACAGGTGCCCTTGTTCTGGGCTCCTCTCATTCCTGGGTTGCTTCCAGACCAGGCTTGAATTTAATTTTTTTTTTAAAAGGGTTTCATTATGTAGTTCAGGCTGGTCATGAACTTACTGAGTAGCCCAGGCTGGCCTCAGACTCACAGTGAGTGACTCGCCTGCCTCAGCCTCTGGAGTGCTGGGATTACCTTCTTGTGCCACAGTACCTGGTTGGATCTGATGTTCTTGAGACTCCCTGATCAGATGTGAGCCCCTTAGTGAAGGGAGCGGGGCTCCAATGCTAAGAATATGGTCCATAGTAGTATCTCTGCAGAACAAAAGTGGCCTTTGGAGGAATCCTGACACCAAGTAGGGACCATGTGTGAGATTCAGATATACCACCTGAGTATAGCTGTTTTTTTTTTTTTTTTTTGAGATAGGATTTCGCTGTGCAGCCCAGGCTGACCTTGAACTCATAGTGATCCTTCTGCTTCCGTCTCCCAATTGCTGGGATTCAGTTGTGCAGCACCATGCCCTGCTATTTGCTCTTTGAAGTATACCTGCTCGTCAGAAACAACTAGCTCATCTATAATTATTTATTCAATCTTCCTGGATTTTAGGGAGTTTGTATTACCTTCTGATTTGCACTTTGCTGACAAGTAAAGTAAGGCCCAGAAGACAAGAGTGGCGCCTCAGGTCACAGCGGATGGGAGGTGGCTCAGAGACTTGCATACAGGTCTTTTCACCAGGCTCTTTCCTTGCCCCTCATAGGAGCAAGTACTGTGACACAGTGTGGGAGCTGTGTCGACTCTACTCACAGGTTCATTTGAGGATGAAACACTCCAAGACAATATTCCCAGACCAGAGTTCTCAGAAATAGCCATGGCAGAAGTACATTTATTTTTTTATTTTTTGAGACAGGGTTTAAATATGTAGATCAGGGTGGCCTCGGGCTCACAGCAACCCTCCTGCCTCCGCCTCCCAAGTGCCGAGATTACAGGTGTAGTCACCATATCTGGCCTAGTTGTATTTTTTGGCCATGGGGATCATGGAAAAATTGTCCAAGAATAAGATGCTCTTTGGTATTCTTATGGTTTTTGGTAAATCAAACAGTAACAAAGCAAACATGTAAAAAGTCTAGGAGGAAACTTAACTGGTGAAGCTGTAATAAGAGTTCAGTCCAAATTTCAACTCTTCCCTCTTTAGCCTACAATTTCTGTAATTTGGCTGTATTTCTGTCATGAAAAACAACTTCATAATGAACAAAATAGAAACAAAGATTCTGAGCGGCCAGATTTGGTCATAAGGCCCCTTAGAAAGGGCCAGACAATAAGTAGAACTAAGATTAAAAGCTGTTGCTGGGCTCTTTTTGTGTGTTTTTGTTTTGTTTTTCTTTCAGTACCAGGGACTGAACTCAGGACCCTGTACTTGCCAGGCAGGCACTTATGCCACTGAGCTATCTCCCTGGCTGGGCTCCTTTTGTGCAGCCTGGAATACTCATCACAACTTGGAGCAGGAGGGTTGGTTTGTCCTAGTGAATGAGTCCAGTGACTTGAACTTCTAAATTTCTTGTTATGTCAAGAAGTCCATGTATTTTCAATTCTGTTCTCAGATACGTGACCTGTTGTGTGATGTTCTTACTCAACCAATCATTGAACTGATCCACAATGAGTTGAAACCAAGCAGGCTGTAGACAGAGGAGTTTTACACACAGAAAAATGTATGCATGAATACATACCACACATTCCCAACTCCAGGAAACAGGAGTTTGTGGGATCCCTCTCTAGCAAGTTAAACCTGCTCCTTAGGGTAGCTGGTTAGAGGCCAGAGAGACTCAGCCTATAACCAGCACTCATTTACCCATCCCTGAGGCCAGTAAAATTGCTTTTTATATAATTCCTTACTCCCCAGGGTAGAGATTTAGGAAAGAGAACAGGCAACCAGAATAACCCCTTCCTGCTGGGTGTGGTGGCATGGCTATACTCTCAGCTATTGTAAGGCTGAGGGAGGAAGATCAACTCAGTCCAGGAGTCAGGGCTGCAGGGTGCCATGCCAAGTGATCGATGGATATCCACACTGAGTTTGGCATCAATATGGTGACCTCCAGGAGCAGTGGTCCACCGGGTTGCCTGAGGAGGCGTGATCCAGCCCAGGTATGGCCAGAGCAAGTCAAAGCTCTAGTGCTGATCAGTGTAACCACTTCCTGGAAGCCAGTAGTCACGTCCTCTGAGGGGATGCCATGAACTTCCTTTCACCTCTCCAGTAGCACAGTTGGAGCTCCCTCCATAGATCACCAGCACAGTTTTGTTCCTTTCTCTCAGCAGGGCTCACAGCACTGGCCTCATGTAAGGATGGAAAGGACTGTGAAAGCAGAGACCATTACTTATTTATTTCCATCTTCAGTGCCCAGGATATCACACCTAGCACACGGGTGGCGTCAGGAACTATGTCCTACAGGTGGATTTAATTTTTACTTTCTGTATTGGATAACTGATTTAAGGAAGGCTTAGGTGTACTTATCTTTAGAAAAAGCACGGTCCTTCTGGAACAGCCTATTCACCCAAATCTTTTTATAAGGACACTTAGAAAACTCAATTCCATTTTTTATTATTCAACATTTTATACATAATAAATACAAACTTTTTACAGCACTGTAAAGAAAGCGCATGTGCACAGAGGCTTCCCCTGAGCCCTGCCCTGTGCGTGTGACACTGGGATGTACGTTGTGGAGGTTTTTTTTTTTTTTTTTTTAAAGGAGGCATATTTTTACAACTTTGTTTTTTAAAATGAAATTAGCAGCTCTTCCAAAAATATAATGAAGGTTTGAAATAACTCTTTGAGGTTGTGGAAAACCCAAATCAAGGTCAATTTGGCTAGCTAAAGAGAATACACAATGGAGTGGCAAGAACTGCTCTATTTTAATAAACATTTTAATAAACACTTGAGAGATTTGTAACGTCAGAACCTTCTAAAAATCTTTTTAAAAATCCATTTAATTTGTTTTTAAACTTAAGAATAAGTTTGATAAACATAAAAAGACCTCAAATAGATCAACAGGTTAAGAAATGCCAAACAAACAAAAAAAAAAAAAACCAAACACAAGACCCAAATTGTGGAGAAGATTCAAGCAAGAACTACTGTCACTTAAGTGATCAAATGACTAATTAAAAATTTCTTCAGCTCTTGGTCAAAAGTCCCATGGGGACATTTGATGAATATTTCAAGTTTTTAAAGATTCTTGGGAGGGATGGAATTTTGAAAGCTTAATATCTTTTCTTTAAAAAATTAAATTCTGAAAATCTGACTTTTTTTTTCTTGGTACTGGGGATTGATCTTGGGACCTTGCACTTTGCCAGACAGGTGCTTATGCTACTGAGCTATCTCCCTGGCCCTAAAAGTATGATTTAAAAAAAAAAAAATGTATTTGGTACAGAGTCTCACTACATAGTTAGGACTTGTAGTGATCCTCCTGTTTTCAACCTCCCCAGCGCTAGGTTTATAGATGTGTGTACCACCACACCCATAGCATGCCCAGGGGTGGGGGCTGGCATGGCATGTGGTGCCCAGGATTGAACCCCAGGTCCCTATGCTTGCCTAAGCAGGCACTTAGTCCACTGAGATATCTTGTCAGCCCTAAAATCCGATTTCTTAACAAAATATTATTCATTATTTTGGGGGGTCAATTTGAGACAGGGTCTCACTATGTAGCTCAGAACTCACTATATATCCTAGGCTGGCCTTTAATGCAGCGATCCTCTTGGCTCAGCCTCCCAATTGCTGGGGTTATAGGTGTGCACCACCACACCTGGCCAACAAAAATTTTAAAAGCATCTGGCAAACATCCCTTTGTCCCTGGGTAACACATTCCCTACCTGCCATGGGCTGAAGACCCAGAGGGCCACTCTGGGCCCTGCTGCTATGTCATGGAGAAGCATGCCCCGCCACCAACCTGGGACACACAGAGGCTCCCTTTTCCTTGTTAGCCTGCATTTGTGCAAGCTGTGCATCCTTTAGTCCTTTCCCACAGGAAGCTGTTCTCCTCCAGGGGCCCACAGGATTTTCTCCCAAAGAAGAAGTTACTTCTTCCAAAGTAACTGGGCAGTGGGATCTGAAAGCTGAGTGACAGCTGGTCTGCCCTAACCATAACCCAGCTATTTGGGCCAGTGTGCTGGTCTGGGAATGAAATAATTCTAGGGGGTCTCCCCAGTACAGAAGCATAATGATAGACATGTGTCCTCAATGTATCCAGACATTCATGTTCAAAGAGTATACTGGTCAGAAAAATATATGCTGTAGAAACTAAGATGAGAACTACCCAAAGACAAGAAGAACATTAAACCAGCTCACTTCAGATCCAGAAGCTCCTTTTCTGTGTTAGCCACAGCCTCTTTTCTATTAGTCTGTGATGGGCAAGATGTGGCTATTAGTTCAGCCCCTCCAGGTTAGCCTCACTAACACTAACTGAATGGCATAAATATTCATACAAAGGACACTGTTATTTTAAACCTGTTAGTTGTAGAAGAGATGTGTGTTAATGTAATTGGCCCTAAATTCAGGGCAGTCTACTTTTTTCTCAGTAAGGTTCACTTTAAGTCTGGGGATGAACTTCGGGGAGGAGCCAGCCTCTCCTGATCCCTCTTTCTGTTTCCTTTAGGAGCCAACATGACATGATTAATACTTAATCAGAGGAGCAAAAGCCACTTGGAGAAAGATGAGATCTTTGCCACATCCTTGTGGCCACAGTAATATACTGTACGAGTGCACATGATCAGTAATTCTGTGACTGCGCCCTGGGATGAGGCCTGATTTTGAGTCTCACATAAAAACTGTTAGACCTGAGGGCTGTTCCCCTTTATTCTGGGGCCCACTAGGATTTGTGCTATGGTAGGAGACATGACATAGAAAATGACAACAAAAAAAAGGCACAAAATATTCAAAACATGGGAAAAGTCCACCAGGCCACCCAGTCACATAAAATCCTCCTTGGTTTTGCTCTGTTCAAGAGCCATCATGCAAAGGTGCCTAAAAAATGAGACTGGCCAAACTCCAAGCCTGGCCTTGATTGTAGCCATAGGGAGGGCAAACCATTGTCACACCAGTGTGATCTCCACATCTTCCATCTTCTCCGATGGCCTCCGGTGGTTCTGTGTAGGTGGAGGGGGAGCTGCCCGGACCTGAGCAATGAACAATAACATGGGGTGTCCGTCAGTTTCCTGAAAGAGGGCAGGGGCTGTTTGCAAATCCTAATTAAGGGCACGGGCATCCAGCATGTTTGCATCTAGGATTCACTGCTGGAAAACAGGCACTATTCTGGATGACCCAGCAATCCCACAAGTGAAGTTGCTGCCTTGGCCAAAAGCTGCATGGGACAAGAGTCATAGCAGTCCTAAAATCCTCAAAGCCATGGCCCGGAGTTGACAACAAGAGGGAAACAGAGAATTGAAAAAATGTCAGCCTGTCTTAGGAGTAGAGTTGCCAGAGAAGGTTGATGAGATAGGCTGGGGTTAAGATGTGAAGGACTGCCAGGTGTGGTGAACGTCTGTGATCCTAGCACTTGGGTGGCTAAGGTAGGAGGATCACTGGGAGCTCATGGCCAGCCTGGACTACATAGTGAGTTCAAGGCAAAAGCTGAATTAATTACTTAGCAACAACCTGTCTCAAAAAAAAAAAAAAAAATGGGCCTGATGGTACAAAACTTGTAATCCTAGCACTTGGGAAGCTGAGGCAGAAGGATTGCCATGAGTTTGAGGCCAGCTTGGAATTCGTAGGACGTAGGTAAAGAGGAGTCTTTGGGGGGTTACAGAGAATATCAGATCTGTAAAAATACTCAGGTAGCACTTTGGAGTAGGGATCAGAGGTGGACCAGAGTACAAATAAGATAACTTAGGCCAGGCATGGTGGTAAATGTCTGGTGGTGGAAGATAACGTAGGAGGCCTTTTCAATCACCTGACTGAGAGCTGATGTTAGAATGAGAGAGCACAAAAGGTGAACAAAGACAGGCAGACAGTTTTGAGAGCTGTCTCAGATAAACCTGGCAGGATCTGGAACTGACTTTGTGGGAACAAGCGTGAAAGGTGCCAAGAATGATCCAGAGTACTGACAGGCTGTTGGTTCTTGTTCACTGGGAAAGGAAACAGGTATGAAGGAGTGTGTCTAAATAATTTTGCTGAGTTCTGGGGTCTACATATAAGATGTGATGACCCCAAGTCTGAAGCTCAGGGAAGAAACTTACAAATCTGGGGTTTTTTGATACATAAATGGTTCTCACAGCCATAGGAGGACCTGGCAAGAATGCATTTACTGACTTTAAAGAGAAACAATCCTGGGACAGAGCCATGAGAAGTATCAGCAGAGAGAAACAAAAGCAAGGAAGACTGCAAAGGTCCATGAAAGGGCCAGGGAAGTGGAAAGCAGGTCAGAGAAGTAGGGTAGAGCAAGCAAATTAGTCCGCTCCTCCCCTTTCTCAGTCTTACCCACCAGGTCATGCTCCCCTTGCCTCCTCTATGGACCACTGCTCCAGGGTCCTAATGGTACCCCCCCATGTCCATCCTGCTATCCTGCATCATTCTCCACTTAGCTAGCAGCCATAACAATGGTTTAAGTGTAAAACACTGTCCTGGTTAACACCTAACAGGGCACTCAGGCGCATCTACTGAGTGAAGCCAGTAGTTCATGATACCAAATGCTGATAGAGGTTCAAGGGAAAATAAATGTGCAAAGCATTTTTTGGATAAGGACTGTGAAAGTTATGACCTTGGAGTGTAATCAGAGGTAAAGTTGAGACAGCAGTAGAGTGAAGAGTGAACAAAAGTAACTACTTATCAGAACATACTCTCCTAGAGAATAGTTCTTTGAGGCCATGAATTATATAATTTCATTTCAGTGTTCCTCACACAAATACAGGCCTGAAAAATAGGTTCGTAACAAATGCTTGTGTTATGGTTTGTGTCTAGATATCCCCCCAAAACCTCATGCCGTCTTGGGGGTGGACTTCTAGAATTTATGACCAATTCATGATCCAGTGCTAGGATTATGGGTGTGAGTGTGACACCTGCCCTGGGGTGGGTAGCCTGTACACACTAGAAGGGCAAGAAAGAGGCTTTCTCTCTGCTGCTCCTTCCTCATTTGCCCTGTTGTTTTTTCTGATTTCCACCACCATAAACTGTTGTCCTCTGCCATGTGCCATCCTGCCTTGGAGCCAGCCAAGTATGGACTGAAACATCCACAAACTCTGAGCTAAATAAACTTTTCCTTCCTGAATTCTGGGCATTGGGTATTTTGTCTTAGCAATAAGAGAAAAGTAATCAAGACAGCTTGATTAAAAATTGCTTCACAATTATACTGGTTTATAGTCAGACAACCTGTTGCACAGGTTTCATCTTGTGTGCTCTTACCATGGCTGAGTGAGAAAAATTCCAGGATAGACCAAATGTTCCAAGGTGAGTTGACTTCATAGCCCTTCCAATCAGTAAAACTACAGGGGTGTGGGAACATATCAACTTCTCACTCTCAATTTGGAAGAACTATGCAGTCCATAACCCTGATGAACAGGAGACTTACAGGTCGTAGTTTGCCATATGAGGCCTCAGGAGTCTGCCTGGATGCCTGTGAGAATCCTGGGGATTCGGCATGAAGGCTGTTTTCTAAGGGAGAGAACGAAAGAAACTCAATTTATTTGTGCTGTTAAGCAACAGAATCACTGATGTGTTTCTGAAGTGAAGATACATTGAGACTCTGCCCTGGGGAACCCTTACCTTGTGTTGAAGGAGATCGGGGGAAGAACTGGGAGCTCCTCTTATCTGGGCTAGGGTACGGGCTGCTGGGAGGCTGGTCATACAAAGGCAGTGGAGGCAGGGAGACATGCGGCTTTGGGGAAGGAGAGATCTGTTAACAAGGGAGGAAAGGTTAGCAAGCACTCTTGGCCTCAGGAAGAAAAGCTGGGCGCTTCTCTAGGGCTCAGAACATATTCCTCCCTGGAGCTAAGTTATAACTGTTAAAACTTGTCTGCCACATTAGAAGCAAATGGGCTTAAAGTACGTACGCAAATCCCAGTTTTGTGTGATACCTAACATTTTTCTTTCACAGATCTCACTATACTACTGATTTAAATTTACATTAAGTAGTGATCAAGTGAAACCATTCTCTGAGACACTATTGAAAATGTAGGGCCCCGGGAGATAGTTCAGTAGAATAAGTGCTTGCCTGGCAAGTGCAAGGTCCTGAGTTCAATCCCTGATACCGCAAAAAAAAAAAAAGTAATAAATTAGCCAATTCCATAAACACAGCAAATTACAAAATGAAAACAAACTGAGTTTTTCTTTATGTTAGATAAAATATTTGGCCAAGTTTGTGACTTCCCTAGGTTCTGTATATGAGGCTAAGTGGTAACGATTACCATTTAAACAAGACTGGCAAACATCTTATTCTGCTACCTGCAAGTCCTTCTGTGACAGATCCCCAGAGTGACTTAGGGATTTCCTGTAAAGGCAAGTTCCCTATGATGAGCAAAGGCTAGAGCCATGTGAGTGTGGGACAGGGGCCCTGGCAGGATCTGGACTGGGTAAGGGGGATCTGACAGTGCGAGGAGTCAGCTAAGAGTTGTACTACATAAACCAACCACACAGAATATATCCCTCTATGTTTTGCTTCTTCCTCTCCACCAAACCCATCTTTTGTATGTTATATGCAATTTAGGATTCTGGTTAATGGATTCAGAGAACAGAATATGGGAGTTTGGAGGTGTAGTATTCCACAAAGGCCTAACAAATCTCTATCTGGTTCCTCAGATTCAGTTTTGTAGATACCTGGTAACCAGAACTGGAATGGGGAGGGTGAGTCAAAGAGATTATTGGTCACTTTTTTTTTTAAAGTGGTACTAGGGATCAAACTAGGCAAAGTACTCTATCACTGAGCTACATCCTCAGCCCAAGAATGTACTTTTTCCTGGATCAAGAAACCTGTTGGGAGTCATTTTGCTTAATCAGTTTTTAATTCAACTCACTTCCCTCCTATGTACCTGAATCTCTTTCATCCATTGAGTGTCACCATTTTCTGAGGCTGAAAGTTCTTCCACTAGCACCGATGGGAAAACTCCAATCCGCCCATTGAACTCCCCTTCCCAGAAGCCATCATCATCTTGGTTTTCTTTGTTCAAAATTCGAATGATTGCTCCCTCAGGAAAAGACAACTCATCATCCGTCTGGCCTTCATAGTCATAAAGTGCTTTCACAAAACAGACTAGGGAGCAAGAGACAGACAAGTCTGGTAAGAACATTTATAGCTACACTGTTTCTGCACCCACCCTAAGCTCACCTGACAACTCAAAGACCGACACACAGAATAGGAGTGAAACTAATGTTTTTACTCACTGAAGATCAACTTTAGGACTCTACTGCACAGGACGAATGTGACCAAATACAGGAAAACAGTATAGAACAGAAATAAAGTGCTTTTAACCTACTGAACGCTTATTCCTGGGTAATACAGCTTAGGCCAAATGTGACCAAATAAAGAGTGCCTTGTCTCAGTCTTTACCACTGGCATCTCCGTTGAGGCTGCCTGAAACGAGTTCTGCTTCCGTAGAATTGCTGGATGTATGTGACCGACTATCCAAAGCAGCCAGGGACTGCAGCATGCTCAGTAAGCTGTTCGAGGTGGGAAACTGTAGGTATTTTTCTGGCACGTAACCCACTTGGCCAACTTTATTTCGAGCCTGGTGAAAGACACGTGACAAAAAAAGTTTGCATACACAGTCTGAACAGGAAATAACAAGAACCAAAAGAAACTCCTAAAATGTCACAAGGAGGGGTGATATGAGCAAAGGAATATACCTTTACCCAGTCTTCCATATCTCCATCTTCAATCACTTCTAACACCTCATGTTCCTCAATGGTCAACTCATCTGGTTGAGAAGCCTGCAATGTAGGATGGTCATGGACAAAATTATAAAGGTTAGATAAGGAGCAGATGTGAGTTGGCTGTAACAAAAACCGGGGACCAAATATTGAAATGATTTTGAGAAACAAAAAATTTTAATGTTGTAAAACTATCATAATGAGGTGAAGTTTTACTTTAAAAAACTGAACAAAATAAAACTGCAACAGAAACTGGATCCTCAAAAGGCCATCAGGTTCAGTGAAGAGAGCACCATAATGGAAGGAGAGGACCCGGGTCGGAGCTCCAGCTTATGGACGTACTGTAAATTACTCAATTTGACGCCTCCATCCCTTCCAAATGACAATCCTGCCATTCTCTGGAGGATGGGAGAGTCAAAATGGGATAAATAAGCACAGAACCATGATGACTTGGGAAGTGTAGGCAGAGGAGAAGGCACTGAAATGAAACTACCAGAGGGCTACCATGGAAGTAATGCTGTGGAGAAAAAAAACAAAAAAAACAAAAAAAAACTATGTATGTGGATTGGATGGTAGCTTGAGCAGTGCCTATACCTGATCTAGAACTGCTGTAAAACAGTGGCTAAAAGAAGAAAATTTTGGGAAAGGGATGACTGAGATCAGTCAAGGACTGGATTATGATTCAACTTCAGTGTAGAGTTTGGGCCAATCCCCCGTGGCTGCTTCTCTACAAGCTGTGTTTTATTACTCTGACGGCACCAGCCACCAGATCTGAGGAAGCTCTTCAGCAGCTCCACACTGCTTTGCCTCCTAAAGGGCCTCACCTGTCACATACAACAGGCAGGGGCTTGCTGGCATCTTCTGGGTCTCCAGTAAAATAGCCTTAAAATTTTTCTGTAAGTCCTAAGGTCAATTAAAACTATCAAGTGAAACTACAGTTTTTGAAAACTCCAATGGGAACGTGTAAGATATCTCCCAATTATACAAGCAAAAAGAAGGAAAGAAAGTCACTTCCTAAGACCCATTTGTTACTGCATGAATATTAAAACATTTCATCAGAACCTAAAATTCTGGATATTTCCATGGCTTTTTCAAACAAAAAAAAGGACTGTATTGAAAATGGATCACTAAGACCAACCAGAGAATACTCCAGGGAACAAATTTTAAGTAAATCACTTGTGATCTAAAAACATGAGGGGAAAATACCACTCTTCATATAGCTTTTCCACTGGAATTTCTTTGTTACTCTTTGACCACACTGCCTTGAATATACTAGCAAAATGCACCCTGGTAATAAAGACGTACTCCAAATTACACGGCAGGACTTACAGTATCAAACAACTAGAATTAATGTGTGTTGAGAGCAAAGCAGGTGGGACCAGAACACCTTTCAATGTTGCTGCCTCCATGAGACAGTCACAAGGTCCTTGTACACTGTGCGTTGTTCAGCAGAAGCAGGCACCTGTGAGGTTGTGCTGGTCCTCTGCACTGATGACCACAGTTCCACTTAACAAGGCTGATCTTTGCCTGGAGAGCAAGACCTACAGATTTGGGCCCTGGGGCCTCAAGGTGCTCTGGACCAGCACATTCTTCCCCGTTCACTGAGGACACTGTACTCTTCCTTGTCTTTTTTTTTTTTTTTTCTTCTTCTTTTTTCTTTTCTCTTCCTTGTTTTTATCCCTCTACTGAGCTGGTCCTTCAGTCTGGCATGCTCTGCTCTGTCCTCCCCATCTGATGAGTAAGTCAGATTATTGCTAGATAAACCCAGCTTCAGTCTGCTTCTGTGTGCCTTTGAGTTTCAGTTTTTTCCTATTATATGTAAACTCTACAAAGGCAGTGTCTGTTTTGATCAATGCTGCATTCTAGAGTCTAGAAAAGGGAACAGAACTGTGATAGATGATTTGTTTGATAATATCTTCCTTACAGGGTTATTAAAAAGTTTACAAATAAAAAATAGTAGCTATTATTGATATTAATGATTTGTAGTCCAGCTCATATATTTCCCCAGACCATTCATAAGTTAGTTGCTTCCTCTTCCTTTGGTTGCTACCCAGCTTTGTGCAGCCCTCTAACGTTGACTACAGTGGCATTCTAGTTGCTTGTCCTGTGAGCTCCCTGCTAGAACGACTTAGTTAAGACAGAGACTATTTCTTCTCACGCATACGACAGGTAGCAACTGGTCAGTAAATGGCTATTAAATATACACATTTTTTTTTTGCCTCCTATATACACATCTCCTATGTCCTAGTATCCAGTGACAGAATCTATTTCCATCTATGTCCCTCCAATTTCCTGTATTTTCTTTAAAGCAATATGATTTTCCAGATTTCAAAAATAATCTATGGGTTGGTGAGATGGCTCAGTGGTCTAAGGCACCTACTTAGAACAAGCTTAGCAAAGCACAGGGACCGTGGTTCGATCCCCCAGCACCACATGCCAGCCAGCCCCGTCCCCTGGTGGGCTGAGCTGGCCACACACACACACACACACACACACACACTAAATAAATAAATAAACTTAAAAAAATGATCTATGTTCATTGTAGAAAAGCTGGAAAACATGCATAATTGACATATAGAAGGTACATAAAATTTGACACCCTTTAAAAAATTTATCATTATCCTTCTTCCTTGCCAGGGAGATGGCTCAGTGGAATAAGCGCTTCCCTGGCAAGCGCAAGAGCCTGAGTTCAATCCCTGGTTCAGGGAAAAAAAAAAAAAAAAAAAAAATCAGGTGATTATCCTTCTTCCTACATAAAAATTCTTAGTAATGTAAACATCATTCATAACAATATTATGTTATTGTTATATTATATGAATAGCTAATTTATTTCCTTCTGGATGGCCAATGTCATCGTATTATACAGTATAGTAGGAAGATGATTTTTTTTTTTTTTTGCAATGCTAAGGATTGAATCAAGGGCCTGGCTCATATTTGATAAGTGCTTTACCTACTGCTTAGCTAAACTCTCATCCCTAAAAGAAATGTTCTATATTGTGGTTTATTTCCTTAGGGTGGATACTAATAGGACTGAAAGTTTTTTTTAACTTTTTAAAAAAGTTATGACCATTCTTAAGGCTCCTGAAGTATTTAATCTAACCATTAAATACAGTGTTTCTTTGTTTTTGTCACATCAATCTAGGCTTTCTTTGTTGTTCTACAACAGTGTTGTCAAACCTATAGCATGTGCGTTGCAGTGAGCTGTTTGTATCACCAGAAGTGCCAAAAGGTTTGTTATCACTGACAGACCACAAGAATCATGCTGAGGGTTAATCTCTATTTTTTTTTTTTTGCTGAACCAAGGATTGAACTCAGGCCTTTGCACTTGCCAGGGCAGTGCTTATTCCACTGAGCCATCTCCCTGGCCCCAATCTCTATTTTTTTTTTTTTGAGTGTTTCTCCCTATGCTGCCCAGGCTGGCTTCCAACTCTTAGGCTCAAGGGATTTTCTCCTCAACCTCCTGAGTAGCTGGGACTATGCATGTATGCCACTGTGCCCAGCTAATCTCTCTTTATTCCAATCTGTTCCCCATAGGATGTCTACCATGTGTTTCCAACCTGAGGCCCACAGACTGCTTGTCCTCTTTTCAAAATAATTGTTTTTTTCTTTTTCTGGAGGGTGGTTCAGACGGGGTCTTGCTATGTACTACTATTCAGGCTGGTCTTAAACTCATGGTGATCTTCCTGTCTTAGCCTCCCAAGTGTTAGGATGGCAGGCACTTGATGTTATAATTTAAAAAATACATAAAAATAACTTTTGTTACTTATATAGTAACTATATTGTATATTTTTGTATGAGATCCAAAACAAGTCCTCTTCACTTGGTGAGGCCCAGGCAAGCTAAACATTTGGACACATCTGGTTCTATATCATGACCAGGGTTACCTTTATTTTTGTTTTGTTTTGTTTGCTTTTTGATATAGGGTCTTGCTATGTAGTTCAGGCTGGTTCTGAATTCATTATGTAGCCAGGTTTGTCTTAAACTCATGGCAATCCTCCTGCCTCATCCTCCTAAAATGCTGGGATTACAGGCATGTGCCACCATTCCGAGGGTTATCTTCTTAGAAGTCCAATCTTTTTTTAGGACAGCTAGTGGCTCTTCCAAGCCAGGAAAAAAAACATCCTTATGAGGCTGATAGACCAGCCCCTTTACTGTCTGGCAGCAAACACTGTGAAGCCTGTCCTCCCTCTTGGTACTCCCATAGCACTGAAAGTAACTTGTCCCAAACATCTTGCACTGTTATCTCACTGTCTCTATATCTGCTGTTCTTTGCTTAGAAGGCTCCTCCTCCTCCCTACCTACTTACTGTATCTAGAAAGGTATTATTTATAATCTAATTTAAATGCTTCCTCATCTGTGAAATTCCTCTCAAATATCGTCAGTAGAATTAGTGACATTACTTTACTAAAAATCTTTTCATACGTGTTACATTTTTCAGATTAATATTTATTCTAAGACTATCCATTCCTGGAAGGTAGGGATAATGTCGTGTTCATTTTTGTCTTCTAAAAGTTATCACATAGTGGTTTAATGATTAACTACACAGATGTGTATGTTCTGGTTAACCACAGGGACACATCTAGGCTAAGCCAATGGAGTGAATACTGAATGAATGTGAGCTGTTTAAAATCATGTTGCTTTCATGGATTTTCAGTAGGGAGCCAAAGAAATTTGAAAAAAGTAAGATTCAGTTTGGCTGGTAATAAGAACTATACAGTTAGGCACTGCATAACATTTGATCAGATACCTAGGGTTCTGCATTTAAGGACATTAAATTTTAATTCTGGAACTTTTAAGTAAATATAACAATGAGAGATGACATCAGATAACATTATCAACCCTAGTCTTATAATACTTGTATCAGTTAGGGTTTTACTAGACGAACAGATATAACACAAGACTTATAAATGTGTAAGAAATTATAAGATTGGCTTATGATGGTTAGCCATAGAGTCGGACGAGGAAGCGTGCAGAGTCTGCATGCTGGAGACTGAAGGATTTAGTCTAAGGTCTGGACCTCACTGTAGTGTTCTGTAGGCCGACGGGTCTGCAGCAACAGAAGGCTGAGAAGGCTAGAGGATTTCAGGCATAGGTGAAGAGTCTGTGCTAGAAGCCAGGAGACAATGTCTAGGCTGACTGCAAAGACTGGGGCTCCCAATGCTGTTTTTTAAAAAATGTTTCTATATCTTTTAAGTGATAAGTCACTCTGGGTGGGGCCTCCACGCCTCATGGTGTGAAATTGCTGAGCTGATTTAATAAAGCTTTTTTTTTTTTTGGTGGAACCGGGGATTGAACTCAGGCCCTTGTGCTTGCCAGGCAAGCGCTTATTCTACTGAGCTATCTCCCTGGCCCCTAATTAAGCTTTTAATCTCTCAAGTTGATACAATGTGTCAACCATTACAACACTCTATAAAACTTTTCAAATTTCTTAAGTGATTTCAAATTTTAAGGAGATTATCAAAGCAATGTGCACTGGAAAAAAATTTCTAAGCCTTTTAGAAAACAAGAAATGCTATGAATTTAAATATAATAAAAGGGTTTTTTTTTTATTTAAAAAAAGCCTGGAAACTACTGACATTGAGGCATAAATACTACCAACTTATGGGTACAGACAGTGGTGGGAGTGAAGCTCCCCAGATTAAGGTGATTGCTATCTCTTAGTGTTATCCTTTCCTACTGCTATTTCCATCCAAAGGTGAGCCAGAGGAGGAGTTTGCTCCTGTCTTCCTTATATCGCTCATTTAGTCATTCTACAATTACTTTTTGAAGACCTCCTGTGCATCAGGCGTTGCTCCAGGTGCTCAATAGACTTAGAAGAGGTACATGGACATAAAGTTTCTGTGACCTCAGTGGCAGCCAGACAGCACATACAAGAAATATGAAAGCAAGCAAGGTTAAGTTTGGCTAGTATCAGTAATAAGAACTAATAGTGGGCCAGGGAGATAACTCAGTAGAATAAGCACTTGCCTGGCAAACTCAAGGTCCTGGCAAACTCAAGTTTAATCCCCAGTACTGGAAAAAAAAAAAAAAAAGAACTAATAGTAATAAGTTACTCATTGCATAATGAGTTACTTATTACTGCAGGTTTATCTTCACTGGTAGACCACAGGAATCATGCTAAGGGTTAAAATTAATATCTGCTATTTATTTATTTGAGAGAATCTTTCCCTATGAGGTACTAATTTTCTTCCTATTCAGTAATAAGTTACTGCTTGAGTCAGTCAGTAAGAGATTACATATATGCAGTGATCCTATAGATTATAATGGATTATAATGGAGGTGAAAAATTCCTATAACCTAATGACATTATGATCATCTGGACACTGCAGCATAACATATCACTCACATATTTATGAAGATGCTGACATAAAAAACTTACTGGGCTGTAAAAGTACAGCACATAGAAGTAGGCACTGTATATAGTATTGATAATGATAATAAATGACTGGTGCTAGTTTATCTATTTACTATAGTATACTTACTATTTTTTATTTTAAAAATGTGTTTTATAAAAAATGTGTTTTCTTAACTATTGAGATGTTATAAACATCTATTATAAAATAACTAGAATAAAGATGAGTTTAAATAATGTAATACCTCATTAGCTTTTACAATTAAAGATAGGGGCTGGTGAGATGGCTCAGTGGTCTAAAGCACCTACTTAGAACAAGCTTAGCAAAGCACAGGGACCGCGGTTCAATCCCCCAGCACCACATGCCAGCCAGCCCTGCCCCCTGCTGGGCTGAGCAGGCCACACACACATGCACACACACACAAATAAATAAAAAAAAAAATAAAGATTAATACTTATTATGTGATTTTCTTCCTCTCCCAGACCAAGGAACCATGAGTTTAAGTCAAAATGACCATTTAATTAAATCAACTAAGACCCTAAAAACAGTATTTTCTTCTGTTGAGTTTAATAAAATATTGAGTACAATGGGCATTTATTACAGGTTAAGTGGCAAGGGAGAAAAGATGCAACATTTTAATTTTAGTTGCTGTTTCTCAAGTTACAGAAGCAAGTGATCTATTGAATAAAGACAAAGTAAAATATTCTGTTTCATCCAGTCTTGGATTTTGAAGAGCCCTCTGAGACCATCTAATAGTTCAATTTTTCCTCCTCCTCCTCATCCTGATCCTCCTCCTCTGCCAGGCTGGTTTGGAACTTCAGGGCTCAAGTGATCCTGCCTCAGGGCCCAAGGAGCTGGGACTACAGGTTAAGTTACTTTTTAATTAAAAAAAATCTTTTATTAATTTATTTGGTACAGAGTCTTTCTACATAGCCTGAACTCATAGTGATCCTCCTGACTCAGCCTCCCCAGTGTTGGATTACAGATCTACACCATCACGCCCAGTTCAGGGCTTGCACAGCAGTGGTTCCAGGCTGGTGTGGCATGCAGTACCAGGGATCGAATCCAGGTCCTTGTGCTTGCTAGGCAGGCACTTAGACTGCTGAGCTGTCTCCCCAGCCCTTCTTCTTCTTTTTTTTTTTCTTAACTGAAGTAACAGATCTGCAAGTCCATAAGGTCCTTTCATGGGGGGAGGTCAATTTTCCATGCAATTCCCTTGGCTTTATAAGACAACTGTGATCATTTTTACTTTTCCTATATTATATCTTATGGCAGAATCTCATGTTTACAGAACTCAATGAAGCAGAATATATATATATATATATATTTATATATATATAGCCTGTCACAGGGCACTATTCACTAACCAAACTTTCAGTTATAAAAGAGATAAATGAATAAACTGTGAAAAGGGGTTAACATCTCTGACACTGTCAACCTCCAAGATGAACTGCAGGTAGCATTCAAATGCCATCCAAAGCTGGCATGTGTCTAGGTTCCAAAAGAGCAAAGGCCCAGATACTGGATTCACGTCCTTATCTGATTAGTTGGTGCTCTAACATCTGGTACCTTTCATCACTGAGGCATCCACCAAACAGCTCCCTACTTCAGGTACCAGAAGATCCACAGCAACTGCATGGTGAGGACCATCTTCATTGTTGCTCATGTAGAAAGGTTCAATGCAATTCCCTTGGCTTTAGCATCTTTGGGGCAATTTGAGAGAACAATCATTGCTGTAGCCTTGGAGAGATCCTCCATAACCTGCATGAGATCTTGATGGTTCTCAACAAAAGAAATCTGAGCTGGGGAGACAGCTCAGTGGTCTAAATGCCACCTGGCATTCAAGGACCCAGGTTTTATCCCTAGTACTGCAGGCTGTGTCGGCCCTGGAACCCTGGGTACATTGTACTGGCCACTGAAACCAGGCATGGTGATACATGCATGTAATCCCAGTGCTAGGGAGGCTGAGATAGAAGGATCACTATGAATCTGAGCTGCATAGTGAGACCTTGTACCAAATAAATAAATAAAAGAAAAAAATTTAAAAAACAAACAAAAAAAAGAGATCTGTCAGCTTTGTGATTTTTATTCCAAGCACCTCCTTTTCAGCTTTTTCCTTTTCCTCTGCCTGCAATACAAGCAACATCACTTCTAAACAGAATTGTCCTGAGGAGGTTAAGAAAGAAGGAAATGTTCTTCAGAAACACTGAAGAAATTCTCAATAGGTACCTTTATTTTGCTTGAAGGCTCAATTGAAAAAGCTCTTGTCTCCTTACCAGATGTAATTAGTGGGTTATTGTGGCTTCACTGTGAACTCTCAATAAGGATCCATAATATCCGTCCTACATCTAAGGTGAGGGGATTGTCTCTGGAACTACAGATGATGTCTCTCTTTATATCAGATAGGGAATGCCTTGGAATCACGATTCCCAATAATTTCTATTTTTTCTGTCTTCAGTTCATATTTGGTCTTTGAGATGGACTTTTACAAGCTGCCTTTGAACTTTCCCGAGCCAGTTCTCTGCTGTCAAAGCTTGAATCTGCAATTATTTGAAGGCATTGCAAAGATGACCAGCCATTTACATATAGGGACAAGACTTTCTTCTGAGATCTGATTGAATAAATCTATCCATTATCACACAATGAGAAGGCTGAGACATAGCATGCACACTTGTGTTTATCACTATTTTAGCATGCATCCCTTCTACTTATTAAAAAAGTTTACTAAAGTATGCTGGGTGACTCTATCTTTTCCATCGCTTGTTTGCATAATTGTCTCTTGTATTTGATTTCATTCTATGTTTTATTCATCATGGCTTGAAGAACAAAACAATACACTTCTGCATATGGTGTGCAGTAGGCTGTGCCATCTAGATTTGCATAAGCTGATTCTGTGATGACAACATTACCCAAGTCTGCATTTCTCAGAATGCATTTTCATTGTTAGGTGACATGTTACCATGCAATACATAAAAGAAGACACCAGTATAGAGAGCTGTGACTGAGGAGCTGGCTATCTGTTGATTAGTGGTAACCTTAGGAGGCACTATCTGAGCTAAGTCCAGTGAAGAGGAGTGGCAACCAATTGAGATTTAGGAAAACAATTCTAGGTAGACAGCAAATGCAGAGGTGTGCAGTCAGGAAGGAGCCAGGCACTCTGGCAGCCTGAGAAGCAGCCCGAGTGGCTAATGTGAGCTTAGCGGGTGAGTGGGAGAACCACCTGATATGAAGCTGGAGAGAATGGCTGGAGCCAGATCAGGGCAGACATTACAGATCCCAAGGAAGAGTTTGGATTTTTTTTTTTTTCACATGTGACAGAAAGCTTAAAAAGAGATTTAGGAAAGGGAATAAAATCATCTTATTCTTCAACGGAAATTGTGGCTGTAGAGTAGAAAATGGACTGCTGAGAAGCAAATTATAGACGTGGGAAAATGACAGCTAAAGTTCCCCTCCACTTCTTTTTTTTTACATTTATTTAGTGTGTGTGTGTGTGTGTGTGTGTGTGTGTGGCCAGCTCAGCCCACCAGGGGGCGCGGCTGGCTGGCATGTGGTGCTGGGGGATTGAACCGTGGTCCCTGTGCTTTGCTGAGCTTGTTCCAAGTAGGTGCTTTAGACCACTGAGCCATCTCTCCAGCCCCTCCCCTCCACTTCTAAAGGCATCAAGACAAGAGCCTAGACCACGACAGTAGCACGAGAGCTGATGAAAAGGGAATAGATTCAAGACATTTCAGAGTGGGATCAACAGGACTGGCTGATGGCCTAGACAGGGAGCCAGACACAGAAACCCAGGGAAAGGAACTTCAGTTTACTATATACTGAGTAAAAAGTTAATGGGAAAGCAGGGAAAGGGTAAGAGATTAAGAAACACTATACCAAACCAGTTCTGGAAATTCTGACATCTATTAAGCCAGGATCCTGCTTAATGTGGGGAGCAAGAGTTTTATTAGGCTGAAGAAAGGTAAAGTTTTAAAAACTGTTTTGTAAAACAACTTTCCTTTGATATCAGTTTTAGGGGTCATTGTAATGCCAAACAGGCAGTTGAGACAAAAGTTAGCAGTTCTATTTGTCCAAAAGCTGCAAAATGCCAGGCACTATGGCGAATGCTTTGGTACAAAAGTATTATCTCATTTAATTTTCACATTAACCCTAAAACATGGTCCACATGACATAGGTAAGGCAACTGAGGTTCACAGAGATTAAGGAACCAGTGCAAGGTCATAAAGCTCACAAGCAGAAGAGACAAAAATTTAACCCATCTAATGTCCTAGTTGAAACTCTTTACCATTATACTGTGTTGCCGCTGATAATAACTGAATGCCAATTTTACCCTAAGCACAGCACTAGAGGCTGGACAGATACAGTTACCTCCAAGTTGCTACAATTTAAGCAATAGGTTGGACAAATACAAACCTTGTAGGAATAAACAACTTTGCAGGTGAGTGGATAATTTCTTAAGGTGCCAGAAGGGCTGGAACTACTATCATCAAAAACATCCATGTTGTCTTCGAGCTCTTCTCCTTCTTCTCTCTCAGTATCGGCATTAAGCTAGGAAAAATTAAAGCCATTGGCTAGTTTATTTCAAGAGGATAGCTGAAAACAGGTTGAACACTTAAAATATGATTGTTTCAAAATGTCAATTTACCTGTTTTAGTGCACTAGACATGATTACCTGTTCTCACAATTTTCATGTTATGAATGGATATTTAAAAATAAAAGTAAAAATGTTTTTCAAATATATAAGAAATAATTCCAGTATCCTTTTGGTTTTATCTGTTAAATATTGACAAACACTTCTTATATTTTTAACTGACCACATTAGGAAACATTAAAAAATGTTCCACCAAGGATGTAGAGAAACAGGGTTTCATCTGTGGCTTGTAGACTGTTTTTGTCTTTTTGAGACAGGGTCTCGATATGCAGCTCAGGCTGGTCTTGAGCTCACTTTGTAACCCAGGCTGGTCTTGGACTCAAAACGATCCTCCTGCCTCAGCCTCTCAATTGCTGGGATTACAGGCATGCACCACCACACCCAGCTCAGATAAACAGCACCCATTAAAAATGTTAGGAAACTAAAAGCTCAGAAATAAATCCTCATATATATGGTTAAATTATTTTCAACAAGGGTGTTAACATCATTCGTTGCAGTTTTCCTAAAAAAGTTCCATAAAATTACAGAGGGAGTTCCAGAAGAATAAACTACACTTTTTTTTCTAGTCACATTTGTTGTCACAGTTTCCAAAACTCAAATATTTTCACTTGTACTATTCCTGAAAATTCTTCATGCCGAATGAGGTAACCGTGTGCCTGATCTTAACAGACTCAGATTCTGAGTTTTCATTGGTTTTACTGAGAAAGGTTCTCTCCATGTAGGCTACATTGGCCTTGAACATGCTCAGCAGCCCAGCCTGGCCTTGACTGTGTGATTCTCCTGCCTTGGTATCCCAAGTGTTGAGATTATAGGAGTGTGCCACAATGCCTGGATGATATTGATTTTTTAAAATTTTAGACTTAGGAATCTATTGTTTTTCTTTTTTTTTAATTTTTTTTTTTTTACATTTATTTACTGTGTGTGTGTGTGTGTGTGTGTGTGTGGCCAGCTCAGCCCACCAGGGGGCTGGCTGGCTGGCATGTGGTGCTGGGGGATTGAACCGCGGTCCCTGTGCTTTGCCAAGCTTGTTCTAAGTAGGTGCTTTAGACCACTGAGCCATCTCTCCAGCCCCTCTATTGTTTTTCAACACAATATTATATCCTATTTGATAAAGATCACATTCTAAAAATGGACTTCTTTTTAATAGACTTAGCCTTCTGAGACTAGAGAAAGGTTATAGCTGTTATAAAAATAGAGGCTGAACAAGCTTCTAAACATTTATATGGAATGTTAACATGTATTGTATTTGGCACTGGAAATCAACCAAAACGTGTTATCTTGGTAACACTAGTTGGTACTCTACATTCCTTTTCCTGTTTTCCTATTCTGAGTTCAGTTTTTGACTCTCACGGTATGGAATGAAGAGCTGCGGTGACAGCAGCAGTGCTTGCTGCCATACACATTTGTGCGCTCCAGCAGGTTTCCAAAGCGTATCACCGCAGAAGAACTTCATTTCCCCTTTCCACCCCCTTCACTTAATTGTTACAATATTTTCATGACCCAGCATCTCTAAAATCACATTCTTCCTCTCTCTTAAATGCTCTCTCAACCCTTTTTCTTCCCGTCACTTGACAGAACTTCAATCAAAATGATTACTTATAGCTGTACTGATATTTTTCCTTCCTTAGACATTCTAAAATGCTTACCCTTACTGTAAAGGCGGATAAGAATAATCTTTTTGAGTTAGTTTTGCTGAGAAGCCGTCTTGTACTCAGCAAAAAATCCAATGGGTGTCATCAGATTTGTGCTACTGTCACAAAGTAGCAAGCAGGCCGTGGGCCCTGGGGCTGGCAGACGTAGGTGTGAGTACTGATCATGCCCACTTACTTGCTGTGTGATCCTGGGCATACTATTTAACTTCTCACCTTCAATTATGTTTCCAATAAAGACAATGACATCTTCATGGGGATATTGTAAGAATTAAATAAGGTACTGTTATGATTTATATCTTAATTTCTCCCCCAAAGCCTTAGGTGCTCAGAGGTGGGGCTTGTGGGAGATAGCTGGATCATGAGTGTGTGAGGCTGGATTAAGAGTAGAGGAGAACTTGATCAGTCCAATGACTGGCTTAGCATAGTTCTGGGTGCAGTTAACGAGAAGGCCTATGCTGGGGGTAGGTGGCACCAACCAAATGGTCTGCAGTTTGAATGGAATGAAAAGGGAAAGGAAGGCTTGCTGCTGGCAGCTTCTCACCTGCTAGGTCATGGGTTTTTCTCCCTTTCCATGACCCCTGCTATGCTGCCCTGCCTTGGAGCCACTGACTATGGACCGAAATCTCCACAAACTGTGAGCGAAAATAAACTTTTCCTCTTTTAACTTGAGGGTGTTGGGTATTTCGTCCCAGCAATCAGAAAGTAACTAAGACAGGCATACAGTTACAATCCCCAGTATATACTTGGTACACAGGAGACTTAATAAATCATTTTGTTATTTTTATAAGGCAGAGCGAATCTAGATAAAGAATCTGGTTAATACCCAAAACAGCAAAAGGCAGAAGCTTATAGAATACTGATTAGCAGAACTTGTGAAATCCATGTGGACAAAGAAGTATTCATAGTGAACACTATTCTAAACGACACAAGTAGTTATAAAAGATGATGTTAAAAATATCAGGAAAATGGATTTTTGCTTCAACAATATGAAATATCAGGGGCCAGATTTAAATGTCCTGCCAGAAACAATTAAAAAACTGTTCAAAGCATATTAAAGACCAGTTTTCTTTTCTTTCTTTCTTTTTTTAACGGAGCTGGGGATTGAAGTCAGGCCCTTGTGCTTGCCAGGCAAGTGCTTACTCAACTGAGCTATCCCCCCAGCCCCAAGAACAGTTTTCTACGTACTGGACATCAAGCAATAGTGATCTCTGGTGATAGGAAACAATCTGCCCCCCCCAATACTGTAAAAAGGTTCTAGGCTGAGACCCAAGCAAAGAAATTCAGTATCCCTCTCCACCACCCACCTGCCTAAAATGAGAAGGTGGAACTGAAAACTCAGGAAAGCTACAGGTTGGAGTGCAGACTGCAGAGTAGTGAAAAGAGAAAAGCATGTTGTAGGATATATGCATACCCACATGGCCTAGTTGATTTTTTAAAAAAAAATGTATGTAGTACAGGGTCTACAGGGTCTCACTACATAGATCAGATGCATGGATCCTCCTGTTTTCAGTCTCCCAAGCGCTGGGATTACAGGCTCGTGCCACCATGTCTAGTCTCACTGATTGACTTTTTGCCACAAATATGAAGGCAATTCAATTGAGAAAGAGCACTCTTAAAAATAATGGACAAGTGCGGTGCAGTGGTAGCACATGTGCACTTCTAGCTCTTGGGAGGCTGAGGCAGGAACATCATGAGTTTGAGGCCTGCCTGAGCTACATGGTGAGACCCTGGTAGTACTGGTGATTGAACACATAGCCTTGTGTATGCTAGTCAAATGCCCTATCACTGAGCTATAGTCTTAGGTTTTTTAGTTTTCATTTTGAGACAGGGTTTTGCTAGTCTAGTGTGGCCTTGCATTGGCAATTCTTCTTCCTCAGCTTCCTGCGTAGTTGGGATTTTGAATCTTTTTTTTTTTTTTTTTTCCTCTGATACTCAAAGAGTAACTCAAGCTGGAACATAGATTTAAATATATAACTTAAAACGTTAAAACTTATAGAAAAGAACATGAAAATCTTTATGACCTTGAGTTAGGCAAAGATTGCTTAGGTAGGGACCAAGGAGATGGCTCAGTAGAATAAGTGCTTGCCTGCAAGCTCAAGGGTCTGAGTTCAATCCCTGGT